>NC_136907.1:32693800-32891300 GCF_949606895.1 Notothenia rossii
ATTAATGGAAATGGAAATGCTTTTATAGATTTAGAAAATGATGTTATTGATTTCAAAAATAGTTGTATGAATTGATTTAAATTGACATTCATCCGCTAAGAAAAATATTCCGTTGTTACCGTTTGAACTAACGTAGCAACGGCAGGAACTGCTTCGATAGCGTTTTGAGGAGCTTTTTGATTACAGATTTGAAAACACCGTTGCTTGCTTTAAAAGTAGCACAATTCATTATGTCAAACCTTAGAAAGTATCTAGCCTGCCCTAATGCCAAAGGAACTGGCAACTGAATATGTGTCGCCGTTTGATGTCTATGTCTGGACCGCTGCGTAAAAAGGAGGGTTTATCTCCCATTACTTCTCTTCTTACTTCTATAAGAATAAAACAAGGAGGAAGGAGATCTCTTTTTGTCCCCCTCTTCTGACAGCCCAGCAGCTGAACTCAAAGCACGCTCCCCTCTCCTCACAGAGTCAGCCCCCTGCAAAAACAGCGCTGGAAAGTGCGAATAGAGCGAAATGAGGCATGGCTAAAGTGCAGGATCTGTTTGGTATTTTGAAAAAAAAACTATATTTATATAGTTTATATATATATGGCCCTACAATATATTGTTCAAATATAGCATGATATGTCCCCTTTAACTTTTCCCACCAGACTCAGGGAAAGTTTTATCCCACAGTCACGACGGCTAAACACCTGAGCTCTGTAAAGTGCCTCCATAAAAATTCATCTGGTTATCAGCTCGCAATTTACTTATTTATCTAAAAAGTTATCACCATAATAAACTGTATATAATTTCATCTTACTGTACAATATTTAATTTTACATATATATTGTAAATATATCATATTATTTTTACTTGTATAGTCTTCTTGCACAATTTTTTTTTTTAATTATTGTATTTTAATATATATGTTGCATTTTTTGAGGAGCTTGGGTCATAAGATGTTCATTGCCATTTCTACACTGTAGCTTAATTGCATATTACATTAAAACTGACTTTGAAACTTGAATCTTGAGGTGGGTTATACAATGAAAAAAATATAAATGCAACACGTTTGTTTCTGTTCAAATTTTTCATGAGTAAAGATCTTAGATCTTAAACTTTTTGTATGTACAAGAGCAGTGGCAACTCGTCATTAGGGGCACAGCCCCACCTAAGGTCAGCAGAAAATAAATAAAATAATAATTCCAAAAATATGTATAAAATATATGTCAAAATATATTTTAAGATCATGTTTAGTGCATGGTCTCTACATTGCTGCTTCGGACTACGTTATTTTACATTGCATTTTGCTGACGCTTTTATCCAAAGCGACTTACAATAAGTGCATTCGACCAAGAAGATACAAACTTGAAGAAAACAGAATGATATGAGTACATCAGGTTTCATAGAGCCAAAACATTTCAAGTGCTACTCAACTGGCTTTAGATAAGCCAGTCCTTTGTTAGTATATAAGTGCTTTGTTAGTAATTGTATTGCTCGAAGTGGAGTCGGAAGAGATTCGTTTTTAGTCTTCTGATTAGTGTCCACAGTGTGTCTATTGAGCCGTGTTGAGCGATGTGGAGCAAGCCCCGGGCTGTAGAAATTAGAGTGTACTGTGAAAACTACACTGCGCATGCTCAGAGTATTTTTGTATTCAATGTGTGTGGCAACAAAATAATCACAAGTGGGGCAAAGCGCTCGCAGCCCCACCAAAACGTCATCTCATAATTCAGAGAGCTAATTGGCTGTAAGTATGTGTGCCGCGAAAAGTGTAGTTGTGAAGAGTAGACAGGAGAGAGCAGCGTATAGCTCCTATCACCAGCGATTAAAATAAGTAAAACGGGAAGAAAATGAATGAACCAGCTTTGGTAAGTTCATGTTATGTTATATATTTTGTTGATCTTCTGTGTTTTGCCTATAGACCATGCTCTGCTGGATCGATTGATATTGTAACCACGGTGACAAGTGTCAGTGTTTTCCTTTTCATGCTGAAGTATTACGGTTGTTGATATTGTTAAGAGTTGCTTTGTGATAGCACCCTTTACTTCATGTATTAAAGGGGACCTATCATGCAAAATGCACTTTTTTATGTCTTTTATACATAAATATGTGTCCCTGGTGTGTCGGGGACATCACGCAAGCGTCAGAAAATAAA
Source organism: Notothenia rossii (assembly GCF_949606895.1). NCBI lineage: Eukaryota > Metazoa > Chordata > Actinopteri > Perciformes > Nototheniidae > Notothenia > Notothenia rossii. The sequence goes on from NC_136907.1 coordinate 32,695,936, forward strand.
ACCCTTTCTCTTTTCCTCCGTACCCAAATCTCTAAAAATGGGGGAACAATGGAGCTGATCCAGATTTGCGTCCGATATGACGTCATATCGGCAATGCAGACCCACAGCACTATCAGCAACGTTGCTATCAGAAACAATGCCCGACTGTTTTGGACGTAATATGGTCGATGTTTACATTAGCATCGCTAACACTCAGAGCTAACCTGTACTGGGGAGCATGTGTGTGAAGAAGCAGGAAATAAAAAGGAACTCACCTTGTGGTATAACCGGCAAGAGAGAAAGCCTTTGAGCTCCATACTGTTTCAGAAATAATCCTTGATAATGGCGTGTCATCACGGCAGTATCTGCCGGTAGAATCTCCTGCATGAGCAGGCATAAGCTCCGCCCCTCTTATTTTTTAAAAAAGTTTTATACCCAAAATCAGCACTTTAGAAACAGGAAGTGAAATAGAGGGATACAAAAGCATGGCTAGAATGGGTGATCTGTTTGGTATTTTGAGCAAAACACTTCATAGAGAAGTTTTTTATATATTTTTATATATCTGAGACCTATGCTATTGCTTAAAAATAGCCTGATAGATGACATTTAAGATACATATTTGAGGTACATTACAATATCACGTCACCACACTGTGTGCGTAAATGTACGCGCTGACAGTGTTGTGATGTTAATTCACTTCTGACAGTAGTAATGTGTTGCTCCCCTCTCACGCAATCACACACACACACACCTCTCTCTTTTTGTAATGCGACGATGAGCTTGCTGTTGCCTCGGATGGATACCCTACAGCTATTTGTTGACGTGTTAAAAAAGCACAAGAAGCCTATATATACATATCTAAGTTTTTCGTGCCCCACCAGTTTTGTACATCTAAAAACGCCACTGCAAAAGAGGCCTATTCCTCTCAAATATTGCTCACAAATGTGTCTAAATCTGTGTTAGTGAGCCGAGATAATCCATCCACCTAACAGGTGTGGCATATCAAGATGCTGATCAGACAGCATGATTATTGCACAGGTGTGCCTTAGGCTGCTCACAGTAAAAGGCCACTCTAGAATGCACACCTTTATCGTACAGCACAATGCCAGCGATGTCGCAAGTTTTGAGGGAGCGGGTCCAACAGAGAGGCAGCTGCTGCGGGACAGTAGACTGCGTACTGCGAAACCTTCCCTGCCTTGAAGAAGAAGAAGTGATCCTTCGTTGTGAAGAGTCTGCTCTGTGCGCTCCGCACCACAGCAGTATGCCCGCTGCGACAGAGTCCAACAGAGAGGCAGGAGCTGGTGGACAGTAGCCTAGAAGGGTTGGGTTGTAACTTGTAACGGAATACATGTAACGGCGTTACGTAATCAGAATACAAAAATCAAGTAGGCTAACTGTATTCAGCTGGCGTTACATTTGAAAAACTACTAATCTGATTACAGTTACTTTCATGGGCGCGGGAAGGGGGGTGCTGAGGGCGCTGCAGCACCCCCTAGCGGCAGGCAGGGGGTGCGGAGCTCCCCTGTCTGCTCCCGCTGTGCATAATCTGTGTAATATGTAGCCAATAAATTCCACATTGTTGTTAAAATAATATTTTGGCCTGCCCCGAATGTTTTTTCTGTAGCCCCGGACAATTCTACCTCAATAATATAATACATTAACCGTGCTTTACGTGAACCTCATCAAGACACTAGAAAGGACAGCAGGACTGTAATTTCCCGTGTTCAGTGAATGCAACAGAGGCAAGACACCAGACCAATCAGAGAGTTGCATGGAAATAAAAGTGTGCTTGTGTCATTCAAGCTCGCGGCTCTGTGTGTGTGCGGAAATAGCGCATTTAGTGTGTGTGAGAGAGGGGGAGAGAGAGAGGGACCGGTGCCAGCAGCAGGGACCGTGTTGTTAGCATCTGGTTAGCTAGCTGCACTAACGGACATACGGAGCTGTTTGTTCCACAACAAGCTGGAGGAGAGCTCTCCTCTCAGACTGAGAGGCTCAGGTGAGCTAAAGGACTCTCTGAGTGTTTAGATAGTTAACTTTAGTCTAAGTTATCTCAGTGGGTCTCAAACGGTTTGGTCAAAAATTATTCAAAAGATTATTTCCGCGGCACATCTTCATATGATCATTATAGTTATTAAAAAAATAAGAGAATAAAGGAAAAACAGTTATGAAATACTATATGGCAGTAAAACAAGAATACAGTTTGAAAGGGGAGTGATTTGTAAAATATCCATAAAGAAAAAGAATCTGCTTTCAGTTGTGTTTCATCTGGGTGTTGAGAGATGTATCCATAGATCTCTTAATTTTGCTCTCAAAGTGCACCAGATTGATGCTTTTAACTTCAATATTTAAAAAAAATCTTCCCGGGGGAGCATCCCCCCGGACCCCCCTAGAGGAGGTGAGGTCCACTCCCCACTCGTAAAAAATTGCATTTTACCCCTGTCTATATGCCGTGAACTGATTATCGAGCCTTCATTGTAACAGTCGCGGGTTTACTGTGTGTTTGCGTGTAGGGAGTTTTTTTGTGCGTGCTCTATAGTGCCCGTAATAGTGTTCACTGGAGTCCAGCACCTCAGCACCCCCACTCAAAATACCTTCCCGCGCCTCTGGTTACTTTCGTAAACCTGAAGTGAATACATTTTGGAATACTCATTGGAATTATTGGTGGAAAAGTTTCCTCACAAAATGTAATATTCATTACCGGCAGAACTGTGTGCACACTGCACAGCGCTGCAGCATGTCTGTGAGCGAGAGAGAGATGCAGCATGTCTGTGAGGCCCCGCCCCCGCACGCAGATGAGAGAGAGAGATCTCTTTTAAAATATTTTGAAAGTTAGAAACGGAGATGGTTAGATAAAATGTGCAAGATAACGTTTATGTAGCATTTATTTTTTGTCGAAATTATGACATTTCATAACGGGATCAAATCAAAGTGAATGGCATGCTGCTGCTGAATGCATGGGGCTAGTGACTGGAAAAAGTTTGAAAAGTTATTACATCGTTTCAGATAATAAATAATAATGATAATTCATTCTATTTAGGGGCGCCTTTCAAAGCACCCAAGGACACCTTACAATTCATAACATATTCTAAGGAAAGGTTTTAATATATTTATTATGATAAATACGGGTGATGTTTTTTATGTGGGGTGCAGATGAGAGGGAGCTGTCCAGAATGACACCAAGATGTTGTGTTTGAGTTCTTGATAAGCCATTTAAACAGTAAAATAAGGGTCTCCTGTTCACCAAAACATACCCATCTGTTATGGAAAAATAAAGTATTCCAAAAGTATTCTAAATCTGATTATTCAGTATTCAGTAACTGATTACATTTACAAAGTAGCCCTCCCAACCCTGCCTAGAAGTGATCCTTCGTTAAGAGTCTGCCAAGCTTTATAGTGTCTATTGGATACATTTTGGCCCTTGGACAAATGTAGTTGGTGACCCCTGCTATACATGTTGTTGTTTATACCTTTTTTTAAACCTTTTCTTTGAAATATTAAGCTTTTTTTGCATTTTTTTAGCTAAAAGCAGCTACCAATCAGCTAATAACATATTCAGCTTTTTCTGCATTTTCAGCTAAATTCAGCCATAAATGTTCACAGTTTACAGCATTTGATCGCCTTTTCTGCAGGAAATGCATTTTCTAGTTATTATTATTATTATTATTATTATTATCTCAGCCAATACTTTAGCTCTCCATAACTTCAGCTTACTTTCAGCTACAGAAACCATTTAAATATTAAACTATTCAGCCTTTTCAGCAATTGATGGGAAACGTTCAACCTTTTCAAAATATTTCATACTTTTTGAAATATTCAGCTTTTTAAACAATTTTTTTAACATGGAAGTCAATGGGAAGAGCCTTCAAATCAGCCAATTATTTAGCTCTCCATAACTTCAGTTTACTTTCAGCTACAGAAACCATTCAAATATTAAACTATTCAGCCTTTTTAGCAATTGATGCGAAACTTTAATCTTTTTCAAAAATATTTCATACTCTTTGAAATATTCAGTTTTTTAAACTCTTTTTTTTAACATTGAAGTCAATGGGAGATGCCTTCAAAACCACTTTTCCTACACTTTGCGCCAAATGCTTCTTCTTCCACATAATTTCAGCCAGACACTTCATTCCAACTTTCAAATGATCACAATACCTTCAGCTATAACACTTGTATACACGATTTTTGATATATTTTAAGCGTTTTGAGATATTGAACTTAGTTTGGAGCTTAGCAGAGAGGCCTTTTTCAGATTTTAACATTAGAGTGGATGGAGCAGCTCGTTAAGTCTAGAGTGCTTTGATCTCAAAACAGAGTGGAGCAGTGCTTGAAATTCTCCCCCAATTATTTTTAAACTTGCCATAATTCCCAAACCTTATACTCCTCAGACATATTTTTTCATGAAAAACGTAGGAAAACCTCTCCTAGGTTGGAAAATAAAAGATTAAGAAAAACAATTAAACAAAATGCCTCTTGAGGGCAGGAAGAGACAAAAAGCTCCCAATTGATTCCCATGTTAAATTGTTCCGGATCTTTCTTCAGAACAGAGTGAAGTGCACTTTAGACAAACTGCTCCCATCTCCACATTTTACACACAAAACCCCCAAAAAAAACATATTTCAGTTCATTGGGGTTCCCTGATGCTCACGGTCTGGTAATCTTTTTATAAGAGCCATAATATTTGAACAGGTGGCAAAATTGTCGGATATAATCCTCAATGCATTCTTATGGGACTCAGTGCTGCAGTTGGTTGCCATGGTGTTGCTGGGCAGATTGGAGCCACACACACGTGAGTGACATCATCAGAGCAGACACCATGGAAACCTTTGATCTCTGGGTTTACACACACAGGTGTTTGTAAACATTCAATCACTACTAATTTAGTGGGAATACTGTTAACAGCATTCCAACTAACTGTTCTTCTACGCACGAAAAGTTTATTATTCCGCCGACTTCTTCTCCCGCATTGAACATCGCAGAAACTCCGTTCAAACATCAAAACGTTCAGCTCGGTCGGGAATCGATGGCTATTACTTTTCTCATTCATAACTTTCATAATTCGAGAGATACATCCCAAAATTCATCACATTTTTAACATTTGAACTTTAACATTGCGCAGCTCGTTAAGGCAGAGTGTGTGATGTCAGAGTTAGAGTGGAGGACACTTTGAAATTTGCCTTCATATATGTTTTTAAAACTACCATAATTCCCAAACCCTACATTCCTGAGACATAATTTTTCATGACAAACGTAGGAAAACATCCCGTAGCTTGAAAAATGACAAATAATTAAGCAAAAAATAATTAAACAAAGTGCCTCTTGAGGCCATGAAGTGACAAAAACGTTCAACATGTTCAACTAACGCTGCTAGGCTGCTAGCTAACTTAATCTCTCCCTAAACAGTTGAACTTTAAAGTGTCAAATGAACAATAGTTTCTGTATATAGTTGTTTTATCACTTGTTCTTTCACAAAAATTACTTTATTTTTGTTCACCTTTTCACTTTGTGGTTTTACAGAATATATTTGTTAGTAATTGATTCAAACAATTTTATATATATTTGTTCATGTATTGTTTGACAGATTTTCACTCGTGTTTTTACTGAATATAGTTTTTAGTAATTGATTTGAAACGTTTTATATAGTTTTTTCCCCCATGTTCTGGTTTTTGAAAATAAAATTTGCCAAATGTTACTATTTCACCAGTTATTTTTGTATTTTCGACTTTTCCTACGAATAACATTCTACATTCAAAGCCTTACATCTTTAACAATACATTTGGAGTTTCATGCTACTTTTTAACTTAATATTCATTCATATGGAAACCATTCAGTCATCCAAATATTCCTGATTATTCACTTTCTTCTTACACATTATATTTCAGCATAAAGCATTCCCACAAGCAATTTCTTCAGGAATTGCATTCTCTAGTTACATTTGATATCTTTATTTAACAGCCTAATTTAAGCTGCAGGAACCATTCAAATATCAAACTATTCAGCCTTTTCAACACATGATGGGAAACTTTCAAATTTTTCTAAATATGTTATACTTTTTAAAATATTCAGCTTCTTAAAGTCTTTTTTTAACATGGAAGTCATTGCAATGCATTTGAGCTGTACAAATTAACACAAGCACACACACACACACACTTTTTCTGCATTTTCAGCTAAATTCAGCCATAAATGTTCACAGTTTACAGCATTCGCACAAATTTTCTCCATGAAAAAATGCATTTTCTTGTTTTTAATTTAAATCTGTTTTGTTTGATTCTCAAAAGAGAACAAACATGTAAGCAAATTATGTTTTATACAATTGTATGTTATTTTGACATCATAACTGCAATAGATGTATGTTGTTTTACAATTATGCCTATTGTAAATGAAGACTATTGTTATAGATATATAGATAGATAGATGGATAGATAGATGGATAGATAAATAGATGGATAGATGGGGTTATTAAGCCTACATTATTTTGTGTGACTGTACCTGCAGTTCCTCCCTGACTTCCATCACTTTCTCTCTCTCTCTTTCTCTCTGCCTGTCCTGTCTTTTCCTTACCAAAGCTGAGCTTCGACTGACGTAGTCTTTTCATTATATCTGAGTCAGTGTAAAAAGAAAACAATACAATGTTATATCTTCAATGTTTTACTCAAATTGAAATGAAAGAAAAGCATTACAACGTTTGTTAAAAGGTAATCCTTCTGACATTGGATGAACGTAATTAACTTTAGCTCTCTAGCTAGTTTATTCACGCAATTTAAACCAAAGTTTAGCCTATAGCTGCAATATAAGTTAGTGTGCATGTTGTCGGACGTCCACTGACTAACGTAGAACGTTCACACAGGATCTGCTGGTCATATGATGTCCTGTGAGGACCAGAAACACAAGCAGCCCGCTGGACTCAGATCTCTAGATACCTCATCACTCCTCCGCTGCTCCGATACAAGTCCGGGCTGCAGTGGTTTGTTGATATATGTCGTCTTCTTCTGTTTGCTTTAATTGAGGCTACGTAGTTATGCAGCGCCCCCATTGTCAGGAAATGGAAGTACTACAAAGAACCCCGTTTAGTGCAATTATTTCACAAGTTTAGTTATATACACAGCTCGGAAAAAGTTACCGAGGTCCGGACGTCAGTGACCTCAATGGTGGATACGGCCATGACCACAGCAGTCCAGGACCCCCACGTCCTGCATCTTTACCTGCAAGATCGTCTGAGACCAGCCAGCCGGACAGCTGATGCAACAATTGCTTTGCATACCCAAATAATTTCTGCACAAATTGTCCGAAACCGTCTCAGGGGAGCTCCTCTGCATGCTTGTTGTCCTCACCGGGGTCGTGACCTTGCGGGAGTTCGTCGTCATAACCATCTTCAGGGGCCAGATGCTCACATTCGATGGCGTCTGGCACTTTGGAGAGGTGTCCTCTTCACGGATGAATCCCGTTTTTCACTGTTCAGGGCGCATGGCAGACAGTGTGTATGGCGTCATATGGGTGAGCGGTCTGCTGATGTCAACATTGTGAAACGAGTGGAACATGGTGGAGGGGGCTTACGGAAAATGCAAGTGTGAATGCTCTAAAGACCCAAAACTGGGTTGTTTTGTTTTTTGTTTTGAGTCAGGCCATTTTGACTTCATGTGCCACTGAGCAACTTTCATAGGAAAGCACAGGGCTCCGCCTCTATGTACACTGTATCCATGGTTACCACTGATGCACAACCCCATCCGACAGCGTCATGGTGGAAGCTTTTTGCTCAGCCCCAGGTTCCCCCTCAGGTTAACACTGTTTGATCTGTTAGCATTGATGCTGCTGTTTGCACTGTTAGTGCTGTTAGCAGCTAGCAGAGTGGAGGCTAACCTCTTCACTGAATGTGATATTGATAAGCTTAAAGAAAAAAAAAGATATGTAAAGGTGGTAAATTCAAAGTGTGCATTCTGCAATATTTGATACTCACAATTATAATACCCTGTGAAGCAGCTGTCAATGGCAACAATGCATTTGATTTGAAGAGGATCTGTTTACATCCCAGCCTCTCATTACAAGCTGCACCAGTTGATGTACCACTAGAGAACTGCACTCAGCATGAGGAACAGCATAAGGAACAGTGTGATTACAGCTGCAGAGAGAAATGTGCTCAATAACCTACATTGTTTCAGTCAAGTAGAAAGCCGCTATACGGAAGCGCATGAAAAATATGTTAAATATGAATAATATACTAACTATATAACAGCATAGGGATTAATTATTTAATGAGTGTGCAGGCAATATTGTTTTTTATAATGAACAATATTCATAACATTATTATTAGATTATGCTGTACAGCGTTCATGTTTTTAATATCAATTTCAATGGTCATGATAATGAATATCTACAGATTATGAACACTTATACATATCATTACAATAGTCAACAGATTTGTAATCCAATACACTGTATGAGAAATGATCCTCAGGTGAATACAGAAATTATGGGATAAAAGTTGAAAGGCGAGAGAATGAGAAAGGGACTGTGTGAGAGACTGATGGCCCATGGCCCGGTTGTCATAGTGATTGACCTGGTTAGACAGAGAATACATTTGGCCCTGGTCCGACTCAGGTCCTAGGTCAGGCCTCAGTCCCTCAGTACCAGGTGGTGCTGTAGCCCTGTGCTGGTCTGCAGTCTGCAGTAATGTATTTATGTTAATATGTTATTATGTAATATAATGTTATTTCAATCTTTGCTTGTTTGCTATAAGCCACTTTTCGTCATGATTAACCTAACCATTCAAACATTTAAAGATACATTGCAACAAGATAAAAGATGAACAAATTGTAAATCAAAAGAAGAGCAACGAAACATTGTAATAGCTCACAAAAGACTAAATAGACGCTTTTAAACTGATTTTCAAGAGTCTGAGTTTGGGCATGTTCTCTGCACTATACATGTGCTGTTAACATTACTTTAACATAAGAGAAGAAGAAAAATAGGCCTATTTCAAAAAGGTCAAAATGGCCTTTCTTACATTTTGTTTATCAAATCATGTGTTTTGGAATAGATTAGATTTGATTCAACTTTATTGTCATTGCACACATGTTTTTATAATTATATAGTCGTCCTCATTTCCTGTGAGTATTTGCCTGGATATGAATATTCAATCAGTGCCGGTCAACATGATGAGACACTGAGGGGACAAATCTCCCCCAGGATGGACAGAATGATTGTGTGAACATACAGTATATAAAGAGATGGATTCAGGAGGATGTCAAAAAGCTTCTAGGTGCTGCCAAAAATAATAACGTGAGCTCAAACAGGAACACGTCAACAGGCTCAGCCACGACTCATGATCCAGAGACAACCTCTTAACCTGGCAACCTGCCAGGTGAGACACCAACACTGTTGGGATGATGAGCTGCTAACATTGTCATCATGTCCAGGCTTCAGCTGATATCCTCATTCTGACTCTGGCTGATACAACACTTCCTGTTCACTTACAGCTACTCTGTATCGGCTCATTTTAAAACAGGTACATGTCAGAGTCATTCCCTCCCACTTCTATTGATGCACTTTCTCGTTCTGAGTTGCTTGCTTGTTTATTGAATTGTATTTGAGGCCGGAGACGCAGTGATAGAAGCTCCTTGTTATCCTAATAGTGCATGCGCCATTTGCTTGCTTTAGCATGTGTTACATTTGTTTGTTTCTATGAGACGTCACTCATAAACCATTTAAGGCTTTTTAATTCATTTTAAAAATTGCATATGCTGGCCATTATCAAACTGGCACTTTGCACTTAAAGCTGTCTGAGCTTACGCCCACCATTAATGATGAAGAATCCTGGACACGAGCTCTGAGGCTGCCCACCAGTTACTCCTTTCTTATGATTCATTGTGACAAGGCAGTAGCATCCATTCAGTGCCAATGCCCATGATCTTGAATAGATGAATACTGAGAGCATAATTATGAATAATGTATGGTTATAATTTGTTGTATTGTTAAATGCCTGGGGTTCTTAGAGCATTAGCACTTAAAGTGTTTCCACCATATGTAACTGTCCTGATGGTTCAGGTGAACAGTCTTCCAGGAAGGTCAGCTGTGATCTATGCAGATATACATGACATGACTGCAGTAAAAGAGCTCTTCTAACTTATGCACAGTGTCAGACACAAAGTTGCACAGAGAGAAGCCCACCAGATGCACAGACTTTGAGGAAAGTGGTTGCTTTAGTGTTAGCTGAGTGTATAATAGATGAGAGGAGCAAACCTATTAACAGTGGGTTTATCACACTTAATAAAAACAGATGGCAGACATCAAACAAGTAGAGATATTGTGACTTCTAACTGAAATTGCAATATTTATTATGTTAAAGTGGAGTAGAGCGGTGGAGAAAGTACTTAACATCTATAGTTAATATTGTATGAAACAACCAACAATGTGACAATGTGGAAGGGGTCGTTTGTACTGACAAACCTACAGAGAATTCTCAGCTGTTCTCTCCCATCAGCTCCTCAGAGCTTAGCAGTGAGTTTCAGCACATTGTTGAGCTGTCCTGGTTCTCTCTCAGCACTCTCTGGAGTTGTTTCAGACGCAGCAGTTTGCATCGAGAAAAACTTGATAAACCCACTGTACACTACCTGATCAGCCACAGGTAGAGCAGCTGCTGAAGAGAAACATTATGTTTCACATTTGCCAGGTGGTCAGTTTATGAGCAACTGTTTGCCAACACGTTTATCTTGTCAACTACATAAATAAGGGATGCTCCTTAAGTGCCTCAATTACAGATACTCAACTAAAAGTAAAACTCCTATCGAGAGAAAAATTAAATGGAAGTATGAAGTATTATTGCTCTAGTACAGTGGTTCCGAACCTTTTTTCCCAAGAGCCCCCGCAAAGGACTCCTGTTGGAAGTTGCCCCCTGTGTGTGTGTGTGTGTGTGTGTGTGTGTGTGTGTGTGTGTGTGTGTGTGTGTGTGTGTGTGTGTGTGTGTGTGTGTGTGTGTGTGTGTGTGTGTGTGTGTGTGTGTGTGTGTGTGTGTGTGTGTGTGTGTGTGTGTGTGGGGTGTGTGTGTGTGTGTGTGTGTGTGTGTGGGGTGTGTAAATGCTACAACTACTGTCACAAACTGGATGAATGTGAAGTGTTTTGTTAAAGGAGGATGAAAGCGTAATTAAGGAGCACTATTGGAGTGACTTTGATGGTTATTGGACTCAGGATTCATTCATTTGGATTCCCGCTGTATGAAGAAATTAAAGGACGGCGCAAGTGCAAACTGTTTAAAACACATGCTCAAAGTAAGCCGGATTTTGCCGATGTGTTACTTTATGTGGATTCAAAAGTGGTAAATAATCTACAAAATGGAGGAGACCGATCTAATCGGAGCAACTGTGACAAATAATCTGAAACCGGCATGGACAATGACTAAGTTTTAAAAATGCGCTTATCCAGAAAAGCCTGGTTTGGACACTTTACGAGTTTACAGGCAGAAGAAACATTTCTATTAAAGACATAATTATACATTTCTGTCTTTTTATGCCTTTAATAGCCACTAACTTGAATTTGTATTCAAATTAATTAATCAATTAGGCGCGCCCCCCAGGTTGGGAACCACTGCTCTAGTGTACTAAAAAGTAAATATGTGACAGTAGCACATTTAAGTACTCTATAATGTAATAGTATCAGACACAGAGTTGCCTATTGTGTTTGCTTACTCTGTGGCATCCACATTATACATTGATTGTTTGCACCAATGGCTAAAAAAACAAATTCCCCACGTTTGAATAGTCACAATTTCATGATATGAATCGTTTGCTGAGTGTATCATCTTTACCTGCGTCAGCCCAATGCTGTTCAACAATGTTGTTTGTCAATTTCAGGGATTATCTTTCATTTTTAAGTTATCCGTATTGGTCTTTAAGTTTAGATCTGATCCTGATCTGTGGGCAAAACATTGCACTTTTGCCTTTACAAGTTACGATGTCTTAAGTCTGTGTTTTAAAGCAATAATGCTTGTTTTTGTTCTCATCAACGCTAGTTGTCTTTATGTAACAGCCAATGGTTGAGCTGGTTAGGCTCATTCAACATATTCAAATTCATACAGATCTTTTTAAGAAATGGCAATGACATTTTATGACAATAAAATCATAATACAAAAATGTGATGTGAATGAAGGCTCTTGGCCAACAGTGGCTCAGTAAGATATTCTGTACTTAAAATGTCTGTCACACTGTGTCCTGTGGGGAGTAGTGTCTCACTATTACTGATTCACGTCTGGACTTTGATGGAGCTCTGTGATAGAACTGGATCCCCACCCGGCCGTCTCCTCTGACCCCGCAGTGACAGTAGGAAATGACAGTATGAGTAATACTATTCATCTACTGTGGTCCATTGGATTGAAGGCTAGGCATTGTGTGGGGAGAAAAACAATCATTTGTCTTTAATATGAATCCATTGTCTCGCGGTTCCTTCCTGGGGACTCTGCAGGGTAAGTGTTGTAACCTTTTCATTTTAGACACATTTTCAAAACTGCTTCCCAGAGAATGCTAAAAATATGCAAATGTGGCACTTGGCATAGATCATAGTAAATGGAAATGTTCACAGGTGCTGACATTTTGGGCAGTGTAGCGTGATGATCATTATGGAGTACATTCACTTAATGTTTGGCAGGAGTCTCTTTGATCGCTGGTAAGCAGCATTTTGAACCCTGTGGTTTGAAATCTTCCTTTTAATCCTCACATATCTCACAAAGACACAACACTTCAGAGAACAATGCCTTTAACTTTCTTGTGAGTACTTTTAAGGTCTGCAAGGGCCACAACTTCCAAGGATCATAGAAGCCTCACTGAGTATTCATATTCTATACAGAGACCATGATAGATCTACTTGTAGGCCCATATGCAAAGCTGACTCTCAGGTGTTTTCTACACAATCCTCTTAGCAGCATCGGGCGTATAATGTAGACATACAGTGGGGCAAAAAAGTATTTAGTCAGCCACCAATTGTGCAAGTTCTCCCACTTAAAAATATGAGAGAGGCCTGTAATTTTCATCCTAGGTATACCTCAACTATGAGAGACAAAATTAGAAAAAAAAATCCAGAAAATCACATTGTCTGATTTTTAAAGACTTTATTTGAAAATTATGGTGGAAAATAAGTATTTGGTCACCTACAAACAAACAGGATTTCTGGCTCTCACAGACCTGTAACTTCTTCTTTAAGAGCCTCCTCTGTCCTCCACTTGTTAACTGTATTAATGGCACCTGTTTGAACTCGTTATCAGTATAAAAGACACCTGTCGACAACCTCAAACAGTCACACTCCAAACTCCACTATGGCCAAGACCAAAGAGCTGTCAAAGGACACCAGAAACAACATTGTAGACCTGCACCAGGATGGGAAGACTGAATCTGCAATAGGTAAGCAGCTTGGTGTGAAGAAATCAACTGTGGGAGCAATTATTGGAAAATGGAAGACATACAAGACCACTGATAATCTCCCTCGATCTGGGGCTCCACGCAAGATCTCACCCCGTGGGGTCAAAATGATCACAAGAACGGTGAGCAAAAATCCCAGAACCACACGGGGGGACCTAGTCAATGAGCTGCAGAGAGCTGGGACCAAAGTAACAAAGGCTACCATAGGTAACACACTACGCCGCCAGGGACTCAAATCCTGCAGTGCCAGACGTGTCCCCCTGCTTAAGCCAGTAGATGTCCAGGCCCGTCTGAAGTTTGCTAGAGAGCATTTAGATGATCCAGAAGAGGATTGGGAGAATGTCAGATGGTCAAATTTCATTTCATTTCATTTCAAACCTTTATTTAGACAGATTGGTCCCTTGAGATCATCGATCTCATTTACAAGGGAGACCTGCATCATTTAGTTCCACATGAAACATAAAAACAACAAACAAACAAACAACAGAGGATACCATATTTACATATTCAACATTTACAAATACCCAGTGTCAGAAAGCATTTCATTTAGACGTGCCTTAAATACATTCAGAGAAATAAAAATGCTCAATTTCAATTTTGCCTGTAGACTGTTCCAAGCAAGTGGAGCTGCGCACATAAAAGCTGTCTTACCTAAGACAGTCCTTACTCTTGGCACATCTAACAAGACTATATCCTGCGATCGCAGACAATAGCTGCTTGCAACTTTCTGCTTTATCAATGAATAGATATAATACGGGAGTTTGCCCAACATAGCTTTATAGATAAAAGTGTACCAGTGACTGAGCCTCCGTACAGTGAGTGATGGTAAACCTGCCTTGGTATACAGTGTACAGTGATGAGTAAGTGCTTTACAATTTGTGACAAATCTCAGAGCACTATGATACGCAGCATCTAGTTTGCTCAGGTAGTTGGCAGGTGCATTCATATACATCAGATCACCATAGTCCAGCACAGGTAAAAGGTCACAGTGACTAGCCTTTTCCTGGCCTCAAGCGAGAAACAGGACTTATTCCTGAAAAAGAAACCTAGCCTAACCCTCAGTTTTTTAAGCAGGTTATTGACATGAAGTTTAAAAGAGAGACAGTCATCAAGCAAGATACCAAGGTATATGTAACAGGCAACAACTTCAAGTTTTGTTCCTTGCGTTGATACAATATCTAAAACAGGCTCTGGTGTCTTTTTAGCTTTTGAAAAGAGCATTATCTTGGTTTTATCCACATTTAAAAGAAGCTTTAGTTCAGAGAGCTGAGTCTGAATAATGTTAAAAATAGCCTGTAATTTAACAACCGCCTCCTGAATGGAGGGACCTGCACAGTACATCACGGTATCGTCCGCATAGAAATGTAAAGTAGCTTCATCCACATTTTCACCTAAACTGTTGATATATATGGAGAATAAAAGTGGACCTAAAACAGAACCTTGAGGAACACCATTAGCAATGTTTAACCACTCAGAAGACAGCCCATCAAAGTGAACACATTGGGATCTTTCAGAGAGGTAGTTCACAAACCACCCCACTGCATGGCTGGATATGCCAATACTGAGTAACCTCTGTTTTAATACGCGATGATCAACGGTGTCAAACGCTTTGGAAAGGTCAATAAACAGAGCTGCACAACTCTGTTTATTATCTAGCATACTAGTAATATCATTTACCACTTTCATTGTTGCAGTGATGGTGCTATGTTTCTTCCTGAAGCCTGACTGATGTTTGGACAGGATATCATTTATACATAAAAACTCCTTTACTTGTTCATTCACAAGTCGTTCGAGCACCTTAGCCAGAACTGACAATTTAGAGATTGGCCTATAGTTATTTAAAATAGTTGCCTCCCCTCCTTTCAGTAGAGGCAGGACATAAGCAGACTTCCATACTTTAGGAATTGTATTTGTGCTGAGGGAGAGGTTAAAAAGAGAAGTAAGAGGTGGAGCAATAAAATCTGCAGCTATCTTTAAAAAGAAAGGTTCTACGTTGTCCGGGCCAGCCGGTTTCCTAGGATCTAACTTGGATAAAGCTTCATGAACAACATTAACAGTAAAAGGAGTAAAACTGAAAGGGTTTTCCAGACCACATTGTTCAGAGTCAAGGACTGGAGCGTTCACAGAAGCAGAAGCACAGTCAGTGACAGAATCAAACAGAGAGCCAAGCAATTTAGCATAGTAGCCCTGTCTGATATAATGCCAGATGCTGTGGTGAGGCACGGAGGTAGCTCATTTGGGATATCACTAGCGGAAATCGATGTTATGGCTTTCCAAAATTTCCTAGGATTATTCAGGTTTTCTGTGGTAACTGACAAATAGTACTTTGACTTAGCACTTTTGACATGTGAAGTAAAGCTATTCCTTAGCTGCCTAAAGCGTAGCCATTCTACCTCTGAGCCTGATTTCCTAGCCTTTGCCCAGGACTTGTTTCTCTCATGAAGGAGACTGGACAGTTTAGCAGAAAACCAGGGATTGTTTCGTCCCTTCACTCTAAATTTATGCAGAGGTGCATGTTTATCTATAATTTTCATAAAACCAAGATAAAAATAAGACCATGCAGTTTCTACATCAGCACACAGATCGATTTTTCCCCAATCAAAATCAAACCGATGATGTACAAAACCCTGCTCCACTAAGTGTTTTTTATCTCTCTTT
This sequence comes from Notothenia rossii, assembly GCF_949606895.1. Taxonomy (NCBI): domain Eukaryota; kingdom Metazoa; phylum Chordata; class Actinopteri; order Perciformes; family Nototheniidae; genus Notothenia; species Notothenia rossii. The sequence goes on from NC_136907.1 coordinate 32,711,970, forward strand.
GTGATGATGCGTGGATTAACTTTTTGGACCTTAGTGTCCCTAATTGTGACTACAACACAGTGGTCACTCACATCATTAGCAAATACTCCCACAGATGAGTATTTATATGGAACATTTGTTAAAATGAGATCAATTAAGGAGGATTTATTTGGGGACTTAATATTTGGGCTAGTAGGACTGTCTATAATCTGAGTAATGTTCAAAGAGGTACACAGGTTTTTAAAATCATCTGACACAGAAGTTAACCAATCCCAATTATGAAACCAAATATAACTTTTTGGTAAAAACTCAACTAGACGTGTTAGGAGGAGAAAGAATGCTAAGTTGCATCCAAAGAACACCATACCTACTGTGAAACATGGGGGTGGAAACATCATGCTTTGGGGCTGTTTTTCTGCAAAGGGACCAGTACGACTGATCCGTGTAAGGGAAAGAATGAATGGGGCCATGTATCGTGAGATTTTGAGTGACAACCTCCTTCCATCAGCAAGGGCATTGAAGATGAAACGTGGCTGGGTCTTTCAGCATGACAATGATCCCAAACACACCGCCCGGACAACGAAGGAGTGACTTCGTAAGAAGCATTTCAAGGTCCTGGAGTGGCCTAGGCAGTCTCCAGATCTCAACCCCATAGAAAATCTTTGGAGGGAGTTGAAAGTCCGTGTTGCCCAGCGACAGCCCCAAAACATCACTGCTCTAGAGGAGATCTACATGGAGGAATGGGCCAAAATACCAGCAACAGTGTGTGAAAACCTTGTGAAGACTTACAGAAAACATTTGACCTCTGTCATTGCCAACAAAGGGTATATAACAAAGTATTGAGATTAACTTTTGTTATTGACCAAATACTTATTTTCCACCATAATTTGCAAATAAATTCTTTAAAAATCAGACAATGTGATTTTCTGGATTTTTTTTTTCTCATTTTGTCTCTCATAGTTGAGGTATACCTAGGATGAAAATTACAGGCCTCTCTCATCTTTTTAAGTGGGAGAACTTGCACAATTGGAGGCTGACTAAATACTTTTTTGCCCCACTGTATATAGTATTTTATATTTTATCTGTTTCATATATTGAATGCTGCTGTGAGAGCAAATATTTCTTGGGTTCACTTTTTTATATTTTGCACCTGAAATATTAATGCGGGCAGCCGCATATCTCATAATAAAAAAGAAATTCTAGGCCTGTCAAATAATATTAGAACGCAGAGTACCTGTTGGTTGGGTGAGCACCATGTTGACAGCCGTCGTGTTATTGTCATTCTGGAGGATCTTTCTGTATTTTGAGCTAACCGTTGATACTTAACTCTTGTGCATGTCTGGCTGAGAAAACTGTGCTTCGAAAACATTACTACATGAAGTGAGAGTATTCTATTTGGTTTGTCATCCTTCTCCTACTTTCCAGTCGTCAGTTCCAATTCCCAGTGTGAACTATGCTCCATGTTTCTGTGATAAGCGTAGGACTGGTGAAGATAGAAACCACCATTTGACACCAGTCAACCTGAAAAAACAAGGACTTTCACTGTGAGATGTGACATTCTTAAACCCAGCTGCGAATGATGCCAATTGTATTTGTTTGTTTTCAAACCTTTTTGACTAAATGTGTTTGGACAACTTAACAGCTTCCTGCTCTGTCAATGTCCAATAGACTAAGATAACATAGAACCAACACCAACAACAAATTAATTTACCCATAGAGCTAAGATTTGGATGTTGAAAAAACATGGATAGCACCTAATACACAAACTGGATATAGACTATTTATAGGCATTCATGGTAACCACAGTGAGTTAAAGAATGGATCATCAGCTAGAAGTAGAGCCTTGAGTCTGGTTAAACTTAAAATGAAGTTAAAATAGCAAAGAGTGAAATGTGGGGATCTATACTGTACATACAGTAAGGCGTGGTGTAGCACTGTGTGTTTGTGTCTAAGCTGAAAGAGAACAATAGAAAGAACAAAAATATGTGTTTCTTGTAATGAAGAGTGAAAGAAATTAATACAAATAGAAAGTGGTCTCAACAGGAAAATAATGTCTGCCAGGCTCTATTACCCTTTTTCCAATAAATGAGTTGTGCTAGTGTTGGTTCAGAGATTGTTTATATTGGGAAGCTCCTAAGTACCCATTTGCTTTCTGACGACAAGATCCCAAAACCACTAAGTCATGACTCCACCGTTTACATCGATGCTTTTTGGACTAATTCGATCTGGCCATTTGACAGTCGATCCAATAGTGAGTGAGTCATACCCCCGGTACCGGTATATATATAAACATCTAAGTTTTTTGTGCCACACCACTTTTGTACATATAAAAACACCACTGGTGCTACAACATGCACATGTTTATTACATGTTTATTCAAATCAAAAATACATTTCCGGGATCATGTAGCGTACACATCCATATCTCTTCCTTTTTACGATTGAATTCTCCTTATATCCCTGTTGAACAGTGCTGCTGTTGTCGCTGAGCGGGAACTTTCAGAGTGTGACTGTATATATTTATGTCATCCACACAACCAAAAAAACAACAAAATAAACCAAGGGAGTGTTGGTTGAGGACACCGTATGTGCTTTGTCAAGGGCCCAGAGACCAGAGTACATAAACAAGCAAATCCATCCAGAACTCCCAGTGTATGAGTACGAGAGATAACTGCCATAGAAATGTTTGCTGCTCCTATACAATAAAACTGCCAGCAATGTTTATTTTTGGTTTCAGAAGTCTTAAAATTGTTACTAACAGTAATGTAGAACATTTGTGGGATTTTAACGCTTCTTTTAAAAAACAATTCATTGATTTTTTTTCGAGCTCCATTGTTTTTAGTTGCCAGGAGTCATCACCAAACAAAGCAGCTAGCCCGATAAAGAGATTCCCAAGTTGGTCAACTTAAAGGTCAAAGTCACAGACTGGAAAGTAAGGGATTGGAATCCCAAGACTCAATAGTTTTCCACGGGAAAAAATTGCTCATGCTCTTCTTTCCACAGGACTTACTGAAGTGCTGCCCTTGAGCTGTTAACCTCTGGTAGCTCCACAGGAGTCATTCTGTAGCGAGCAGAACACAGGACTGTTCAGCTCCAAGTGTGAATGTGTGCACCAATATGAATATGAAGCAGGACAGTGGTGAACAGGGGCTCTAATAAAAGAAAGCCCTCTACTGGACTATAGTTGATACTCTTCTTTAATCACAATTATGCACTTGCTGAGTGATGAATGCGCCTCTACAGTATTCCTGTGGGATTCAATCAAGAAGTGAAGCTTCTTGGATAGGGCTTTTCTGGCCAAACCATCCTTGAAGCAAACAAACACTGATGGGGGCCGTGCGTTCAAATGCCAATGCGCACTGAGCAAAGGAGATGTCATTTTGCTTCTCTGTACACTGACAGGGCGTTTAGATCTCTCCTTATCACATCTAGCTTAGCCGGCATCATGTGAGGCTTTCTTTATCCCATAGTGCTCAGCGGCACCCTGCAGCTACCAGAGCAACGGACAACTGCTCCTGTGTCCCCCTCTCCAACTGAGCTGATTGGTGGCATTGGACAAGTGTAAAGCTTTAAATGACGCTGTTCCCATCGATTGCCGCTGGAGTCTGTCAGTGTGTGTTCCCCCAGGAGGAGTCAGGCTCAGCCCAGGATAGTCTGGCTTTGGGCACAGGGCTGCTCTTCTTCCAGCCGATTGCATAACACAAAATAGTAAGGTGAAAGGTCCACTGTGCTGTGTGGAACATATCATTCTCTGGACTTGGCCATGGCGATGATCTTGTTGCAGAAGACCCTCATGCCACAGTAATGCAGCGACTGAAGCGCTGTGTCCACACATGAGCTGAAGGCACAGGGGCCAGGGTGGGGGCCAGGGAATCGCAGAATGTTAGTCTGTACCAAAAACCAAACCTTAAAGCAGCAGGAAACAGGAAACAGGAAAAAGGGTCAAACATAGCTAACCAACTGACTGTGCAAACAAACAGGGAGCGGTAGAACATGTGCTCTTTCACATTATGCCCTGTGCAGCATGTGAAAAAGGGCCATTATTTCATATTGCTTTTCTATTTTGCAAAGCAGATATTGCCTGAAGCGTTTGGTCCACAAAGATAACATGACTAATGCAATGACAGGTATCATTTAACTTTATTACAGTAGAAACTATGAATATCATGTGAATTGAATACTGTCTGCTAATTGAGTAGGTGTAAAGTGCATGTGAAGAGTGATGATGAGATAGAGGAATGCACAATGGAAAATAATACACAGGTGCATGTCAGGGTGCGTATTGAAATTGTTGCCTCATCATCTTTTTGGGATCAAAGTGGGAGGAAAGGTCAGTGTGCACATGTTCTGTGTCTGCTGGATTGCTGGTGCTGAGTGTGAGTTTGGAAGTGATTGTTTCTTGTTTCGATGATGTTTAAGCTTGTTTTGGCACCGTTGAATAGCTTTCCCCACACGCCAAGCATAACGGTGTCGGTGCAGTTGGATCCAAATGAAAGATAATTTCCTGTCTCAAGCTCACTGTCTTTTTCTGTTGACCACCACATAGGCTCTACATCTTATCATTTTGTCCAGAACCCAGTTCACAGTCTTTTCAAATATTTCTCCATCGCTGTTCGTCTTGTCACCTCAATCTCTCCCGCACATCACTAAACTCTATTATTTCCCACGACCCACCTGACAATCTCTCACGAAACACTAGTGTGTGCTCACATTTAACATATATGTACATATACATGTGAGTTTGAGAAGCAGGTAATTTCAGTGGAACAATCTAGACCTGTGTTTGAAAACGCCGCTCTAATCAATGTTTGACAACAACTATTACAAAACAATGTGAATGGTGCTTCTGGTAGTGGTGAACCAATAGAGAATGATCACCTGCAGATTCTCTCAGCTTGGTGGAGCTTTTGATTTAGTTTCAACTCTGACCTCAAGTGCACTGATTTGGTTCCTTCACAATATCCTTATATTATCTTTTTCAGCTTCAACAGCCGACTGTTTTCAGCAACAATGCACTAAAAGCTCACTGTACACCTCCTGCTGAGCCTGACTCTGCAGACAGACACAGTTAGAGAAGCGCTGGGGAACATAGTGGAGCAGTTAGTGGCTGAAGAGCCAGATCTTTCCCTGAGCAGCCGGTATAGACCTGGAGCAGAACTCTAGAAGCTGCTGGAGGGAATGGGGATGATAATACTGCTCTGTAATTGCCGGATATAATCATGGATTGAAAAGCAAATGTTTGCTAAAGAAACTAAGAATGAGTTATTGCTTTTAGCCATTATAATTCATTGATTTAAAAGGTATTCTATCACTTTTAATTTCAACATATACTATTTTACTAAATGTTACCTACATTTTATTATCCTAAATGAATAAACCATGTCTAGGCTGATCCACAGGTACAGTCTTGACCTTGTCAGCTTTTGTGTTATCTGCTTTCAGAGCAGCTACTTCTCATTCATACCCAAAAATAAAACAAATCTACGCCCACTATTGACCTTCCAGAGCAAGATCTATTCCTCATAGCGCCCTCATATTCAGAAATGTCAAAATGTCCCATTATAATATATTGTTTGAGTGGTGTTTTTCAGAGATGTTACCATAGGAAAATCATTGTGCTGAAAGCTGTAATCACATATGTGTTTCCGTGTTTCTCTCTTTCTCCCTACCAGATGCAATGTAGATAGCAAAGTATCACGAGTGGCCTGGCTCAACCGCACCACCATTCTCTTCGCAGGAAGTGAGAAGTGGTCTCTGGACCCTCGCGTCATCCTGATGGAAAACACAGCCGTCACAGAGTACAGCATCATGATCCAAAATGTTGACGTCCATGATGAGGGGCCCTACGTCTGCTCCATCCTCACAAACAAGAAACCAAAATCCACAAAAGTGAATGTCATCGTTCAAGGTAAAAAGCTGATTCCTCCTCAGCCCTGTCAGTGATAAGGAAACAGAGATGTCAAGCAGATCTGTGAAGAAACAGTGTTGTGTGGGTGTTCTTCTACGGATGAATCTTGTAACCTCAAGTTGTTCTTGCCTGGATTTCATCAGTGAAAGTCCAATCAAATGAGAGTATCTCCCCTCCCTGTAAAGGATGGTGTTTTAGATGGAATTCAATGAGCATTAGACCTGGTGATGAAACCGGGATTCAATCTCGATTTAATTTCAGATTGCTGATAGAAATTGATTTAGGGCACAGTACGCTGTCCTGGCTCAGTTTCTTTGCAAAGTCCTACTAAATCAATCGTCAGCAGAGAAACTTTTGTTTTCTTTTGTGACGAAATCAATTTACCTCACAATGAGTTTCCACAAATAATAATAAGCACCAACGCCTGGAGTCTGCATTGAGGTGTATATCATGTTGCTGCACTAAACTGACATATCATTAAAAGTTAGATAAAGTAATGTAGAAGATACCTCATTTTCACAAAGAGAATGCACTACATCAAGGAAAGACTTTCTTTGAGGAAAGATTCAGCTTTCTCTTTTGACGAGCTCATTTTCTGAAAGATAATTGACATGATCTTCACAAAACAAAACGGTTCAACTCGATGCTATTCACTTTCATGCCATCATAATGAACACTGGGTATTTTTCATACTGTATAATTCATGATGATATCTCATTAACTCTTAATTGATGCCGAGAAGCATCGGGCCATGCTTTTAATCAAACAATAGACAAGCATATTCTCACACAGACAAGGAGACAAACTCCAATTATACTTTCCCATGGATTTTCTATCTGTCCTTTTTCCTGACCTTGAATGACTCAACCATCTGGATACTGCGAGCTAACACTGGAAACTTAAAGCAGAAGCAATATCTGCAGAATGAGCAGAGCTGGGCTTTGATACACCAACAAAACAGTGGTGGAGACGCTTTGTGTTGCTACACTAAAGAGGGAGGCACCTGCTCCAACAATCAGCAAGCTTTGAGAGCTCAAGTGTGTTTACCAGCCCAGGACACTCAATTGTCAATGCACTCTAACACTGGAGAAAGTTGCTCAGAACGTTTGCTCCTTATTTCATAGATAAGACTGTGAAAGTTTCCACAGCAATACTGTCGGTCATTATATTAGATAGAAAACTATTTCAATACAAGAAAAACATAATCTATTAATCACAGTCATTACATAGGTCAAGTATTTATGATTTAAATATCCTATGGGGGGGGGGTGTCCTTGGCAGAACAACATTGAAGCTTCCATTTGAAAAGATTTAAGAGTGGCCCTTTGCAAGTCACTGATTTATCTTAAACATCTTGTTTTCACTTTTCTTTTCTTGGTGAAGATATTCTTACATGACTTTTGTGTAGGGCCTCTGTATTTGGATGTAATGCATATTGATAGTTACCATGGCAGTAGTAGTTTAGACTTTGATATATTCAGGTTGTTTTGCTGTTTGGATAAAGAGGCGGCCAAGAGTTTCTCCCATGATGCACTGGCCATACAGTGGTGTAATGCTGCTTTGACCTGATGGAACATATTCATTTACGAATAATTAATGCAGTGTTAACATTCAATTGCTGCCTTTTCTCAGGTATGTGTTGTGAGAACATTGTGTAGGGAAGAGCACACATGTCACACCCTGGAGATATAAATGAATGAATACAGTACATACTGCCACCTTTATGACAAAGGCGGATCAGGAATCTGTGGGGAATGTTAGCGGTTCTCCGTTCCCTGCAGGCGCTCCTCTCTAGTGCCTCCAATGGAGATTGGTGTTGAACCTGTACAAAGAGAAGGACTCTGGAGGCTAACATCAATCAGCCCAGTGACCTTGTCAGCGAATCCCCTCAGGAATATAGGGCATCTGCTTCCATGGCGACTGCACACAGAGAGTGGACCGACTGCAGTCAGGCCACGCTACAAGAAAGAATAATTCCTGGGAGTGCTTTGTAATACAACGAGTATGAATTCTGAGGACTAGAAGAGAGTAGAAGCACAGAAACAGCCAAGGACTCTGAATGGGCATCAAGAGGTAGTTACACTGTGATCCCAACTTCAAGGACTATTTATATAGTTCTTCCTATTGACTACCCTCGAACACTATAGCAACAGCTGAAATACTAAGGAGGTGGATTCACTCTTTCTTGCTGTTTTTGAGCTAAAATACTGGTTTTCTAACTTGTAGCAGATAAAAAAGAAAAATATCTTCCACTTGAAAAATAAGAGCTGAATTTATGGGCAATATAATTCATCCTAATAAAAGTCAGTACTTTCAGAGGTCTTTTTCTCCCCCTTTGACTATGTTCGCTCTGCGGGTAAGGCCTGTAGCTAACAGTGGCAAATTCAATCATTATCCTGTCATTACCACATGTGGCTACTGTAATGATTACACAGTACTGTATTACATTTATATATTTAAAAACTGACGCTTGCATACAGTAAAATGACCTGCCATAGTGACCATCTGATGTACATAAGTACAAATAACTCAACGTAGTGAATTTTTGTTTAACACAGAAAATATCATATATCGTCTCTTGGTGAAGTCCTGTGTTTGTTTGACAAGCCGTACATTGCTTTGTCTCTCTTTATAATGACCAGCATTTTTGTTTTATTTGTACCCCCTGTCAGCAGGCTTGTAACCTTTGCAGGGTGCAGGTTCAGACTCTTGACACATCACAGTCTGACCTGACCCATTCAGCGGACATAATGCTTTTAGTGGTCAGAAACAGAGCAGGCCATTAGAAAAGGACCAATGCCTTCAGTTTGTCTGTATGGACCAGTTGACATTATTTAAGAATGCATTTTCCAGAGGAGTTTCTGGACTAGCGCAGTGCTTTGCAGTCTTTCGTTACAGCAGAATCCAGCTGTTCCTGAGTCTGATATCTCAGTCTCATCACATGCAGGTCAGGTGGAGTTGTTTAGTTCCTCATTAAATGTTATGCATCACCTTGTGATGTAAATGCAACCTGTACAAATCTGTTTCACATCATTACTAAAGACAATCAAATATTTAAGAATGTTTTTATGACCTTTTTTGTGCACCACTAAAAGCATGTAAGAGTCATTATATGGATTCATGTCAAATTAAAAGTCTTGTTGAAGTTTTAAAGTTCTGCTGTAGTTGTGTTATCCTCAGTGTGCAATGCTGAACCTCCTAGTAACCAAAATGATCGTCGTCCTGTAATCTGCTGTCGACTGGAGCGTTCCATGTCATCATGCACCCTGTATCTTTTAAAACATATCCAGATATTGAGAGAAATGCGCTGAATTGTCTCACTGCTCCGATCAGTATTCCACTAAATTGTTACCCGATTGCAAATATGGAAAGAACTGCAGGTGCACTTGGATATCACTGACCTTGATAGTGGAGAAAATAAAACTTTCCACAGGAATCCAGACTCGGAAATTGTAACAAATGCTAAAGTGTATCGTGTAGTCTTCACTAAAGCAAATGTTTAACACTGTACAGCGTGCAGTATTTACTGAGCTCAGTTCATTGTCATGTTGCATTTCATTTGGAGCCTGGATAATTAATGTTAGGAGAAAAAAAATTGTGTCTTTGTCATATTACAGAAGAACATTAATTCACATTTGTGTCCTTTGTTGGTTAAGCAGAGCTGCTGCCAACACAAGGAAAATGAAACCTGCCATGTCAGTGTGATACGAGTTTATGAGATTCGTATGAACAATAACGAGAGGTGAATTTATCATAATTACAAAATGAAGAATTTAATAACTATGAGAAGTGATAAGACAATTATAACATTGTTGAATTGTTATGCCTTAGGTGCAACATCTTTATTTTAAGTCCCCTTACACTTAAGGAACACCCACCCACACATTAGCTGCTCCATCACTGGTGCCAATCTTTAGCTTGCTCCTTCAGTCAATATCAATCAGTGCAGACAGGAAGATGTTTGTAGCTATTGCTCACAGACTGGGGTATTGCTAGGGGTTGTTTGCAGCATGTATTTACCCTACACTATTATTTGTTGACAACAAAGCTAATTTCAATAATGAACTGACATGTTTATGTTTTTGTAAAAAAAAAATTGTACATTTGTAGAATTTGTAGAGCAAAGTGTCCTGGAATCAGTCTTATAATATAGCAGCCAGATGCTTGAGAAGGGGCTGAATAACTAGAACTTTGTTTTCAATTATTCCTCTTCAAACTATTTATTGCAGTCCTGCTAACAAAGTATTGCCTCTGCCAAAGAGCTGTTGCATTGATTCCCCTGAGAGTACCTGGAACTACGTTTAGTTGTTCCTCCTGGGCAGTGTCCACATGAAGCTCCTCCGTGAACACATTTTAAAGAGAAAACAAAAGCACAACAACTGCTACTCTCTGTTCTGATGTCTGCTCTCACTACAGATCTTGGTTGTCCTTCTTACACATGAACCACAATGCACATTGCTAAATCCAGTTTAAGTGTCTGCAGGCCTTATCTATTTAAGAGTACTTGCAATAGAGTGGTGCAGTGATGACGTAATTTTGTATGCCGACCCGGAAGTAAGCTGCGCAAGGGTTCCCTCGACAAAAAGCAACAGGGCTTCTCCATAGGATTTGGGAATATTGTAAAAAATAAGATCTGTGGAAAACGAACCTGTTTGATAAATGCACGTTTGGTTCAGCCGGATGATCTCCACATGTCTAGTACCCTACTTTTATTATTTTATAATCATAAATCTAATCGCCAGAAGCAAAATGCTAACGCTATGCTATAAAGGAACTACAGCAGGGTCGCATGACTTCAACGTCACGCCAATTTAAGATCCATATTCAAAAATACAGATTCAACATTGTACGAGTTGAAGCGTTTGTTTGAACAGTTTGCAGGAGGCAGGTACTTGCTTTCAAGCAGAACAAGGCAAACAAACTTAGCGGGAGTGTTTACGTCTTCGGCGTAATGATGTACAACGTCCTCGACAACTTCTGTTGTCCTATTCAGCCACTTGGTAACAACCATCGTTTTCAAAAATCACCAGTGTGGTCACTGCTGATGGATGTAATGTCGTAGAACAAAACGTGATCCGTTTCTTAAATGCGTCTCAACCACAGACCTTATTTCCAGCTTTTTTCCAAAAACGAGTTCAAAAATCCCATTGACTCTGAGACGAGGGAAAATGTGGTAAAATGCTGACTCACTTGCAGGTTTTAGGAATCATCACTGCACCACTCTATATGCAGTTTAGGCCACTAGAGTTGGGAGGGTTATATTGAAAAAGTTGTAATTTATAGTTGCATGTAGAAACATTTATTACTAACTTTTTTTTAACGTTTTGTAACGTATCGCTAACTTTTTTTAATGAAGTATAATGTAACAGAACGGAACAATGTAACCTCAGAAAGGAAGAAACCACGATATATTTAGATTAATTCAAAAAGGATTTATTTACAGGAAAACCTGCCTTTCATTGAGCGAGTTCAGGTAGTAGTTTATACACCAACACTGACACACATGAGAGGAAGATGTTCCTTTATTGATCCCCAAGGGGAAATTCAGCTTTTGAATTCACAAATACACATATGTATCGGAGGTATGGACACACATTCATTTTCATAGAGAGGTGCCAGAGCGAATAGGCTGCCATGCTGTCCGGTATGGCAAGCCATTTGAGTTCCATATCCTTCAGGGTCACTAGTTCATCAAAAAGCTTACAAGTTGGGACTTTGGTGCTACTAGTATTGCTCTTGGCGTCACTAGTAAGGCTTATGTGCTAACTAGTCGGACAAAAGTGCCACTAGTTGCTGAAAAAGAGTGACTAGTGTAATGTTTTATTTAACTAGTAAAGCAGAGTGCCAAACTAGTTTGACCATATATCTAACAAGTGGAATCAAAGAGTCAACTTGTGTAGGCAGCTGCCGTCTGATATCAAGGATATGGAATAAATACTCAAATGGCTTGCCATAGTCCAGCGCCAAGGAGCAGTTTGGGGTTTGATGCCTTGCTCAAGGGCACCTCGGCAGTCCCCAGTAGGTGAACTGGCAACTCTCCAGCTACCAGTCCACATTCCATATTGATTTGGTCTGATTGGGACTTTGTACAGCCACACTTAAGACTTACAGGCTGAGTTACTGCCACACCAAGCACCACATGAGCACATACTGTTTAAAAACCAGAAAGTAAATCTGAATTTACAGAACATTGCTGCAATAGCTGTAAGGGAAAACCGTTTCTTTTTTGTATCCTGATTATGTAATCATGTAACATGTAATCCATTACTCCCCAAGCCTGCATGCCACATACAGTTCAGTAGTTGTATCCTGATGCCTGGTATAAAGTGTTTAAGTTGCTTGATAAATGCGGAGAAAAACAAGGCTAGTGCTTGAGGAAGTTTTTTTTCTACATACTCAACTCAACTCAACTTTATTTATTAAGCCCTTTTCAAAACAGCCGGAGCTGAAACAAAGTGCTGTACACGCCATAAAAAACAAAAACAAAACAACAATAAATAACAATATAAAAACAACAAAACCAATGAAGCATATAAAAACAAACAGAAACAGAGTCTCATGCTGGGTTAAAAGCCAAGGAATAAAAATGGGTTTTTAGGCGAGTTTTAAAAATGGACAGTGAAGGGGCTTGTCTAATGGTCAATGGGAGGCCATTCCACAGTTTGGGACCGGCAGCGGAAAAGGCTCTATCCCCTCTGAGCTTCCGTTTAGACCTCGGTACCTCCAGGAGCAGCTGATCAGCTGACCTGAGGCACCGGGCAGGAGAGTAAGGATGGAGCAGCTCTGAGAGGTACGGCGGGGCGAGACCGTTAAAAGATTTAAAAACATACATAGTTGACATTAGGTGTTATTCAGAAGTTTTCATCAAATTAACACTCTGTGGCTTCCTCTGCAATTAAAGATGCCGTCGGTATGAATGGAGCTGTGTCGATATGTTCAGCCTTATCAACAGGCTGACAAACTTTGTCACATGAGTCCAGAGAATCGGGAGCAACATACTTCTGACTCATATGTCCATTTCAGGGCATCCATTGTAAACTACAATACGTGTCATCTCCTGAGCAGAATGCTGGTGGCGCACCGTGATATTTCAGAAGGCAAGAGTAATTCAATTCAATTATAAAATACTCTAAACTAACTACAATATTATCCTCTTTAGTTTCGTCAAGTGTAATGATGTGGCTCTGTGCTTTTCTGATTAGGGCTCAAGCTCTGTCATAAAGAGAACACACAAAAAAGAGGAGCATTGGTCCTTTGAATTGAATGCACACTGGTCTAATAGGTTCCAGGGCTCATTACTGAGTAGAGAGAGGCTTCCCTCTTTCTCACAAAATGCAAGTAATGAGGCACTTGAAATATTTCACAACATTAGGATAACTCAAATTGGAGAGTAAGTCCTTTAAGCTTTGCTTGTGTAACACATTTTAAAGTGTTTAGATTGCACTTTCACCTACAGAGCTCAATGGAAATGTTCCCCGGGAGTTCTGTTTTGTACAATGTTCTCATGATGAGCACAGGCAGAGATTGGAGGTAAGACCAGCTTCCTTTGCTTTGATTTAAAACATTATTTAGATTATCTTATATCCAACAGCACTGAATGTTCACTATGACCAACCCAAAATATCTAAGTAGGACAAACAATGATCTAGTTTTTAATGATCTATCTTTAAATATCATCTCTTCTTCTTTCTGTTGTTGATGTGAGACTGCAGTTTCCTGTACAGAATATGGTTAAGGGGCTTGTTAATGTTATCACCCTGGCTATCTTCCTTAGCATGTACTTGGGTCTTCAGCAGATTGTCACATTTGTTTTATTGGATAATAACCACTTGTATTATTTCTAGATAAATCATGTAAGATGACATTTACTCTGCAGCCTGGTTAACAGTCATCATCCCGGAAAATGAGAATATAATGAAGGAATAGTGGTCTATTCAAATGATTAACTTTCATTGGCCGTTACATCCATCAAGTGTACGGCGGTTATTGTTCCGGCTGTACTGATTGGCCGTCATCACAGATACAACACTGCTGCAGGCTGCAGGCAGTGTGAAGAATAAAGAATATATGTTCCAAAAAATATACAATCAAGCACGTACTGCAATTTGAGGCAGGGACTAAACAGTTAGCGTACTGACACAATATACAAGTGTCACATTCTCCATCCATAGTTTCTGTGCATGTTCATTTCAAGGCAGTGGTTTTCATACAGAATAAAGAGATGCAGTAGTGCTGAAGATATCGATCATTGTATGAAAAACTGAAGAACATGGACTAAGGGGTAAAGTTGTGTGAAATGACAGGTAAAAATGTAGCTGCTCCTCAGTCTGTGTATGAGATGAACAAATGAAAAATGTAGCTCAACGTTTCCTGCACATTACATTGAACATTGGGAGTTCATCGGTAACATGGACTCCATCCTTTTTTAATAACTCAGGTTGTGTACCAGTAGGAGCTAAGGCTGCTATGTTCTCATCTAATTCTAAGACTATTACTCAATACACTGGTATTCTAATATGCAACTGTTTTTTTCATCAACTAATAATTTCTTCTTTTTCAACACTCTCTGGTCCCAGCTTCATTCATGTAAATGTGTGTGTCTTTAATACCTTTGTGGTACATACGTGAATATCATTAGGTGTTGGACTGTTGGTTGAACAATACAATAATATAACTGTGTCATTTTGACTAATATCAGCTCATCAGCTTTTCAAATTGTGATTAATTATATTTTAACAAGTTTTCGAGTGATAACAAGTGATATTTAAATGAAATAAACATATTAATTTGAACACATCGCTGCACGCTGACTTTTTGTGTGTGTGTGTGTGTGTGTGTGTGTGTGTGTGTGTGTGTGTGTGTGTGTGTGTGTGTGTGTGTGTGTGTGTGTGTGTGTGTGTGTGTGTGTGTGTGTGTGTGTGTGTGTGTGTGTGTGTGTGTGTGTGTGTGTGTGTGTGTGTGTGTGTGTGTGTGTGTGTGTGTGTGTGTGTGTTGGTTTGTTGGTCAGTTACAGGACCGACAGAGAGACACACAAACAGACAGAACAGAGTAACAAATAGTCAATGTGCAGTGACACAAACATATGAAATGGCTTTCTAGAGATTGCTTTGTGTTTATATTGGACTTTGCTTGTGATACTTTTAATACACAATTAATTCACTCTATTTAATTATGAATGTTTTGGCTAACACTTAGCTTTTACTTACATTTTCAAAATGCCAAATACAAATATGGTTGCATGTTTATATTGCAAAGACGGTTTTCTTTTGCTGGTGATATCAAGTTTCTCTAACCCCAGGATCTGATTACAGAATGTGGTTTCTAGAAAACATGACTTTTAGGAAATCGGTAACTTCAGTGCACTTAACATGATCTGGTTGCTAAAATGTAATTTAATCAAGCACTCTTTCACATACCATCTGGGAAATTAAAAAATCGAATATGTTATGCACTATAATAATAATAATAATAATAATAATACATTTAATTTATATAGCGCTTCTCATCTGCCAAGACTAATCTCGAAGCGCTTATAGCAACCTATAGTTTCCACAGACAACATTGATTCATTGTTGGATAGACTTTCATCAGTTTTTGCTGCTGCATTAGCTCAGGTGACCACCTACAATCTTCAGTGGTGTGCAAACCTTCTACTCAATAAAATATTCAGTCCACATCAGACAGCAAGTTCTTTCCGACTAAAATCATCAATGCCAAGAATCAAGGTATCTGGAGAGGCGAGGCAGTGCCATGGTGCAGATCATCAGATCAAACAGGATGGAGCTTCCTGTGGAGTCTGTGAAGCAGCGGCAGCACAGACGATGTACTCCAGAATCAGAGGGAACATTTGTCAAAGGCTTTCACCTGAGTAAATTCATTTATGACCAAATGTCATACAGACATCTCTGATCTTACACTATAAACTTAACCATTTTCCAAAGGTTGAAAATGAGTTAGACGGCTAACACCGTAACATTATCAGAAATGTTGAAATCTATAAATGGACTAACATTCTGTTGTTCACCGTGTTTGCGCATGGACTCATGGTTAAGGCACAATTTTCATTAAATTCAATTTTGCTTTTAACTTTGATGCTATTTATCCTGCAGCCTTGACATAGGATTTTGGTATTTCAAATAATGAAACAATTAACAATGGCTCTTCAAAATAATAAATGTGACCCACTCTAAACAAATCAGTTGGATGTTGCAATGGCTCATTTCAAGATAAGTGGATAAGTAGATGCTCTTTGTGATTGTTCCTTTTATTTATTATTTCAAATTCATGTCTTGTAACTTCCTGTTCCTGCATTCAAATGTATCAAAACTGTACATTTTGTACATGGCTTAAGACAAAATAAATGTACAAAATAAACAGAAGAGTTCAATGATTAACAGTAAATGTAAAACCAGAAGACTTTTCAAAACCACAGTTAAAACACACAATAAAGAAGTCTCATTTCAGATTAATTATTTCATTAACAGATTATATTTTTGAAATTAAATAGAGTTGTGAACAGAAGCTAGAAGCCACATGGTTTTGTCAGCCCACCCATCCGAAGTGTGCATGTTCCACTGAGGAGAACGCTGGCTGAAGCCTGAATCTGACACTGTATGTCTTTTCAGGGCATTAATATTAGTATAAATTAATATTAAGTAGCCAGAAATAATAACTTCCAAATGTCTGTCCTCTAGTGGGGATACTATTAGTGTTACTAGACCTTTATACAAATACATCCGGTTTTGCTTCCTCACAATATAAAAGTAGTATCACATTATATATCCCATTCCCATCCCGTTGTTTTATCCCATTTCTAGGCCATCATTTGTAATTAGCATGCCAAAAGTAGGCTCCTATTACAGCCTCAAGATACTATATTGTTAATATTGGAGGCTCAAATTACATAAAGGATCTCATGACTTGTATAAAATATAGCAAGAGCAAACAACTCATTAGTGAAGCCAAGCTCATTCCTCGTAGGTGACTACATCTTGGGAATACACTAACAGTCTTGTTGTGTTGGATGAATGTAAGGCAAGGCAATGGAAATGTATTTATAATACTCTTCACCGATAACCATCGATACAGTAGTCCCATCGCCAACAATGGGACTACGGTGGAGAGGGTCAGCAGCTTCAGGTTCCTCGGTGTCCACATCACTGAGGACCTGACATGGAATCATCACACAAACACCATCACCAAAAGAGGTCGACAGCGGCTCTTCTTCCTCCGCAGGCTGAGGAGGTTCAACATGGACTCCAGGATACTCTACAACTTCTACAGGTGCTCCATAGAGAGCATCCTGACCTTCTACAGGTGCTCTATAGAGAGAATCCTGACCTACAGGTGATCCATAGAGAGCATCCTGACCTTCTACAGGTGCTCTATAGAGAGCATCCTGACCTACAGGTGCTCCATAGAGAGCATCCTGACCTTCTACAGGTGCTCCATAGAGAGCATCCTGACCTTCTACAGGTGCTCCATAGAGAGGATCCTGACCTTCTACAGGTGCTCCATAGAAAGGATCCTGACCTTCAACAGGTGCACCATAGAGAGGATCCTGACCTTCTACAGGTGCTCCATAGAGAGGATCCTGACCTTCTACAGGTGCTCTATAGAGAGCATCCTGACCTTCTACAGGTGCTCCATAGAGAGCATCCTGACCTTCTACAGGTGCACCATAGAGAGCATCCTGACCTTCTACAGGTGCTCCATAGAGAGCATCCTGACCTTCTACAGGTGCTCCATAGAGAGGATCCTGACCTACAGGTGCTCCATAGAGAGCATCCTGACCTTCTACAGGTGCTCCATAGAGAGCATCCTGACCTTCTACAGGTGCTCCATAGAGAGGATCCTGACCTACAGGTGCTCCATAGAGAGCATCCTGACCTTCTACAGGTGCACCATAGAGAGGATCCTGACCTTCTACTTAGGCGTGGGGCCTGGCAGATAGTTCTGCATGCGAGTGCGGTGACCCTGAACAGACTGCCGAACATATAATAACCACCTGCCCTTTATATAGACCACCCTCGGAAGCCAGCCTCTTCGACTTAGGACCAGAGATGCGGGCATGGCTACACAACACCGAGTTGGACCTCTGACGTTACACAAAAGAAGAAGAAGAAGAAGAAGAAGAAGAAGAAGAAGAAGAAGAAGGAAGAAAGCCCTCAGGATTATCAAAGACCCCCATCACCCCAGCCACAGTCGGCTGCCGTCTGGCAGGCGGTACCGCAGCATCAGGACTAAAACCACCAGACTCAGGGACAGTTTCTTCCCACAGGCAATAAGACTGCTAAATACCTGAACTAAGAACATGCAGCTGATACATAGTGTATGTATGATACATAGTGTATGTATCAGCTAAATACAATGTAATGTAACATCCATAACATTCACCTGTTTGTAACTAACAAATTATGTATCACTTGTATATAGACTCTTATGGCACTACTTCTATTCTATTTTATTGTATTTACTAGCACTATTTTATCTGTTTTATTGTGTTGCACTGTTGGAGGAGCCTGGGACCTAAGATTGTCATCGACATAACTACACTGTATGTACGAATGACAATAAAAGCCTTGAATCTTGACAATCTTGAAACAGAAACATGAGTACTTGTATGCAGGACCCCAGCGTCTCCTTGAAAAAGTAATGTTACTGTAAACCCGCCTAGCAACCTGGACACAGCACAGTGGAGCTTATGGAGGAACACACACAACCCTGTCAGGTTATGGAGACATAGTATGATTCTGTGGTGAAGAATTAATAATGCTGGATTTAGTGGAGTAGGGAGGGGGGGGGGGGGTTGAGTTTGGTTCAGGCCCTCACCAGCTCCTTCATCTGGTCAGTGAACTACAAGGGGGGGGGGGTGACCGGAGAGAAGAGTTGGCAGGAAGCTGTTTTTGGGTGAAGGAAGAGCATAGACGCTGGTATAGGGGGTGAAGGGGATGGAGACTCCTCCTTTTGTCTCTTCGGTCTCCCATAAACACCTCAGCATTTAGACGTATATCAGAGCGAAGGGCCTCTGCCTGTAACTCCTCTAATTTCCATGGAAATGATTTACTCTTTGCACCAAGTAAGTTTTAGAAAGGACTACGACTTGTATATTTATAATTGGTAGGCCTTCATAACCCTCCTGCTCCTTGGAAATCAGTTTGGTGCAAGTTTGTGGTGTATTGGCATGCCCCAAACATTCTTTTGAGACTTTGAAAATTAGATCACCTTTACCGACTGAGGATGTCAGTATTGAGGGTGCTGTTGGGACAGACAGAATTGCAAACAACAGTTTTTGTCTCTGCATCATGCACCACCTGCTTGAAAAGAAGTGCAGAGTATATTTGAATTTGGGAAGAACCTTCAAATCTGCAGGCAATAAAAGGAGGCAGGCAACATGTCGAAGAGACGGTAGACATGGAAACAAAGAAAGGATAAGCTACCTGAACAGGGTATAACCTCTTTTGCACTCAGATATTTTAACTATACTTTTATGCTGAAAAGTTTGTACTTATGGGTGGGTCTAGAAGGATCTGAGGGGCTTACTACGCAGAGAGGGACGCACAGCAAAGATGAAAGCAGCCTTCAGTGAGAGCAGGAAATGAGTTTACCACTGTAGAAAGTCTTATGAAAACACAGCAAGAGAAGGAGGGATCGCAAAGCCTTGGAGCCGCTCTGACCATATCAATATGAAAAACCAGACATAATCAGGGACCATGGATGCAGAGGCATGAAACACTCTTCATACTTCCTTTTTTTTCAATTTTTTTATTTCGTATTTTAGACTCTCCAGAAAAACGCGATTCTGCGATTGCAGAATTTACCGCATAATCAGCAAAATGGCGCAGATTTTTAAAAGGGCGCATATTTATCAACAGGCCGCATAATCCCGGCATTTTTCCACACAAAGTTGAGAAAAAAAAAGTTTAACTCGTCTTGACGTGACGTCATCAGCTCGCGCATCACAGAATGTAAACAACACTGTATAGAATGAACGTGTGGAGCTCACACGATAGAGAAATCACCAAGATGAAAAAATCTAATCCATCTCATTTACCAACAAATATTTCTACTAAAGACCGGGCAAAAAGTGGGGGGAAACTATTCTGCACTCTGTGCAACTGTGTGTTGGAGCATAAGAGAAAATCGACGGTGGCGACCCACTTTGATTCATTCAAACATTCGAAAAAAAATGCTTGCTGCTGCTGTGGACAAGAGAGCCATTCAACTCACGTTCACCGAGGCATCAACCTCCAAAACCCTTTCGAGGGCTACAAGAAACGAAGTGAGTAGCCTACAAGATTGAAGCTGGTCAGATAACGAACGAGTAAACGAAAACAGAATGAGGCGGAGAAGTTTGAGTGTGTGTGTGGGGGGGGGGGGGGGGGGGGGGTGTTTGAGATTAAAATAGCCCAATTGCTTTTACAATAAATAAACATTGAATGTGTTTAATTGAATAGTAAAGGGGTTTAACGTTAGTGGCAGGTTGTGTGTGAGAGAGAATAAATAAGACAGCCCAATATTTTTTTTAAATTGTTATTCTTTTCCCCCGCATATTTAGCATATTTCGCAACTTTCCGCATATTTCGCAACTTTCCGCATATTTCGCAACTTCCCGCAATTTCACCGCATAAAATCACATAAAAACCCTGCATGTTTAATCGCATAATCAAGGATTTTAGCCCGCATAATCAAGGAATTTAGTCCGCATAATCAAGGAATTTAGCCCGCATAATCAAGGAATTTATCCCGCGTATTTCTGGAGGGTCTAATATTTATGTTACACAATGGTGTGAAGAAAGGAGTCTAGAGCCTCTATCGTGTACGTTGGACTCTATTCTTTCCTACTTACAGATACTGGTGGACAGGGGGCTTGCTCATTCCACAACTAAAGCGCATGCAGCAGCCATTTCGTCCTGCCACGAGGGATTTTGAGGCAGGTCAGCCTTCAGTCAGCCGCTTATGTTGCGTTTTTTGCAGGGGGTCAGGAGGCAGCGACCAGTAGTGCACGCCTCCTCCCCGCAATGGGACCTGCCGTTGGTACTCGAGGCTCTGGTCACAGAACCATTTGAGCCTGTGGAGCTCTCCTGACTGAAAGCACTTGAATTCGGCCAAGAGAGTGTCCGAGCTGGCCGCTCTGTCGGTGCACCCAAGTTGTCTTTTGATCCGGGGTGACCGTAGCGGGGCGACACTCAGACCGAACCCCTCCTTTGCTCCCAAGGGCCTAAGGAGTGCGTTCAGATCGAGGGCTATTCAGTTAGGTGGCTTTAATCTTCCACCCCATATTGGGGCCAGGGAGACTAAATTGCACCTCCTCTGCCCGGTGCGTGCGCTAGCATGTTATGTAGAGTGCACGGCTGAATTGTGTAGAATATATGTGACCTGCTCCATCGAAATCAGTCGCATTGACCCAAAGACACATTTTGAGTTGTATACACTGTTGGAAAGTGGAGATTCTTAGCTTTCTAATGATATCAGGATTGTTTTTGTACTCAAAATATTAAGCAAAATATGTCACATTATATAATGACTGTCACCGAGTCATTCAGTAGGTATCTGACCCCCCCTGGACATAATGCGCTTATGTTTTTTCCCATGCTCCTTAGGGACCCGGGAAACATGGTGCGCAGTAAGCCCCTTACAGGGACAATAGTGAGGAAGTTGTCCCTGTACGGGCCTATGGGCAGGCGGGGAGAGCCTTCCTCACTATTGTCCATGCACACTCTACACGGGGTAAGCGTGTGTGAGTGTGGGGGATGTGGCGCACTTATGTTTTCCCATGCTCCTTAGGGACCTGGGTAACATGATGCGCGGTAGGCTCCATACAGAGTAGAGTCTCCACACTTTTTTCCATGCACACTCTACACAAGGTAAGCGAGTGTGAGTGTGCCTTATCCAAGCTGCGGCGGCCCCGACTTCTCCACGGTTACAACCGAATGGGAGGAAGTGGGGATGCGGTGGATGTTAGCCAAAAGCCGGTCAGGGACAGTGTGATGGGTCGATGTTGTTGGACAACAGGGCGTTTATATTAATGCTGTCAAAATTATCGCGTTAACGGCAGTAATTAATTTTTTGAATTAATTGCGTTAAAATATTTAACGCATTTAAAGCATGTGCAGAATGGCCCGCCCCATACATCCCACCAGTGGCAGCACCAGGGTATGGCTGGGGTAGGCTACACCCATACCAAGAAATAGCTTAGCCCCACCATGAAAAAGGATGTTAAAGTAAGCAAAATAAAGTCCGCCAACTCGCGTCGAGTAAATTGCACAGACAACAGTTAGTAAGATTGATTTCAGTAGCCACTTGTCTGGAAATACCGAAGGCCAGAAACGGTTTTGAAAACTTTTGTCACGTAGTGATCGTCTTGTCAATAGAACATCTTTGATAATGTCTTCTGGCCAATCAGAATCAAGATAACGGCGTGCTGTTGTTGCAGGAAGTCCCGATGTAGAATACTTTTGCGGTAGTACAGGGGTGCACATAAAATGGTACTCAGGTTATGTGCGTAATCTGAAATGCGTACCGTCACTTGTGTCACAAAGCGCATTTGCGTACCGACGTACTTGTGAAGCTTTTCCAGAAGACGGTTAGATCACTGGACGACAGAGTCGGTCTCCGTGTGCACAGACAGGGCTGCTGTTGACGTCGGTCTGTACAGCGGAATTGTGCCAAAATTACGCCAACCGACTGTGGAGGGAGACTCCCCCTTTCACTGGAGAACTGCGCTAAAACAGCTGATCACAACGTTCACACTCTGTGGTCATGAAGTACTCCACTAGCGCCCCCCCCCCCGTCGACTTTCCTGAAGTACTCCCCCGTTTATAGAAATCGTAATGAATTAAGACCCCAGGGTTTGATGATTGATAGGTGTGTGGGCTGTCTTTCATTTTGACACACAGAAAAATGTTATAATAAACATACATACTGTATGTTAAATGAATATATCCGCCTTCTTTCATTTATCTTTCCATTCCCACAACAATATACATAAAGAAACGGCATATTTTGGACATAGTTCGAATGGTGATTAATCATGATTAATTAATTTTTAAACTGTGATTAATCTGATTAAAAATTGTAATAGTTTGACAGCCCTAGTTTACATACATCGGGGCTTCGCCCACTGTACCCATAGAGTCCAGTAGAGAGCCTGTGTGAGATATAACGAGGGGTTATGTATTGTAACCCTGGTTATATAAGCACAGGCGGAGCCCTCTACTTGGTGGCAGAGTCCTGCATCGGGTTGGGTACACGCGCGCAACATGGGCGAAGTTTGAACTTTAAGGTTGGGGGTGCCAAAAAATAACTACAAATGTAATGTATAGCTATAGGCTGCAACACAAGGATTCATACATGAAAATGTATCAGGATAGCCTACAGGCTACTGCAGGTGTGTTTTCATAACTAATATGCCCAATAGATGAAATTACTATGGCAGCGGAACTCGCCGCAAAATAAAACGGCTGCTGCGGCACATACTGCTGCTATAATTAGGCTATAACACAGAGGTCTGTAGGATCAATGTTCCCCAATGCTCAAACACTTTTTAATGAACTGTATAGGCATACTAACTAATAACTGTAGGATATAAGCACAGCAGTTTTATCACATTTTGACCTAATTTCAGCGATGAAAACAAAGCCAACCAACAAAGTAATGACTTTTGTTCACCGTCATCTTGTGATTATGATCTCCATGCATTCAGCGTCTCTGCCCCACAACTGTCAGCAGCGGCCGCTAGCAGGACCGAAGCATGTGAGCACAACGCAAACGGGAGGATTTGGAGGATTTTGGTTTGAGCGTGGAGCGGTGTCTGCTGCTTACTGCAGCTGGCTATCCCCGGATGCAGATGCTGCGCAATTACGCATTTAAGCTCAACAAAACGAAATAATTTGAATGAATGGCTTACCTAGTGCAGCATCAGGCGCCTCTTTTTCCGGCTGGCATAGATGTCCACTATCTTCTCAACTGACAGTTTTGCAGTCAAATCTCCCTCAATGTGCAGCAGGGCCAGATCAGAAAATCTCTCCTGGATTATTGTAGTTCTCAGCCAGTTTCTGATCCTCCTCATTGCTGAGAAACTTCTCTCTGATGTCGCTGATCCAATGGGCAGTGTCAGTGCAAGCTGGAGTAATGGGAAGAAGTTTGGATAGCTCTCCTTGCTCACTTCGTTTTGCAGGTCCTTCAGGTTAATGGGAGATTGGACAGCACATTTTATCAGGTCCATTTCTGCTGTCACCAGCTGTGGATGGACGATCTTGAGGCTTGCATATTTTCTCAGAAGTGGTTCAATGCCTTTCTTCTCACACTTTATCACAGCATCACATGCCGCTGCAAGCTCCATGGCTTCACCTGAAAACCGTCTGTCCAACTCGGCCATCATATTGTCCAGCACAGGGAGATATAAATGACAGTAGATGGCGTGAGCCTCAAATTGTCCGTCTATTTCCTCATTCCTTTCATCTCGTTGGCGCTGCCCAAGTGTGGCCCCCACTACATACTGGTAAAGCGACAAAGGGGGTCTTGAACTTCTTTTTCGCTTTGCCATGGAGGGGGGGTCACTTTCTGCAGTGGCAACTGGCATGCCGACGTCCTCGCCAAACTGCTTGATCTGGCTCCATATGTCTTGCCAACCTTCCTCCTCTCCTCTGCGTTCCCTCAAGTGTGCTCTCAGACTGTTGATCGTGGAGGCAGCATTTTTAAGTGTTGTGGATTTGGACTGAAGTTTCTTGTGAACAACGTGCACAACCCGCAGTAGGTCCTCAAGGATAATGAGGCAGGCGATGAAGCCAGGTGTGGTCATGTGATTATACAACCCACTTGCTTCCACTGACCATTTCTCTCCTTCATCCACCATCTCCTTCAGACAGCGTGTGATAGGCACATAATGTGATTTAACCGCAAAGACGCATCGCCATTTGCTCGCCCAACGCGTGTCACTGGGTTGCCCAATTTCCTTTGCCTTCATCTCGAGTGTTTTCTGCATCGCCAGAAACCTGTGGTGGTTGCTTGGTTCTGAAAACACGGAGTACAGCTTATCAATAACATTTAACGTCATTTTGATGTCTCTGTTGACTGTGCATGATTCCACCAGGACCAGATTAAGTTTATGGGCCATGCAGTGTACGTAGATGGCAAAGGGGTAATCTTCCTTGATACGCTGCTGCACTCCAGTTAAATGCCCAGACATAACTGAGGCCCCATCATACGACTGTGCGACTATTGGGACGTCCTGCAGTCCACATGACTCCAACCCCTTCTTGATACCCTCAACAATCCCAGCAGCATCTCTGGAGGCAGAGCAGTCAGTGAAGCAGATTAATCGCTCCTTAACCTGTAGCTTTTCTGCATATTTGATACACACAGACAGTTGTTCAGACTTTGATGATTTGGCCTCATCCGCGATAACCGTGAAAAAACCAGTCTCACGCACTGCATTTGCTATTTCCTCTCTGACTAGCTCTGCACACAAAGAGATGACCTCGTTTTGAAAATCTGGACTTGTACAATTAAAGTACTTCTCATCCTGCATTTTGCGGAAACTTGGGTCATACTTGCCGAGGAAGTCGCACAGACTCAAAAAGTTTCCCTTTGTTTCATCATCATCATCCGGCTTGCTTTTATCTGTTTCTGTATCGACTGTATTTGTGTGCTTTTTTTCATTTTTATTTTCTTGTATTTCCTTTTTTCTCCATTGTATTTCCCGATGTCCACGGAAAGGGAGGCCCAGTTGAGACAGCAGCTTAACGACATCCACGACCTTTGTCAAATACTCCCTGTTTTTATCCACTGTGTTCTGGTGACTGGTTGACAAGTGGACTCTGACAGATCCATGCTTTTCAGTTTCCTTGTAGCCCTCCCACAGTCTCATGCAGGCCTTGTGTTTTTCACAAGAGCTATGCTTTATCAGCCTCTCAGTTAGCTTACTCCAATATCGCCCGCCTTGTTTAGCTAGTGTGTCTTCCTCCTCTCCAATCTCCTTGGAAAAGTGGCGGCAACAAAAACAAAACACTGCGTCCCTTGAAACCGAGTACTCCAGCCACGGATGCTTGTTATAAAAGAATGCAGAAAAGCAACGATTTCTATCTCCAATTTTGTGTCTTGGGAAAACGGGAAGCACTGGCTGTTTGGGGCCCACACTTTTATCTCCTAGGTCACTGGGAAGTTGACCGCCATCAGAGGCTGTCTCACAGGGATTGCAAGCGGCGGGAGCTGCGGTGCCGACCGGCGCCAAGATGTGGTGGCTGGTCGACGGGCGAGGCGGGACTGGCGGGTCCGGAGCAGGTGCAGCTTGGGTGGCAGCAACGGTGGCGCTGGAACTTGAATCCGAAACTGGAGTTGTTTTGGTTGCGAAGAACCTGCGTATATCCATTTTTTTAGTCTTCTCCCGTCAGGTTTTGGCGGCTGGCAGACTCGACTTGTCTGAATTTGAGTGCTCAAAGTGCGCATGTGCGTGCAGCGTGTGAGGGCGCAGCAGCTGCACATATCGTCTGTGTAGACTCATTTTTGAGTAATGTTCTGTCTCTGACAGCAGTACACACTGAGACAATATGTTTGTGGATTTAAATGTATTATGTTTATTGAGTTTGCATTTATTGATATAGCGTTCCAGAGTTATATTTATCTAGGCCACCTACTATCTGTACATCATAACTAAAAAAAAAAAGAAAAAAGACTCCGGCCACCAGGGGGTGCCGGGCACCCCGGGAACCCCCCCAAACTTCGCCTATGGCGCGCAAAAAAAGTGATTCGTGGGTGGTATTTTTTCAAACACTTTTTTCTGGGTTCGTTTCTTGGTAAAACAAAGATAATGCGGGTCGGGTCGCGGGTGTTGCATAATAAATATATCAAAATAATAATAATTTTGTTTAAAGTTTAAATCCTCAGACCTCTCCCCCGTGGGACCGCGCATAATCATAACCTCTGCAGCGCATCAATCTGCTGCTGAGCGCGCCACATTCGAAATGGTTGAGGTCAAGCTCTAGCGGAGAATACAGCAATAACACTTCCTCAAGAGCGAAATCCAACATCTGGGAGGCTTTTGGTGTCATCCTAGATGGAGAAAATAACCAACATCCCACGCTTTTTGAGACAAATATGCAACTGCGTGTGTTAATAATTGCACGTTTTCACTGCTGATATATGCGGGTTCGGGTCGGGTTGCGGGTTAAGCAAGTTAAGCAGCAAGAAAATCCTTTTTTTGAGAAGTCATATTTTCATGGCCCTTTATGATAGATGCATTATTTTCATTTTGATGGACAGAAGACATCTTGAAGTAAAGGTTGTTGTCATTTGACTTATATCAACATGTTCCTTGCGTAGAGGACAACATAATTCTAAATTGGCTAATCTTACCCCACTCTCCCCTATGTACAAAGTGCATCATACTCTACCATTTGATTTGACTTCAGTGCTGCTGTCACTATTTGAGCCTGGAAACTGGCACACAAGATGCAATATGTCCCCCATGAAACGCTGCCTTTGAACTGAGAAAGCTTGGAAGATTGAAGGCAGGTGTCGTTGCATGTGCCTTCAACCAACCAGCGGGAAAACTAACCTAGTTTATTTCCACCTCAGCAAAGCATAAGCGGCCCCCCCAAATGTTTTATAATATTTCCAAGCGGGGATGTTTGGTTCCCTTTCTTGTTCCTTCACTTGGATTTGGGTGTGCCTCTGAATTAACAATAACCACTGACAAGAACAGTGAATGTTACCCAGATATCTGTCACATATGTCTGTTGCTCCGAGATGAGATGGCAGATTGGAAAACTCCCTGACAGTGATTCCTTTGATGTTTCAGTTGTATGGTAATTAGTTATGAAAGCACAGTTAGCATCTATTATAGATTTGGTCAATGTTGGCTCAGGAGCAGAGGCTTTGATGTGAGGAGATGTAAAAGGCTCAGACTCAACCTTTAACAATCTTGAGCAAAGGCTTTTCTCTTTTTCAGTTTCTTCACATTATTTTCATCATGTCTAAAATCAGATTGTTGGTTTAATTGTTCTTTGTTTAGTTTTTTACCTGGCATTTATTGTATTTTATCAATCCTATTAACACAGTGAGGCTCTATGAAACCTGAAAACATCACCTCAGGTCTCACCTGAGCATCACACCTAAGAGTGCATACTGTTCTGCCTAATATTGCTAGAGCAGATGCAACACCACTCTAAAAACCGAGCCTCTTTTGGATGTATTGAATGGAAGGATGGACATTACTTTGTTAAAATAAGCACAATACGGTCCCTTTTCTCAATTTCTGTTCAGCTTGGCTGTACTGTTGGCTCCAGGACAGAGCTGCAGAAATGGGTACAATTTCAGTAGGGTCTGGAATTAGGAGAAGACAGTCTTTCCATCCATTTGCCACTTATCGAGATCTGAGTTGCAATGGTAACAGGCTAAGCAACGTAACACAAAGGGCAACAGAGACATGTCATCCCTCCAGCATGTTCTGGGTCTGCCGGGGTCTCCTCCCACTGGGACATCCCTGGAACAGCTCCAAAAGGAGGCATCAAATGACATTCTGATTCATTTCAGCTGACCTCCTGTCAGATATATTTGCCCTCAGCATGTCCTCGGTCCTTAGCTTATTAGGGCCCGAGCACGAAAGTGGATGGAGCCCAACGGTTTTCAAAGAAGAGTTGAAACCTCGAACAATGGGTAAAAGGACAATCATTTATTTTAGATTATTATAACTTTCAAGTGTTCGTGAAATGCCTTTGAAATTGCGTGGCATTACTTGCAATTAAATTAATTGGATATAACTTCACTCAACATTGTCCAACCTGCACCAAACGTGACATGCCTTCAATGAATCAAGGCCTGAGGACCTCAACACATCGACCTGTTATATTGTCTCATTCTTTGCCTTGAACCAGGAAGTGGCTGTGACATCACTGAACCTTGTCTGATCCGCACCATGTTTGGCTTGCTTTATAAGAATGCAGGCCAGATAACATCTACAGCCCAATAGTGTGTTTATCCCAAGAGGCAAACTCTGGGGCAGAGCCGGGACGCCAATAAGGAAGTGCCACAAACTGCAGGTCATCTATTTGCCGATAGGCGATGACTGCAGAAAGGAGGAATTTCCATAGACCCCCATGTTAAAATGCCCAACTTTACAGCAGAAATAAACATGTTTCTACCCCTTGATGCAGTACAAAAAATTCGAGATATAGTTAGATTCCACCTTAATGATTATTAATTGTTGAGTGAATTGTTTTATAACGCGGCCCTTTTATTTATATAGAGAGGCGAAGTCTCTCCCCTTCCGGTTGAGCTCCATGGGACCTTATTTCTGAAAAGTTATGCATTGAAGTCAATGGAGAGAGAAAGATTATCTTTCGATCCCGTTTGAATTGTGCTACAAACTACACATATGATGTTTGTCAATTTAAAAGATAATTTTACAAGTCAAAAAAATTAAAATGTGTCTTAAAACTATGAAGTAACACTTATTTTGTGTGAAACCGCTCAATGAACTACATCTCCCGTCTCGCAGCACACACCAAGACGGCCGTCACACTTCACTGCACATTTCACTTCTTTCTTTCAGAATGAGGCGGAAAGTATTAAAAGAGGTGAAAATCACTACAAGTCTGGTCATGTTGAGTGCTGTACATTGACAAAAGGGGAGTTAGTCGGGACCGGGATTCTGGTATTTGTAGTCTTTCTAGTTGTGCATTTTTCATAGTCTTATAACAGTTTTACCACAAACTGTGACATTTTTGAGATGGAAATTATTATTTAAGATTGACAAACATCATTATGCGTAATTCGTGGCACAATTCCAAAGGGAACAAAAGATAATCTTTCTCTCTCCATTGACTTCAATACAAACTTTTTCGGAAATAAGGTCCCATGAGTCCCACCGGAAGGGGAGGGACTTCGCCTCTCTATTCGGTCTTAAAGTTTTTGCATAAATTAGGGTGTGGTCACTTTGATGGACAGGTACGTGCCTCACTGTCAGCTAACAGCAACTTGTCCACTCTGCTGCTACAACGTTAGCTAGTTGTAGTTACTGTACTTGACCCTTTAGCCGTGTTCGTGGTGATTTTGCCTTTTAGGAAATGTTGTTACAAATATCAGACAATTAAAATGTCGTGCTGTGCGGTTGAATCTACTAACAGAACTTCCAAGAAGTCTACTCTCAGCTTTTTTCGTTCAGTAAAATGATAATATTATACACGTTAGCAGGTGTTTTTGTGCTTGTTAGCTTAGCTTGTTATACAGCTTATTAGTCAGCTAAGGACGTAACCCTTTATACATGTATATATATCTATATATATATTAGGGCTGTCAGTCGATTAAAATATTTAATCGCGATTAATCGCATGATTGTCCATAGTTAATCGCGATTAATCGCAAATTAATCGTACATTTTTTATCTGTTCTAAATGTACCTTAGAGGAATATTTTTCAAGTGTTTAATACTCTTATCAACATATGAGTGGACAAATATGCTTTATGCGAATGTTTATTATCAATTTAACAATGACAAATATTCTCATGAATATTAAACACAACAACCTCTGAACATTACAAATATTCGCCTCAATAGAGAGGCGAAGTCCCGCCCATCTACTTCCGACCCATGGGACCCCGGAAGCGGAAAATTATACATTGACGTCAATGGAGAGAGAAAAGTCATCTTTCGATCCCGTTTGAATTGTGCCACGAATGACACATATGATGTTTGTCAAATTAAAAGAACATTTTGCAAGTCAAAAAAATAAAAATGTGTCGTAAAACAGTGAAGTTACAATTTTTTTTGTGTGAAACCGCTCAGTGAACTACAGGTCTCTGGTCTCGCACAATACGCGTCACCATCACAAAGATGGCTGTCACGTTAGTAAATTTCACCTGTTTCTTTCAGAATGAGGCGAAAAAGTATAAAACGAGGTGAAAATCACTACAAGTCATGGCATGTTGAGAGCTGTACATACACGAAAGGGAGCGGTTCTGTAAGAGCCAGCATGCGGGACCGGCTTTACAAGGTTTCAGTGAGTAATATGAGTGCAATGTTTAAGGTTAATGTCAGCTAGCTAACAAGGTACACTAACGTGTTTTTATTTAGCAACTAGTTTTCTCCTTAAGAACTTTGTGGTGTCTGTGTATGCTGTGGATAACATTAGTGTTCACAAGAACAAGATACACTCCCGTGTTTTGTTTTAGTTGCTCTTCAGATTGAAGCGGCCAGTTTTATATCGATTATATGTGTGATCTCCTTTTTACATCTCGTTGTGTCATTTGACTTTATTTGCTGTGTGTAGATTCAAGGATTTTGGTTATCTTGTCCAGGGATGCAAACTTGTCACCTTTCGGCGAAATTCTCAGTTTTGAATCCAAAATACGTCGTTTGTGTGATTCATGTAGATCTGCAATAAAGATGTTTTGGGGTATGGGAGGGGGTCTGGGACCCGGATTAATGTGCGGCCGCGAGCTTTTTTCATATATTATAATGAAGCGTGAGCTGTGTGCTCGAGTCTTCCTGCCTGTCGGCTCTGCTCATGATGTATAATAAGCCTCTGCCGCTCGGCGATGATGGTCTAGCTTCAGCAGCTACATTACCTTTGTTCGTTAATATTAACTGTGCGTCCGGAGTCACTGTGGCACAGACTGGACCGCTGGTGAACAGCTGTTAGAACGGGCCGTTCAGGTGTTCAGAGTAGAGCTCCCTGTCGGAGCGGCAGAAGATTGATGTGCACTGAAAAGTTTTTTTTCCCCGTCGCAATATTATCGTTGAGCTAGCTAACTAGCATACATTGTCACTATCTGCTAACGTTAGCTTTAGCCTTCGTTTTCTAATCGTTTTTTTCATAGGCTATAAACAGAGGTTGTATAAGTATATATCTTGTACTTGATTAAAAGTAGAATTACTCAGTTCTTGTACTTGAGTAAAAGTAGAAGTAGCCTACTCAGATCGTGTAGGCTACTTGAGTAAAAGTAGAAGTACTCAGATCTTGTACTTGAGTAAAAGTAGAAGTACCAGAGTGTAGGAATACTCTGTTACAGTAAAGTCCTGCATTCCAAATGTTCGTCAAGTAAAAGTAGAAAAGTATTATTATCAAAATATAGTGAAAGTAGCGACAGTAAAAGTAGTCATTTTGCAGATTGGTCCATATCAGAATAATATATATGATATGTTTTATAATGATTGATCATTAAAGTGTTATCAAGGCTGGTAAAGGTGCAGCTAGTTTGAATGACTTTGTATACAGCAGAGTAGCTTTTGGATTTACTCCAGGTGGAACTAAAGTCTGATTTAACACTTGATTATATTTCACATCATTCATCCACATCTGTAAAGTAACTAAAGGGATTAAATACATGGAGTGGAGTAAAAGTACAGCATGTACCTCTGAACTGTAGTGGAGTAGAAGTACAAAGTAGCAAAACATTGAAATACTTAAGTAAAGTAGAAGTATCTCAAAATTGTGCCCAATTATAGTACTTGTTGAGTTTATGAACTTAGTTACTTTACACCAGTGGCTATAAAGATAGAAAGACTAAGCCTTGCACAGAGGCATGAAAATACATTTTCAAAATGCTCAACAGTGCTGGCAAAATTATAAACTGACTGCTACACAATTAAAATAAATGTTTTTTATATATTTCTATTAGATGTGACTCTATGGAGTTTCTGTTATTATTAACACTGCTGCTTTAGTTGTTCTGACTGCTAAAATCCTCTGTTATTCCTCATTTTAAAGCCGATATTCTGTGGGGTCGGATCCTTGTCACCTTTTTCATACCTGATGAGTTTGCATCCCTGTTGTCAATTTGTTTGGTTATCTAGGCACAGCTGTGTGTGACTCCCTCTGGTACACTGGTATGCCATTTCCAAATGTAGAGAGCATTGATTAATTAATAAACTACACACTGACTCTAGATCCTGACCAAATCCTTTTTTGTTGATCAAATGTTTTTCAAAAATGTATTGTATATTATATAACAGCTGCACATCAGAGACCGGAGTCTCTGCTACTGTGGACCACGAAGGAGGCGATCATCATCCCCATCCCCAAAGACCCTGCATGGCATGGAAATCTCCTCCTCCTGGAACAATTCTACACCCAGCATATGCTCCCTGTGTTCGCCAGTAGAGGACATTTAAATAAACATACTCTTAACACCCTCGGACTCTGCGTTGTGTTTCGTATGTGTGATGGTGTGTTATGCAGAGGGGAGGAAAACAGGACACAGCAGATTGGGATTGTGGTGGAGATGCTGAGCAGTTATTTAATTGTTGCGTGTAATTATTATTATACTGCGTGCTTCTTAGTTATTCCATCTTTTGCTGTAACATAGATCTGTATGGAACTCTATATGTGTTTGTTATCTACCACACTTCCTTCTACATCATACACCATCATTATACATGATGGTGTATATAGGATATATATATTTGTATACATATCTGTAAATTGTATAATTTTATTTTTCGTATTTGGGATTTCTCTTTTGTCCACTCAAATACACTTGGCCCTTTCTCTTTTCCATGTGGAAAATGGCAGCTGCATATTCTGCTTTTCTCGTCTGGCTCCCTGTCTGCTCATCTACAATGAGACAATTATATAATGAATTACTAATAATCATTTAAACCTGTTATTACCAATATTTCACAAATTCTTCATGTCAACTTAAGAGCACAGCTGTATGTAGAGTGTCAACTTTGCTTGGTTCATCTTACTGGGGGGGGGGCAGCTACATGGATGTCGGTGCAGTCCACAATAATTTTGCAGTTGAAGGCAGAATGAATTTATTATTGACTCAGAATGAAGCACAACTTCATGTCATACAATACATTGACTTTATTTGTAATTGTGTAAAAAAATATGAATATTGATTAGCAAGCAGGACCTGCAGGAACAGAGAACGGTGATGGATGGAGCTGGGAAGAGAGAAGAATAAAGAAAACAGATGAACTTTATCGGATATTAAAAATTCAATTTCAAAACAAGTTGCCACTCCTACAGTTTTCTAGTATGGAAAGATGATTTCACATAACCAATGCAAAATATCACACTCAATACATGTGTCTCTGGGGGGTGCATTGTGCCTTTGATGTATATAAATAATAATACCATAACCAAATACTATTACGTACAGTGGAAATCCGGTTGCCAGAGCAGGTCAGTCCAGTGTGCATGTTCCTCAGGGTCTCAGCAGTTAGAGGTGAGGTAAAGAAAATAAAAGAGAAAAAGGTCAGTAACAACACTTTAAAGTAACAACACTGAATAATTATCTATTTTAATAATTTTCTCAAAGTAATCACTCAACTACTGTCTTTCCAACAAACAGATTGACTCACTCTCACTATCATCACAATGAAACACGTCCAGAAGAATGTCATGCAAAGCTGCCTGCCTTCCTTCCTTCGACTCTCCCTGAACTGCCTGATCTTTTAATGTTCAATGTTAACCATTTGTGCAGATGGCATTAAGTAGAAAATATGCTAATGTGGCGTTAGCCTACCTCCCGCCACCTTAGCACCTGGTGGAGGGGGCGATAGGCTACTCTTCAAATGTTTCACAAAATACTTACCATCATGACTACTCTTACTATTTAACATTTTGGTTTACTTCATGTTAAGGCTAATACAAATGACAAGGCTAAGTAATGTAATGTAATGCTAACTAACATGCTAGCTACTAGCTAGGTAGCTAACTTGACTATGTTCCATGCAAAACATGTATATTACCTGATATGTTTGGTCCTGGTCCTTTCATAAGACGGGAAGCGATAGAACGAGCAAGTGGTATGATCTCTTTTGTGATTACAACCTGGTAAAAAGCACACAGGCATCTTGTAAAAGTGAATTTATTGGAGCAATCTCTTATATTTATTGGAGGGAATAAATCAGTCTTCTTCTTCCTCTTTGCTTTGCGAGTCGCAACCAGTCTTGGAGCATTATCGCCTATGACATCACTTACGCGACCCAGAATGCATTTGGGATTTGTAGTCTTTCTAGTTGCGTATTTTTCATTGTCTTATATTTCAACAGTTTTACGAAAAGCTGTGACTTTTTTTACATGGAAATGATTGTTTAAGATTGACAAACATCATATGTGTCATTCGTGGCACAATTCAAACGGGATCAAAAGATAACTTTTCTCTCTCCATTGACTTCAATGTATAATTTTCCGCTTCCGGGGTCCCATGGAGGCTCCCGGAAGGGGAGGGACTTCGCCTCTCTGCAACCTGGAACCTCTCTCATACAATAAAACAATACAAATGGTGCGTGCGTGTGTGTGTGTGTGTGTGCGTGCGTGTGTACGCGCGCGCGCGTGTGTGTGTGTGTGTGTGTGTGTGTGTGTGTGTGTGTGTGTGTGTGTGTTTGTGTGTGTGTGAGGGATGGATCGTTGGAGCTATGTGCAACTCAAGGCATATGTTTTCTCTGTTTTCATTTAAACACCTCCTTATATCCGTTAGCGCAGCTAGCTAGCACCAGATGCTTACAACAATACACGTGAGGTCTCTCTCTCGCTCGCGCCACACATACACACACACTCCCGGTCCTCCCGATGGCCAGTCGGTGCCTGCCGGTAAGCGTGGAAGTGTGGTCTGCCACAAGCGGGCGGCAGGAGCGGGGCTGTCGGCATAGATGGTATTTTAAACTCAATGCGCTCTGAAACTACGGGGCGGCCGAGGAAAAAAAATACACATGCGTTAATCGCGTTAAAGTAATTTGTGGCGTTTTGTTTTTTTGAGTTAACGTGTTAACTTGACAGCCCTAATATATATACAGTTTAGTTTATGATTCAGCCTTGGCTAAAATGTTATAGTCTATGCTTTTAATTGAACTATTCACATCTTAAATTGCACTGTAACTTTTATCCATTTATTTTTTATTTTAATGTTTATTTTATTATCTTTTCTTTTTAATGACTGATTTTAAATGCCATTTTGTTAATGTCTTTCATTTTTTGTAAAGCACTTTGAATTGCCTTGTGTTGAAAGGTGCTATATAAATAAACTTGCCTTGCCTTGCCTAGGGCTATTACGCCCATAATTCTAAACGGGAGCAAATATTAAAAGGGGACCCAATTATCCCAGTGGTGGCCGCCGGAGTCTGCCGGCCGGAGCCGTTAGCTCCGTTAGCTCCGGCGTCCCGGCGGCGAAACGCAGACTTGGTTCGCCTGCAGCCCACTGCTGTATTATTAGCTCAAGAAATTATGTTGAACAAGGCTTATTAAGTGAGCATGAGCATGTGAGCATGTTAGCCTAGCTTGGTAGCTTCAGCTAGATCAGGAGCTTGGAGCCCCGCCTTGTGCTTCAGCAGCAGGTCCCGCCTCGGCTGCACCTCTTTGCCCCTATTTGGATCAGGCAGGCGGGAGCTAGACTCTGACGTCACTGTTGAGCCATTAGAGGCAGACTCTACCTACTAAGGGCTTCTCTGCAACTCTGCAGAATCCTATGGGTGACGTCACGGATCCTACGTCCATTTATATATACACAGTAGCGTGGCGTGGGGAAAAAATTAGGGGAAGCCAATAATACGTCCTTTCTTTTGGGGTGGGGGGGGTGTGGTGGTCAATGTAATAACGTAACCAGATGAGTGATTACAGCGCCCGGTATCATTTTACACACGTTTGTATCATACAGATGCAGGACTTACACAAGCCTGTTATCTGACCGACAGGTCCGCACGCACTCTCCAGCCGAAACTCTAATAAGCATTCATTCACAAACTAAATCAGGAGACCTTTAACGTTTTACATCTGGTTCGCTCCTTTGTTCCTCGCTGTACACAGCTCCAGTTTGGGCCTTGGCCTGTCATCAGATTGTATTTGTTGTTGCTGGTGCAGCGGAAGTTTAGTACAATTATTTTTGATTAAATACTCCAAATCTCCACCCTTCATAATTGTACTTGCTTCAGTTGCTTGCTACTTTCTAACGGCGGTGAGAGTGGTGCAGTGACGCTATCTATCTTCTATCGATTAGATTTATGATTCGAAAATTATAAAAGTAGGGTAGACATGTGGATATTATCCGACTGAACAAAACGTGCATTTACCTAACAGGTTCGTTTTCCACTGACCTTTTTTCGAGCTATTTTCCAAAATCCTATGGAGAAATCCCATTGCTATTTTGTCGAGGGAAACCGAGCGCAGCTTACTTCCGCTTTTTGGAACGCGTCACTGCACCACTAAGTTGATGCGATTTGATTGGATTGTGAGGCAAGGGAAGCCAGCCGCCTCTGTCTTCCCTTGGCATGGCCCTGACCAATCACAGGTTGGCAGGGGCACGACGTGAGCCTCATCTGATTGGTCAATCCCTCCATTTTTTTTCACCAAGGGAAGCAAATTTCGGCTGGCCTCCTTTCGCAACAGAGAGTGCAATCTACTGTTTCACCATAACATCTAGAGGGGCGCTGTTTCACTCTTTGTAAAATACTCAATGAGAATGGGGGACAGACAGGCCGGCAGCAACACACAACAAAGAATTTTCGAAACTAAACGAAGTGTTTTTATTTATTTATTAAAATTATAACTACAATCCGAAAAAACAGGGGAAGCCTGGCTTCCCTTGGCCTCCAGGAGAAAACGCCACTGTACAGTCTATGGTTTATCCCTTCCACCCTAAACTCTAACCCATAAACCATTTGTCATACAAAACCTATGGAAGGCATCGGTGCACTTAATTTAAGACCTGCATCTTTCATAAAATATAAAGGGTTTTTCACAAACTCTTGTGGGAGAGATCATTGCCCTTACCAAGGATTTCCTGTTTCATTAGAAAGCCCCTTATATTTTAAATATTCCGTTTTCGTAGCTTATAAATAGTTTTTCACTAACTCTTTTATAGGCATCAACAAACAGAGTTCCTCTCTCATCTTTGAAGGTTGGCCCCTCCCCCTACACTTTAGCCCCACCCCCTTATATAACTCATGAAATGGTTGTGTCAGATTCTTGTGGGACTCTTCGATGCAGGGTTACAGTTTCAGTGTGCATGGCTGCGTTGACCACCATTTTGCCAGTACACTTGACGAGCATATATGGGCAAGGGCCCGTTTAATGCTCCTTGCTGATTCTTTTAATTTAACAATGAATTCATTTTAATGGATTGACTTGATTTTAAACTTTTATTATATAAGCTTTTTAGCAAGCATTGGTTCAGCAGGTATGGGTTTTTGAACCATGCCTGTTTGTCCACATGTGAATAATTCTGACGCTGCCTGAGTGGAGGGTGGTAAACCGGGTGTAATGGGGTTGATGGGGTGAGAGTACAAGGCTGAACAACAGTAGGTCAGGATACTCTACATAGTGGAGACAGGCGCTGTTGAGCCTTCTTAAACCAGGCAGGAGACGACAGACTCAAAGTCAGGTCTGCAGATATGTGAACTTTCAGGAACTTGAAGCCACCCACCTCTGCTTCCTCCCCGTTGAATCACAGTGTGGTATTTTTTCTGTGCTTTCTGAAATCCAAATGGAGTTTTTTAGTTTTCATTCCGTTGAGTTTCATGTCCTTGTCCTTTTTACAATCGGGTCAAGTACAAAAAAGTTATTCAATCTTGTTTTTTTGTCAAATAAAGAGCAGTTTATAAGCAGGTCATTCATGCTTTTATGTTGTGAACAATTATATTCAATGTTAAGCCATAAAAATACCTCACTGGTACAAAATGCAGCTATTCAGCTTTATAACAAATAATAAAAGACAAAATCACATGACTCGTTTTTGCCTCTCTCCACTGGTACATTCTCACTTTCATAGGTGGATTTTTCACCAGTTATATTTAAAGAACTTCATGGTGTAGCTCTTATTTAGCTGAACGGTTGCTGTCTTATGACAGAATGGACTCAACAAGATTGCTCTTACTTACCCTGGCGACTCCCAGATTGTTCTCTCTAGGGCAGGGGTCCGGTAGCTCGCGGGCAGCTTTTCAGTAGCTCGCCGCTAGCGGTTCACAGACTGTGTAGAAAAAATCAGACAACAATAAATGCACCTGAATCTGTCCGTGTCACTGCGGCTCAGACACACATGGATTTGTGTTTTAAAAATACTCGCGTTAGCACCATGTCAGGTTTTTGGTGGATTTAATCAAGTCTTGGATTGTACTATTTTCCGTTGATAAATACTTGTGTAAAGTTTGTGAAGGCAGGAGGAAAAAAGCTTCCGCGATCACCATCTCCTGTGTTCCTCCGAACCCCGCCCCCTCCCTAAAAGTAATGAGTGACAGGCTGATAATAGCCTCATAGAAATGTTATTATTCACTTAATCACTGATTGAGATATGATGAAGCTAACTTAATCTCATACATTCATGAAATGTATGTAACAGTAATACAGAGAATAAGTGTGCACCCACATGCAGTATTGTTGTTTTTATAATGCTGTTTATAATACTCCTGTTGTCTGCTGTGTTGTCAAGTCATGTTTGTGATGCCACATTCAAGACATTCAGTGTCCTTTTTTAACATAAGACCATTGCTAGAAGCTGCAGCTAGACTGCAGAAGTATTAGTTTTTTGTTTTTGAGGATGGAACACTTTCACACACAGATATAGGGAGGCTAGACCTACACAATTGATTTATTATGGTTTATAATTTCATGTCAAGACGAAGAAAAAGAGGAAGATGGCTGAACTGTTCAGTGTCAATCCTGTGGAGATGGAGGTTATAAATCTCCAAAATCATGTTCAGCTTAAGTCCCGGCAAAACTCACAACATTTCTGGAGCCTTGTGGACCCAGAAAACTAGAAGAACATTCACCAAGCAGCACTGAAAATATATTCTACATGCCTTTGTGAAGCAGCTTTTTCTGACATGAATGTCATGAGATCTAAATACAGAACAAGACTGAGTGATGAACATTTAAATGAGAGTGAACCTAAGTGGGTACACTCCATTATACACCTCTATGGTGGACTCCATGCAGCGCCAGTCATCTCCCCAACTGTGAAAAAGAGTGAATGCCACGTATTTTACACATGTGCCATAAGATGCTTGTAAGGTGGTGATTAAGGTGATGTGCTTACTATTTGGGCCATAATAATATGTGAGAAATTGTCTTTTTCTCTTGGACATTTATGGGAATTTAAAGGTGCCATGTCGTGGCCATTTCTACTGATCATAATTCCATTGTTGAGGTCTACTAGAATAGATTTATATTGTGCAATTTTCCAAACTCACATTGGTTTCTCATACAGCATATCTGTAAATTATGTGTATTCACCAGGTATTCACTCTCTGTCCTAAACGGCTTGTTGGAGCTCCTGCCCCCCCCTCCCTGGAGCCCAGTGTGCTCTGATTGGTTGGGACGTTGCAAGGCTCGCTGCTCAGTGAGCTGGCTTACTGGTGTGGTTTCCGGGTCGGCGATACAGCGAGACAGCGGAAAACTCATCCTGAGCACACACAAACGCCGAAGTACAAACAACAAGTGTGGCTTGATATTGAGTAAGAAAAAGGTTTATAACGCTGTGAGAATGGGTCTGCGGAGAGCATTTCTCCGCGATCCCAACTCGTCTATTACCAACCAGGGAGCTCTATGCAAGTCAATGGGACTCCCTGTTAGTTGAAAATGTATGCTAAAGGTCCCCCACTGCTGGTTAACGGTAGACTAAACTCTGCCATGAGTTAACGGGAGACTAAACTCTGCCGTGAGCTAACGGGAGACTAAACTCGGCCGTGAGTTAACGGGAGAATAAACTCTGCCGTGAGTTAACGGGAGAATAAACTCTGCCGTGAGTTAACGGG
Organism: Notothenia rossii; assembly: GCF_949606895.1. Taxonomy (NCBI): domain Eukaryota; kingdom Metazoa; phylum Chordata; class Actinopteri; order Perciformes; family Nototheniidae; genus Notothenia; species Notothenia rossii. The sequence continues at coordinate 32,752,549 of NC_136907.1, forward strand.
AGACTAAACTCTGCCGTGAGTTAACGGAAGAATAAACTCTGCCGTGAGTTAACGGGAGACTAAACTCTGCCGTGAGCAACACCAGTCGGGCTCTGGGCGGTGGAAACACAAGTGGGGCTACAGAGAAGAACCAGTTAAGCACCAGAAAAGCACAAGAACGGATCTTGAACTGCAACCGGTTTGGTGGAAAGGGGCATTAATGGTATCATTCTTGATTTTAGCCTTTGGTTTAAAAACTGCTACAATCTCAGTGTTGAAGCATGACAGGTACTTACTTAAGGGGGACATATTGGCTATTAGCAGTTACAATTCAAGTTCAAGTACATTTTTCTAAATATACATTTGTACCCTTTTACTTCCTACGTTTGATATTTCTATGCTATGTTTTTTCCTTACCGAAGTAAATTATTTGAATACCAGAATAGCATCACCCTTTTGTCACAGGCATGATGATGCTACCCAGCCTCCTGTCAAAACTTCTTGTTTTGAATTGCTCTGACTTTCTTAACACTTTTTCTTTATTCTCAAAAGTTGAAGCTTAAAAAATCTCCCACATACGTCACCATTGTATTGTCTGACTGGAGGATTGCCATTAAGGTATTATTCATATTCTAACAGAAATGTCAAACTTCTGCCCTCTGTGTGAATGAAGCACACTGAAATAACTGAAACGTTGACTCCAATTAAATGTATTATGTCAACAGATTTATCATAACTGTATTAGGTTGTTTGAAAGCAATAATATTATGTTTAAATAAAAAAAATATTAGGTTCAAGTTAATATAATGGCTTTCAACTAACCCAATACAGTTATGTGATTTTTTTTTGGTAAAACAATTAATTAAAGTCAATATTTCACTTCTTTCTGTGTTTACCAGCACAATGACAGCAAACTGTAGATAAAATACTCACCCAGAGAAAGTATCCTTTTTATCTTTGGGAAGCGCCTCTATTTCTATTTTCTAATTAATTGTTGGCTGCAGCTCCTTGGCTGTGCCGACATGAAGAGTGACGTGTCCCCGGCCCCAGTCACATCCCCCAGCAGCCTCGGTGGCAGGAGAGTTGTTTTTCTAATCACCTTGCCACTGGCATTATTAAGCTGGAGGACCGTCAGTCACCCCCCCCCATACACTGTTCATTCATCTCTGCCGGGGGTCAGTGTGTCTGAGGGGGGGGGGGGGGCTGCTTCGCCTCCAAACAACAGGCCTCCTCGTCCCCTGTTCAGAGCCTTCCTTAGAGGAACCAGGCATTGCATTGGGCCCTCAAATAATCATTACCACATTAGTTCTGTGCCACAATTCTTGTCACAGCCTTAAGGAGAACCCAAATGCAGCACTCGAGAAACCAAGGAGAATTGGTAATAAACTTTATTGGAGATTCCACTGGATCTGAGGAATACCAACCGAGCAGTTTAAAGCACCGGAGGACAGCGGGCAGAAGGTGAGTCAGGGACAGGCAGAGAGTCAGGGAGTAAGTGAGGCGGTCAGCGTAGATACAGGCAGGGTCGGATAACAGGCCAGACAGGATAGTCGAGGGACAGGCAGGATCAGGGAACAGGCAGAGCAGGCAGATCGGGGACAGGCAGGGTCGGAACCGGGTAGGCAATCTAGTATCAGACGCGGGAAAGACAAGCATTAGGCAAAGTACAATCTGGCAAAGAGTGTGTGTAAGGTGCGGGTTTAAATACTGGCAGAAGCTAATGGGTGCAGAAGAGAAAGAGAGTGAGCTAACGAGTGGGTGTGGAAAACAGTTGAGACAGGTGAATGGAAAACTACTGGTGAATAATGGAACAGACTATGACAGAATCCCCCCCTTAATGGACGGCTTCTGACGTCCCTAAATGCTAATCTACAGAGGAGGGTGGGAGGTGGGACTAATACTCATCTGAAAAAGTTATTTCGGCCTCCCTCTCCTGCCCCCTGTGGGAATCTGAGTCCTCATCAGAAGCCGGCCCCTCACTGTCCTCCTCTGAAGAGCTGACGGTAAGAGGAGAGACTCTCCGTGTTTCTGCCCGTCGACGTGACGGTCTTAGACGGTTGCTCAGGATTACGCCGATGGAACTCCCTGATGAGTCGGGGTCCAACACATGACGAGCTGGAAGACAAGCCCTCTCCTCAGGGCCGTAACCCTCCCAGTCCACCAGGTACTGGACTCCTCTTCCTCTGCGACGGGAACGAATAAGTCGTCGGAGAGTGTACGTAGGCCCGCCGTCAATCATCCGGGGGGGGGTGTGGTGGGGTAGGGACCGCAGGAACCAAGGCACTCTCTCGGACAGGTTTGATCCTGGAAACGTGGAAGGTCGGATGGATCCGCAGAGTCCGAGGCAGTCTTAGCCTTACTGCTGTGGGATTGATTATCCTGACAATCTCAAAAGGTCCAATGAATCTAGGTGCAAGCTTCTTCGAATCCACCCGTAAAGGAATATCCCGGGAGGAAAGCCATACCTTTTGGCCCACCTGGTAGACAGGTGCTTTGGAACGTCAGCGATTGGCAGAGAAGGCGTACCGGTTGGCCGAACAAACAAGAGTTCTCCGGGCTTGATTCCAGGTCCGTTGACAACGACGGATGAAAGCCTGGACGGACAGGTAACCTCCCTCTCCAGGGCCGGAAACAGAGGGGGTTGAAACCCGTAAGCACACTGAAATGGGAACAGCTTGGTGGCCGAACTGACCAGAGTGTTGTGGGCGTACTCGACCCAGAGCAGTTGTTTAGCCCAGGCCGCTGGGTGCTTGGAGACTATACGCGTAAGGTTGTCTCCATCTCCTGGTTCTTTCTTTCTGTCTGACCGTTGGATTGCGGATGGAAACCGGATGACAGACTGACCGTGGCCCCAACGAGCGTGCAGAATTCCCTCCAGAACACCGAGGTAAATCGAGGACCACGATCGGAAACCACATCATTAGGCAGCCCATGGAGCCGGAACACATGGAGCAGGACCAGCTCCGCCGTCTCTTTAGCTGAAGGGAGCTTGGGTATCGGCACAAAATGAGCCATCTTACTGAATCGGTCTACCACCGTCAAGATGGCATTGTGTCCGTTGGACGGTGGCAGACCAGTAACAAAGTCCAGAGAAATGTGAGACCAGGGGCGATGAGGGATAGGCAGAGGTCGTAGGAGACCAGCAGGAGCTTGGTGAGAAGACTTGTTTTGATTGCAAACAGGGCAGGCATTAACAAATTCCCTGGTGTCCTCCTTAAGTGTTGCCCACCAGAACCTTTGCTGGACTACCTCCCATGTACGTTGGATCCCAGGATGGCCGGTGAGTCTGGAGTTATGAGCCCACTGGATAACATCAGACCTCAACGTCTGCGGAACGAACAGGCGGTTCGGAGGACAGCAATAGGTCCCGGCTGGTCCTGCTGGGCGGCCTTGACCCTCTCCTCCACCTCCCAGATGAGGGCGGCAACGAGCTGAGGAGTCGGAAGGATGGTGTCCAAGCCCCTGGGAATGTTACCTCCCTCTCCAAACCGACGAGAAAGAGCGTCAGCCTTAATGTTCCAAGAACCAGGGCGGTAGGAGAGGGAGAAATTGAACCGAGTGAAGAAAAGGGCCCATCTAGCCTGTCGGGAATTCAGTCTGCGGGCCGACCGGATGTACTCCAAATTCTTGTGGTCGTTCCACACCAGGAAAGGTTGACTGGTCTCCTCGAGCCAGTGACGCCACTCCTCCAGAGCCAAATTCACTGCTAGCAGCTCCCGGTTTCCCACATCATAATTTCTTTCCGCTGGAGTCAAACGCCTTGAAAAGAAAGCACAGGGATGGAATTGTTGGCTGTTCATTGCTCGCTGAGACAGGATGGCTCCCACACCCATATCAGAAGCATCCACCTCCAAAACAAACTGTCTTTCAGGATCGGGTACTCGGAGGATGGGGGCGGAGGTGAACCTGGCCTTAAGGTTCTGGAACGCCTCCTCAGCCGAGGAGGACCACTGGAACATAACCTTAGAGGAGGTCAGGGCTGTGAGAGGAGCGGCCAAGGTACTGTATCCACGAATGAACCTCCGGTAGAAGTTGGCAAACCCGAGGAACAGTTTTAGCCGCTTCCGGCATTCTGGAACCGGCCAGGAAGTGACTGCATCAACCTTGGAAGGATCCATCTCGATGCTCCCCTGTCCCACGATGTATCCCAGAAAAGAGACAGAGGATGTGTGAAACTCGCACGTCTCCGTTTTAACAAACAACGAGTTCTCCAGCAATCTGCTGAGAACCGCCTGGACGTGATGCACGTGTTCTTTCAGAGTCTTGGAAAAGATCAGGATGTCATCCAAGTAAACAAACACGTGTCAGTCCAACATGTCTCGGAGCACATCATTTACCAACGCCTGGAATACTGCAGGGGCGTTGGTAAGCCCAAAAGGCATGACTAGATACTCGTAGTGCCCCGAGGTGATGTTGAAAGCGGTCTTCCACTCATCCCCCTCGCGAATACTTACCAAATGGTACGCGTTAGGCAAGTCCAGCTTGGTGAATATGGTTGTTTCCTGCAGCAACTCAAAAGCAGAAGAGATAAGAGGCAGTGGGTATCGATTCTTGATCGTAATGTCATTAAGACCCCGAAAATCGATACAGGGCCTTAGGGTCTTGTCATTCTTCTCCACAAAGAAGAACCCCGCGCCAGCAGGTGATGAGGACGGGCGAATAATCCCAGCCGCCAGAGAGTCATTGATATCTGCTCCATGGAAACCGTTTCCGGAGCAGACAGGGAGTACAATCGACCCTTGGGAGGGCTGGTGCCGGGATGCAGGTCGATGGCACAGTCGTAGGGCCGGTGTGGTGGTAAGGAAGTAGCCCTCGACTTGCTGAATACTTCCTTGAAGTCCAGATATTCCGGTGGAACCCCTGTAACATCTGGAACTTGGCTGGGGTTCACCGAACGCTGAGGCGCGGCAGCCTGTTTCAGGCAGATCAGATGACAAGAAGGACTCCAACCCAAAATGGCTCCCGTCTCCCAGTCAATGTTAGGGTTGTGGCGGCGGAGCCATGGATAACCCAGGATCAGCGGAATATGTGGAGACCGGAGAACATGAAACTGAATAGTTTCGTGATGGTTCCCAGACAGGAGCATGTGGACGGGTACAGTCTGATGAGTCACTGTCCCCAGCAGGTGACCGTCTAAGGCGTTGGCTGGAACTGGGCGAGACAAAAGAACCCGGTCTATTCCCAACTGCAGCATAAGCTTCTCGTCCATAATATTCGCGTCCGAACCAGAGTCAATAAAAACTGCAAGAGCCTGAGAGCTATCCGGTAATTGCAACCTGGCGTGGCTCAATGGTCGCTGAGCGGGAACAAATCCAGGGGTTTGGCTCACCAGTATGTTCCCCATTACTGCTGAGCCTTGCCTTTTACCGGGCAGTGAGAAACAAAATGGCCGGCCCGGCCGCAGTAGAGACACACGTTACGATATCTGCGATGCTCACGTTCCTCCAAAGTGAGGTTGGTGCGACCCACCTGCATGGGCTCATCCCCCCCTGGTTGCGGCTCTGGAGTGAGGTGAGGAGTCGCAGTCAAACTCGGACGTCGGGCGCCCAGGCATGTTGAACTCCCTCCGATCGTCGCTCCCGTCTCAAGTGTCTGGATGCGCCGATCCATGCGGGAAGTCAGCTCAATCAACCCATCCAGTGAATTGGGCAGATCAAACGACACCAGCTCGTCTTTTATGTAATCCGCCAAACCACGCAGATAGGCGTCACACTGGGCGGGAGAATTCCAGTTGCTGAGGCGGCCCCGGGTGCGAAACTCAATGGCATAATCCACCACAGATCCATTACCCTGGCTCAGGTTCAGTAGTCCTCCTGCAGCATCTGGACCCACAGACACGGGTCCAAACAACTTGCGCAGCTCCGCGGAAAAAGCGGGGAACAAAGAGCAGGCGGGTGTTTGCTGCTCCCATTCCACTGTGCCCCACAGTCGGGCTTTCCCAGTCAAATGATTGACCGTGAACGCCACACGAGCAGCTTCAGAAGCAAAAGTGTGTGGCTGCAGCGCAAACAGGATAGAACAGTTCGTAAGAAATGGGCTGCAGCCCTCCGGTTCCTCGGCATAGCGCGCCGGAGTCCCCACCCGAGGCTCTGGGGTAAATCCCAGCGGGCAGAAGGTGAGTCAGGGACAGGCAGAGAGTCAGGGAGTAAGCGAGGCGGTCAGCGTAGATACAGGCAGGGTCGGATAACAGGCCAGACAGGATAGTCGAGGGACAGGCAGGATCAGGGAACAGGCAGAGCAGGCAGATCGGGGACAGGCAGGGTCGGAACATGGTTGTCAATCTAGTATCAGACGCGGGAAAGACAAGCATGAGGCAAAGTACAATCTGGCAAAGAGTGTGTGTAAGGTGCGGGTTTAAATACTGGCAGAAGCTAATGGGTGCAGAAGAGAAAGAGAGTGAGCTAACGAGTGGGTGTGGAAAACAGGTGAGACAGGTGAATGGAAAACTACTGGTGAATAATGGAGCAGACTTTGACAAGTCTAATTGCTGTAAATGGAAGATGATTGTGGAGGTCTCTTCATAGCATTCTGCCATCAGGTTTGGCAGGAAAGATATTGGATTGATTCACAGCTATCCTTACAGGTCCTAGTTTACGGAACATTTTGGAAACTATTCCCACTTTACAGTATTAGTAGTTTATAAAAAAATTATAAATGATATTCATTTAGTTACAATATTGACTGTGAAGGGACTGTGGTTGGATCTTAGTCTCTAAATCTGTACAGACCTACCAATATTAAGAAATCAAAAGGTTTTCCACTCTCCTGGTGGTGCAATCCAACATACAGTATCTGGAGGACTGTGGCAGATATACAGCATATGGACCGAATACCAACATTGCTGTAGAAATCCCCCGCTCATGCCTACAAAATAGATTATCACCTTACACTACACCAGCTGATCATTCATCACATAACCACACACATCAGCAACTCTCGTGTTGCAGTTGGTTGCATTATAGAAGCTTTTGAAACCTTTTGGGGGTTTTAATTTGAATATACACTGGCTAGGTTCAGCAGAATGTGTTCGGAACAGATGTTGGTGGGAAAAGGAATGATGTTATGGTTTAAGGGACAACAACAGGACAAGACCACTTTTGAAGAACAGCATCAAAAGGAATTGTGTTGTAAAACTCTTTACAGTCAAATATGTTTAGTCTAGATGTTCTGGAACAAGTGAAGCAAATGTTAACATTATTTATCTTTGAAGATCAGGGAAGAGATAAAAAGAGACAATCCCATTAAAACAGACATGGATAATGAAAATATTTGTCTCTTTGGGTGAGCCCCTCAGTGTGCTATTTTGTATCCATTAATCAATTAATGTTTGTTTTTTTCAATTGCCTAATTATCAAAAAGGTTTCAATTTATTATTTTTTTTCTATGAATATAGGTTTAACATCAGACTTAACCCTCCGATTGGATGTGTCCGATGGATGAACATCATCTAAGGTTACTCATTCAATAGGTTTAACTAAATTGACCAAAAAAAGCACTAAAAATTCAATGACAGTGGTGATCAACAATGCTTACTGTTTAGGATATCACAAGGCCTTGAGGCGATCAAATGTAAAACACAATATTTATGATTGATGAAAGTAGTAAATCGGTCAGATTTGACCCTAACACAACAGGAGGGTTAATATTAGTCCAAGTGAGATATTCTGCCCCGCAACAAAAGACACATTTTGATGTTAGATACACAAATACATACACATGTGCTTGGTAAAATTCCACATCATTGGGAAATGCACCAATGACCTGGGTTTCTGTGTATTATAATTCCACACAGCACAGATAAGGTGGAGGCAGACGAAGCCTCAGTCAGTCCAGAAAAGGAAGCTGGATGCCACATGTATGTTCCGCCAACTGTCAACCTTCTGTTAACTTGCATTGAAATTCACTTTTTCTATTGAGTATTCATGTAGAAAAGGGCAAAGGCTAAAGCAACACTTTGCAAATGGGTGTTACTTGTTCTTGTGAATACTTTGCTAAGACCAAGTGGTCTGCAGGTAATGATAAAAGGAATGGAAGAACACCACATTACATTTCTGCATCTTCAACAGTATCATTTTGTTTGTGCTGACTTCTAGTGTTTTACTTCCCACCTCACTGCAGTCGTGATGAATAGTGTACACATGTGTGAGTACACTTCATCACCAAGTTGAGTGTGGTTACAGGTGCAAGATTTAAATTAACCAAGTGCTACAAATGTCTGGTCCATCTTTCTATGAAACATTAATTAATATGTTACGAAAGATTACTTAAAAATGTTGAATACAATGTAATAAATGTACACATCCATGGCATATACTGTATCATAAAGATGTGTGCATCCAAAACACTGTTAAAACAATGAATTTTAGATCAATTCTCCATTTGTTAACCATGGTTATTAAAGAGTGTTGCTGTGAATATGTTTTATTTCAAAAATAATGTGTGTGACCCTGTTGAGCAGATTTATTTGTTGGGATGAAGGCAATCTATTCTAAATGGCTGTCGCTAAACTCAGCGCTGCACAGTTTAATTTTAGGGAATGACTGTTGCGTGTAATTGTCCTCCTCATAATACATTTCATTTTTTCAGCAGTTCTGTTATCTTATCCAGGGTGCATCCTTAATGTGTAATGTGTGGGGAGAAATGGAGCATCAGCTACAAGTAATTACCTAAAGAGGGACTCCATAGCTCATTTATTTCATCTAAAGGAGACATATAGTCATGCTGCAACTAAGGGCACTGAAACAACTGAAACGTTGGCTTTTATTAAGGGTAAAATGTCAACAAATTTCACATAACCGTATTAGGTTAGTTGAAAACAATAATATTAATATGACCCTAATATTTTTTTATTTAAAATAGTTTTTGCTTTCAACTACCCTATTACAATTCGGTGAAATCTGCACACACAGTGTCCTAAATAAACCAATTGAGCTTTAGCATTGCATGGTAATTCATGGTTAAACTCAAAGGTCAATGACATGCAACCCTGATCCGCTGGCACACAACATGCATTTATTCATCACATTGTATTTATATTTAAAATATATAAATCAAAGCATTTGTTCTATCAATATTTAATATATTAGTTATTATATGTCTGTGTTGTTAAATTATGTTTTACATGATGTTATTAAATAATAGCACTCCTAATCATATTTAACCTCAAGCTTTAACATCATTAATTGTCAAGGCTGTGAACAACACTATGACACCTTTTAGTCCTGTGGGTAAACTGCTCTGAAATAAAAAAGGTCCCATTGGTTTAAATTATTATTTATTCATAAAAAGGGAAAGTACCACTTAATGCACTTCTAATTTACTACCCTAGCAATATTGGTGTCTGTGCACCAAGCTGACCTTGTGCATACAGAGTGAAGACCTCATTCTGCGTCACAATTTGATTTAAAAAACAAAACAATTAAAAGTAAATATCCAGTGTTGTATAGTTGCCCTAAATAAATATAAATGTAATGACAATACGATTGCTGGTTGTGTCTACTGTAAAACTCCAACCATTTTCTAAGTTGCAAAAATCTAAATAATTTAGATTTTATTTAAATACATAGCTAAACTGTCTGGAGCCACAAGGAATAAGTTAATGTGGAATTATCTTCAATGAACTGCTGTCTTGTCCGTTTCACTAAAGATCTTAAAATTCAAGACGCCATTAAATTACAGTGAAGAAGGAAAAAGCCGCTGTTTCTACACGGACCACTATTGCGGTAAGCATGTTGTAACTTCCGGTTGTTGTTGTCATCTCCGGGTATCCCGTGTGCCTGTTCTGTTGCTGATAGCTTATTATCTTAACTTAATCGATCGTTTTAAAACTCTTGATCACGGCAACTGCCTGACGTTGTAATCACACGTTACTACAGCTTAAGCACTCACAACTCTCCTTCTCTTAGCGACTGTAACTCCACAGTTGCCTACACTCTTTTCGGGTTTGCTAACGGTAGCTACTTTAGCTTGATAGCTAGCCATGGCTCTTTCCCCACCCTCTTTCCTGCTCTAACTGTCTCATGTTTGGTTACTTCCCTACCTCCTTGTCTGGTACCGATACATGTGTTAAATGTAGTATAGTTGTTAGGTTGGAGGCGAGAATAATAGCCATAGAAGCCCGGCTCCGCATCTTAGAAAATAACTCAGCTACATTAAAGCCCATGTTAGCCGGTGCGGACCGGCAAAAGGTAGCTCCTCTTAGCCGTCCCCCGGCAACTCCCGAGCAGCAGGGAGATTGGGTGACTGTTCAGAAGGGGCATAACGCGAAACCCGCAGGTCCCCACCAACCCGTTCACGTATCTAACAGATATTCCCCACTCAGCGAGACACCCGCTGAGAAGCCAACTCTGGTTATTGGTAGCTCTATTATGAGACACGTGAATTTAGGGACCGAAGCCTCCACAGTCACATGCATTCCGGGGGCCAGAGCGGGCGACATTGAGGCGCATCTTAGACTGCTGGCTAAAAATAAACGTAAATACAGTAGGATTGTTATTCACGTCGGTGGTAATGATGTTCGTTTACGCCAATCAGAATGCACCAAACTTAATGTGGCGTCGGTGTGTAGTTATGCTAAAACAATGTCGGACACCGTAATCTTCTCTGGTCCCCTCCCCAATCTGATCAATGATGACATGTATAGCCGCATGTCATCATTTCAGCGCTGGTTGTCTTGGTGGTGCCCAGCAAACAATGTGGGCTTCGTGAATAATTGGACAGCCTTCTGGGGAAAACCTGGTCTGATTAAGAGAGACGGCATTCATCCTACTTTGGAAGGTGCAAATCTAATTTCGGCAAACATTTCAGGGCTTTGTGGACTAAAATGACAAACTGGAGTTGAGACCAGGAGGCAGAGTCGCAGTCTTACACGCTTCTCTGCGCTCTCTCCTCGGCAGTCATCCATAGGAATCCCGAGCCCAATAAAATACCCAATATTAACGGTGTGTGTGTCTGCCCAAGGACAATTTAAGGTAAAAACCTAATAGAGGTGTCATACATAATAACCTAATAAAAGTAAATGTAACAACTACTAAAGTGCAACAAAACAGGATGATTAAATGTGGTCTCTTAAACATAAGATCTCTAGCATCTAAAGCAATATTGGTAAATGATTTAATATCAGATTATAATATTGATATATGCTGTCTCACTGAAACTTGGTTGAGACATGAAGAATATGTCAGCATAAATGAGGCCACTCCACCCAGCCATATCAATACTCATATTGCCCGAGGCACGGGCCGAGGAGGTGGAGTTGCAGCAATCTTTGACTCAAGTTTACTTATCAATACTAAACAAAAATTAAATTATACCTCCTTTGAAAGCCTCGTTTTTAGTCTTACGCATCCGACCTGGAAAACTTTGCAGCCAATCTTATTTGTTACAGTGTACCGTGCACCAGGTCCTTATTCAGAATTCTTATCAGAATTCTCTGAGTTTTTATCAGCTTTGGTAATTAAAACAGATAAAGTAATTATCGTAGGTGACTTTAATATTCATGTTGACGATGATAAAAATAGCCTTACTGTTGCATTTAACTCTATATTAGATTATGTTGGTTTCTGTCAGAGTGTAAATAAACCAACCCACTGCTATAATCACACTCTCGACCATGTTCTGATTTCTGGTATTGAAATTGAGCAACTATTAGTCGAACCGCATAATCCTGCTTTATCCGACCATCTCTTAGTAACTTTTGAAGTACTGTTACTAGACTACAAAGCATTAGTCAAAAGCTCCTGCAGCAGAAACCTATCTGTTAGTGCTATAGCCAAATTTAAGCAAGAGATTCCACCAATACTTAACTCGATAGCATGTCTGCATGTAAGGGAGGAAACTTATACAAAATGTACACCACCCCAAATTGATCATGTTGTTGATAGTACAGATGCGCTGCGAATAAAATTAGACTCTGTTGCTCCTTTGAAAAAGAAGAAAATAAAACAACATAGATTAGCTCCATGGCATAATGCCGAAACTCGCAAAATAAAGCAAAAGTCGAGACAACTTGAAAGGATATGGCGTTCCACTAAACTTGAAGAATCTCGTTTATTTTGGCATATAACTCTCAATGAATATAAGAAAGCACTGCGTAAAGCGAGAGCAGCGTACTACTCTTCATTAATAGATGAGAATAAGAATAATGCAAGATTTCTTTTCAGCACTGTAGCCAGGCTGACAGAGAGCCACAGCTCGACTGAGCCTTCTATTCCCATAGAACTCAGTAGTAATGATTTTATGTGCTTTTTTAACGATAAAATTGTTACTCTTAGAAACAAAATCAATGACCTCTTGCCTTTGACCAGTATAGTATTATCAACAGCTCCCGGAAACGTAAGTTATAATATTACACTAGATTGTAAACTAGAATGCTTTTCAGCCATAAACCTTGAACAATTAAATTCAATGATTCTCTCTTCTAAACCATCAACGTGTATCTTAGACCCGATTCCAACTAAGCTGTTAAAAGAAGTTTTTCCATTAATTAGCACTTCTTTATTAAATATTATGAATATGTCTTTATTATCAGGCTATGTTCCACAATCATTCAAAGTAGCAGTGATAAAACCGCTTCTTAAAAAGCACAACCTCGATCCAGAGGATTTAGCCAATTATAGACCTATTTCTAATCTTCCGTTCCTCTCAAAAATTCTTGAGAAAGCAGTCGCAAAACAGCTGTGTGATTACTTAAAAAACTATGATTTATTTGAAGATTTTCAGTCTGGCTTTAGAACACAACATAGCACAGAGACAGCTCTGGTTAAAGTCACAAATGACATTCTAATAGCCTCAGACAAGGGACTTGTCTCTATTCTTGTCTTGCTCGATCTTAGTGCTGCATTTGATACTCTCGGCCATGATATCCTATTGCAAAGACTAGAGCACTTAGTTGGCATACAGGGAACTGCTTTAGGCTGGTTTAGGTCCTATCTATCTGAACGCTCTCAGTTTGTACGTGTCAACGATGAACCTTCCATGCAAACCAAAGTTAGCCATGGAGTGCCACAGGGCTCAGTGCTTGGACCTATTTTGTTCACACTATATATGCTTCCGTTAGGCAATATTATAAGGAATCATTCTGTAAACTTTCATTGTTATGCGGATGATACTCAACTATATTTATCAATCAAGCCTGATGAAATTAATCATCTAAATCAAATTCAAGACTGCCTCAAGGACTTAAAAACGTGGATGACCTTACATTTTTTGATGTTAAACACGACCAAAACTGAAGTTATTGTACTTGGCCCGAAGAATCTACGAAGCAAATGATCTAAAGATATACTAACTATGGATGGCATTAATTTGGCCTCCAGTGAGACTGTAAGGAATCTTGGTGTTATATTTGATCAGGATTTATCCTTTAACCCACATAAAATCAATTTCAAGGACCGCCTACTTCCATCTACGTAACATTCCAAAAATCAGGCATATCTTGCCTCAAAACGATGCAGAGAAACTAGTCCATGCATTTGTTACTTCAAGGCTGGATTATTGTAATTCCTTATTATCAGGGTGTACCAAGAAGTCAGTCAAGTCGCTTCAGCTGATTCAAAATGCTGCAGCTCGTGTACTAACCAGAGTTAGGAAAAGGGACCACATTACTCCTGTTCTGGCTGCCTTACACTGGCTCCCTATAGAACACAGGATAGAATTAAAAATTCTTCTTCTGGCCTACAAAGCCCTTAATGGGCAGGCGCCATCTTACCTTAAAGAACTCATTATACCCTACTGTCCTACTAGGGCATTGCGTTCCAAGAATGCAGGGTTGTTGGTTGTTCCTAGAGTCTCTAAAAGTACAATGGGAGCCAGAGCCTTTTCTTATCAAGCTCCACTTTTGTGGAATCAGCTTCCAGTTTGTGTTCGGGCGGCAGACACCCTATCCGTTTTTAAGAGTGCGCTTAAGACCTTCCTTTTTGATAAAGCTTATAGTTAGGGCTGATTAGATTCAGCCCCTAGTTTTGCTGATATAGGCTTAGTTTGTCGGGGGACATCTTACTTCTTCCTTCTCTCTGTCTATACCTGTGTACTCTCATGTTCCGATTAACCCAGCTTCCCCAAATGTATTTCTTTTTGGTGTCTATATACGCCGGGATCCGGAGTCATGGATGATCCTGCGGTCCTGTGTCATGGATCGCGAGTCCTGGATCTTGAGTCGTGGTTGTGGTCCTGGATCATAAGTCCTGGATGGATATCCTCGTGGATTCATCTTCCTATTATACACACATGCATTTCCAAACATTTGGACTACCTATGTTGCAAATGTATTATCTTTTCAATTTACACACGGCATCTATTGCACGTCTGTCCGTCCTGGGAGATGGATCCCTCCTCTGTTGCTCTCCCTGAGGTTCCTCCCATTTTTCCCTTTAAACTGTGGGTTTTCTCTGGAAGTTTTTCCTTGTACGATGTGAGGGTCTAAGGACAGAGGGTGTCGTATTTTCATACTGATATTCTGTACAAACTGTGAAGTCCACTGAGACAAATGTAGCATTTGTGATATTGGGCTATATACATAAACATTGATTGATTGATTGAAGGAAAACATTGACCCTTGATTTCAGGCAATTACATTTACAACAGCACGACACACACACACACACACACACACACACACACACACACACACACACACACACACACACACACACACACACACACACACACACACACACACACACACACACACACACACACACACACACACACACACACACACAGAGCTGGTCCAGTCAGGGAGATGAAATGGTATCTTACTCTAAATCAGTCTGATGCTTGTCTAATGGGCGGTGTGGCAGGATACAGGATGAAGAAAATCAATCATGTATAACACCACAGCGAGCCGAGGACTGTCAAGTTTGTCAGCTAATTTCATGCTAATTGAGTCCCCAACCTGGGGTTATTTTTAACCTCATCACTGTTCTGATCACGCTGAATAGCGAGCCCTTTGCTCACGTGTCATTAATTAAGCAAAAAACATCAATCATGATTCTCTTTCTCCCCTCAGTACCCGCCAAGATCACCAACATATCGAAGGACGTCACGGTGAACGAGGGCAGCCCGGTCAGTCTGATGTGTCTGGGGGTGGGCCGGCCCGAGGCCAACGTCATCTGGAAGCATCACTCCCCAAGCGGTAAGCCGCAAGGTTTTCTTTTCAAATGTATATTTATTCCTCAGTCTTAAAGTTGTCTTTTAAGTAAGACATATTTAAAAATAATAGGTTTGGTTCATACAGGTTGAAAAATAAGATTAAGAGCAAAATCCAGATATTTCTGTTTGCTGAAACAGGAACAGGATCTGCGACTTTGTAGTTGGTGGGAAAGGAAATCTTATTTTTTCTGATGCTTGGAAAATCTGTGTTTTGGTGCATTTGTATGTTATCTATTTATAAATTCTTGGCCCAGCTGGGTTACTCTGCAATGTGTTTTTTTCATACATGTTCATCATTTTCTATTCAAACTGTGAAAGGTTAATTCAGGAATTTCACTGCAACAGCATTACCTCGGTGTTGAGGTGACTGAACCCCCCCTCCTACACACACCTCCACTGCTTGCTTCACATGAGTATTCGCCTACGTCCATATCAGCCATTTACCTCCAGCGGGTTATGAATGTGTAGCTTTTGTGTTAACATATCCACCATTATGATGGATCATGCCCGGCTCTAATCTATTGACTAAGGCTGTGTTTCCTTTTCAACTTGGTGGATTGAAGGGGTTGAAACGGCTCAACCTGTGGCCTGACAGGAACCAACTCCAATCCAGCATGATTTGGCTGGAGGCCCCGCTGCTTTAGTCTGTTCTGTCCCGGCCTGAAGGAGAGCCAAGAAGCTTTGTGTGCCTGTGTGTGTGTGCATGTGTGTGTGTTCTGTGTTCTAATTGTGTCGGCTGCACGCCTCCCACTGAGCTTTCAGTGGTGTGAGTCATGCGCTGCCTCTCTGTAGGATCAGATGTTCAGCCTCCAACATGAATGCTCACAGCCCAGCTGTTCCTCTCCTCCTCTCCTCTTCTCCAGCCAGCAGAGTATGGTTCCCGCAGCCCAGTGGCTCTCCTGCACCCCAGCATCCACATCTCCAACTGTCTATTTATGGGTTACCCAGTTTTTACTTTGATTTTCCCACAAAACATTTTTCAAAGTGTGAATTGTAATCACATTCAAGGGTCAGTCTTAATGAATGATACACACCCACCAGCCAGATGGTGTCATTAGCTCTGACTGTGAACTTGGTTACCTCCCTCTGGGGCTCTGAGTGTGATATTTTTGATAAACATAGAATTTGGCACTTGTTTACCACTTAAAAGCTAAAATGATCCCCTTTAATATTGTTATGTTTCACTCCAATATTAGCTACTGCAATTAATGTGTTGCTAAATGTGGATACAAGTTGCATTACGTAATGATCGGCTTTTACTGCTGATATCCTGTTCAGCAAAGTGACAAGGTAAGGACAGAGGGAAAGAAACTGAAGGGCAGTAGTGTTATGAATGGCATTAGGGACATACATTTATATTTTTTAAATAGATAAAATAAATGGGTTAATTTGTTGTTGAGTTGTTTGAAATTGTTTTAAAGCACCTTGGTTGATGAGCATGACTATGAACACAGTGTGTGGGTTCCAATAAAGGCAATAATGTAAAAACAGTAGAACGTAAGAAGTCCCTAACATCCCTGAGGCACAGCAGCAGAGGAGGGGCACATGGAGCAACTAAATCACACTTGAAAATACAGGTATCTGTTGTCAGGGAGCTGTTATTGTGTGTGTGTGTGTGTGTGTGTGTGTGTGTGTGTGTGTGTGTGTGTGTGTGTGTGTGTGTGTGTGTGTGTGTGTGTGTGTGTGTGTGTGTGTGTGTGTGTGTGTGTGTGTGTGTGTGTGTGTGTGTGTGTGTGTGTGTCTGTGTGTGTGTGTGTGTGTGTGTGTGTGTGTGTGTGTGTGTGTGTGTGTGTGTGGGGGGGGGGGGGGGATGTTTGGGCAGCCAAAGACCTTCTCACTGGCAGTCACAATCTTAAAGACTTTTTCCTGCAGTGGCATTTTCCTGACTTGTTCCTCAGCGTTTGCTTTTCATGTTTGTCACCAGCGATAGAGGACTACTCCTTCAGAGGATAGTTGTTGTGTCTGTTTGTACAACACTGAAGAGAGCAGTGTTCTTCCTGAGTTAAAAACAACTCATTGTTATATTTTACGAACCACTCCCCTTTTAAACTGTATTCTTGTTTTACTGTCATATAGTATCCCATAACTGTTTTTCATTTATTCTCTTATTTTTTTTATAACTATAATGATGTTATATATTGTTATATAATGATGAATGTGCCTTGGAAATAATCTTTTACATAATAATTGCATTCACTGAACACAGGAAATTACAATCCTGCCGTCCTCTCTAGTGTCATGATGAGGTTCAAGTAAAACACGGTTATTATATCCAGGGGTGCACATCACTTTTTGAGTGAGTTACTCAGATGAGTACCAGGAGACAGCGTTTGGTACTCACCCCACACGAAGCGTGGTCCTCCTCAGTGTCTCCTTCACTGTCCTCTATTTACACTTCTTGCTAGATGATGAAGATGATGAAGATGCACCTCTCAGTCTCTTTTTCAGCCTCCGATTTGCTTTCTCCAAAACGTGTTGCCAAAACTGTGAAGTCCTTACATTTCCTGAGGCCAAGTTGAAGGATCAAATACTAAGAAATGATCACATGACTTGAAGTCACATCTGATTTCAGATGTGGGAAGTTACTAACTTATTCAAGTACTGTACTTAAGTACAATTTTGAGATATTTGTACTTTACTTGACTTTGATGCTACTTTGCACTTCTACCCCACTACAGTTCAGAGGTATATGGTGTACTTTTCCTCCACTACATGTATTTAATGCTTTTAGTGCCTTTACAGATGTGGATGAATGATGTGAAATATAATCAATTGTTAAATCAGACTTTAGTTCCACCTGGAGTAAATCCACAAGCTACCCTGCAGTATACAAAGTCATTCAAACTAGCTGCACCTTTACCAGCTTTGAGAACACTTTCATGATCAATCATTATAAAACATATCATATCTATTATTCTGAAATGGACCAATCTGCACAATGAGTACTTTTACTTTTGGTAGGCTACTTTAACTATATTTTGATAATACTTTTCTACTTTTACTTGAGTAATATTTTGAATGCAGGACTTTTACTGTAACAGAGTATTCCTACACAACATCTGAGTACTTCTTCCACCTCTGTCTGATTTCAAACTCTTCCATTAACACCCTGAGTAAGTTTGCAACTGTGTGTTTCACTCCACTTTGGTGTAAATAAAACTGCAGCAGCTTGACCACAGAGTGTGAACATTGTGATCAGCTGATTTTGCGCAGTTCTCCAGGGTGTGCACGGGGCACAGAATGTGCACAGGGGAGTCTACCGCTGCAGCCAGTTGGCGGAGATTTGGCACAATTCTGTTGTTCATACTGACGTTAACCCTGTCTGTGCACACGGTGAACAACTCTGTTGTCCGGTGATCTAAGCCTCTGCCTCCTGTAAAGCTTCACAGGTCCGTCGATTATGTCCTGCAGTCAGCAGCACCAGTTCAATCAGTCATAGAAATTCAGAAGATTTTTAGCCGGGAGCAAAACGGCAACGTGCTGCTTAATGTCTTTACGCCACTGGTCAGGAACATGAGCACATGCACTGCAGCAGCTCAGAGAGGCCTCCACTTTCACTGTGAACAAAAAGTGACAAGTTACATGGGGAAATTGGCTCCATTGAAGAAATATGGACATTCTGAAACAATGTTGCACTGCCTAATTACAGCCCGGAGTTTGTTAACAAAATCAAAACTGAGTTGTTTTCCGATTTCCCCCCACCCCTCACCATTGAATCTTGTTTCCCCCGCACAAATTAGGTGAGGCCCTGAAGCCTCCACAGTTTATGCAAATAAATCCTGCAGTACAGATGGTGAAACGAGTAAAAGTTGTGCGGGGGAGGGGCAGCCGATAAATGTGTAGCTCTTTGGAAGCTAACTTAAAGTCAATTTAAGCTTCACCTTTATTTTTTACACTGCAAGACTCAGTCCTCATTTCAGCTCAGTGGGGAGTACATAAATTATTCAGCAGTGTCCACTGAATCTCTGGCTGCTGGCCACTAAAAGGATTAGAAGATATATGGTTGAGGGAAAAGTTTATTTAGGCGACAATGCTTTATGGATCCCTTCGACCCATTTAGACTCATTAAAGTGGAGAGGTTGTGAATGTAATCGCTCTCATATGTCAGTTTGTGTCTCTGCTTTTCAAATAGCTGTGGAAGATGGATTGGATGTGTGCTGTCCTTTGGAATCACTGAGCGTTATTGTTATTTCATATCTGTTACAGTATAAAACAAACACTGACATAACTCCAGTTGTATTTTCGTGTTACAGGAACCAGAGGTGGGAGTAAGTCCTACATGTGCAAGTCATGAGCAAGTCTCAAGTCTTGACTTACAAGTATCAAGCAAGTCCCAAGTCACTGTGGTGAGAGTCAAGCAAGTCAAGTCAAGTCATTGCTCAGGTCAAGCAAGTCAAGTCAAGTCATTCAAAATTCTGATGAATAAGCCCAGTTTCTGCATTAAATCAGTTAAAAGACAGTGGTTATGAAAATGGATTCAACCCACACTATGATCTTCATTACATACAGTTAATCATTTGAAATCTAATTTAGACCGATGACAATCATATTAGATTCATATTAAGCCTAGAACTGCAGGCAATATAGCTAGGACTCAATCGAAAAGTCTGTTCAAAAAGGCAGAATTCCAGGTAAGAAGATCAGATATGGCATTTGCCATGACACATATTTAATTTAAATTTCTGTTAACACTAGAACTGCCATCAGCGTCAGCGTCAGCACCTCTCTCTCTCTCTCTCTCTCTGTCTCTCTCTGTCTCTCTCTCTCTCTCTCTCTCTCTCTCTCTCTCCTGACAGCCCGTCAGTATCGGGGTTAGTCAAAATGAATCTCTTGGCGGTTCTAGTGTTCATTTATCGTTTTGCCTTCTCTTTGCTTAATCGATTTGAAACCAAGTCTGACTTAACTTAAACTTAACGTTAGCTTTCTAGCTAACACAACACAGGCACCAGCGACGTGCAGTCAGGGGAGGCAGGGGAGGCAGAGCCTCACCTGTCATACTCCAATGTAACGGGAAAACAACTAAAGAAAAACTAAATAGTAATAATAATAAAATGTCTCCACTGATCTGTGTTGTAAGTGTGATTTATGTATGATTCCAATCGCTTTTTAAAGTCAAAATCAGCAAATTTGCCGAACTCCGCTACAACTACGGGTAGCGATGAGAAGTGAGGCAGGGACGAGCTCTGCCTCTCGTAAACCCACAGTAACTTGCTGAAGCACGGGCAATAATTTAACGCGGGCACTTATTTTGTGAGCGCGCTCAAGCCAGTTACTGTGGGGTGAGGTGAGGCACAGATGAGCTCTGCCTCACCTCAGAATGCGTCACCCCACAGAAACTGGCTGGAGCGCGGGCACTAAGCCAAGCCTGTTACCATCTCACTGTGAGTCACAAATGTAATGTTTGTAGATCCCTTTATTACATTTATCCTCACCATCCATAGTCTCTAAATAACTTATTTAACGTATATATGATATTTAGGCTCGTTGGTCTCATCATATAACGGCAATGAAAAAAGCAGCAGGAGAGGCAGCCATAACCTCTGCCGCACTGAAAGGGGCGCACGTGAGCCCACAGGTTCTTGTTGCTACTGTTATTCAGAGACGGTAGACACAAACAACAAACTAGACTTTTGAAACTACAGGAAGATAAGGAGGACTTTTACAAAAAAGTAATAGAGATGGTTGTCCAGAAGGATAGCATGGACTTCATCTTCAAGTCAAGGTAAGACCACAATTGTAATGAAAATGGGATCTTACCAAGAGAGAACAATCCAATATTTAGATTTTGGGTATCCTTTTGTTGAACGGTCTGTTTAAAATGAATCGAAGCATCAGACTAAAAAAGCTTTTGAAAATAACCGAATATTTCGATTAAGGTCAAAATATAATATTTGTAAATCTGACTCTGAAAGTGTCAGTGCCTCACCAGCCATGAACCTCACCGCACGTCACTGACAGGCACGCACCTTTTTGTAGTGACGAATTAAGTTGGATGTTGTGGTGGTCGTGTCACCGATCTTTATGCTGCAGACCCTGCATACTGCTGTTCTCTTCTTATTAGCGTCATCAACAAAATAATCCTTGAATCCAAACTTGACTATTTGTAGAGTAACGCTAGCCGCTGCCATGTTAACTGACACTCCTGCCGTCTAGTGGGTTGCCAGGTTTGCGCGCATGCTGCTGTAATCACCCTATCACGTTTCGAAAAAACTAAACGGAATATCTCAATACAAAAACAAACGCAAATATTTAATTTTAAACAGTCAAGTCCTTTCAAGTCATCTGTCTCAAGCTTAAAGAGCCTGTGACACGAGTTTCCCCCATCATCCAAACCCATCAATTAGAGTAAATATTGTCCCCTTGAAAACCGTTACTGAACTGATTTTGGATATTTGTACTTTGATAACCATTAATCTGCCCTTCAATGTTGACCATTTTCTGGATCTTCTCGGGGATTCTTCAAGTCCTGCCAAATTATGTGTGACGTCATTGCGGGCACAGCGCTCCAGCTGCACCGTTCAAGATCCCAGCATCTGCATGTAAACCTGATGTAAACGCACGATGACGCACACAACAGCAAGCTCAGACAGCGATGACAGTTTAATTTTGAACGTGTCTGAGAGCTCATATGAGGCTGAAGGATCGGTTTATGTTGTATCTGTTAGAAGTTTAGGAATTAGGTGCGTCAATATGGGCGATCATACGGTCATGTAGCCAGTGGTGGACTGGGACTAAAAATCATCCCGGGACTCTCGACCGGCCCACTTCGGTACCGCTAGTAAATTGTCAACGGGGGGAGTGGGGGATGTGCTAGTGACTTATCCGACCGGCCCACTTCGGTACCGGCCCATCGGGATTCGTCCCGATGGCCAGTCCGCCACTGCACCCAGCCCAGCCCACGTAAACGGGGGGAGCCTCGCTGCGGGGAAACGGTGGACCTAGTGTTCCGATCGGAGTGGGCATAATAATAATAATCCGTGCATTTTATCCATTAATTTCCCCAACATTGTGGTAAAAAAAAACACACGTTTAATCCATGTTGGTGTACTACAACTACAAAAAGCATCGGTTTGTTTTCTCATCAGGAAATGCAGATCGGCTCAAACAAACGATTTTTAAATCATCATTCTCACGATCATTTAATCTATCATATGTTCGCCGAATTGACATGAAAGCACTAATAAATGTAGTTTCATCCACTTGAGTTTACAACTACAAAAATAATCAATTTGTTTTTATATCACATCCGACGGGAGGAAATTCAGCAGCTCTCACTACCGATTTTTAATCCTAATTTAATCATCATCTTCACCACGATCATTTATGTTTATGTTTGCCGAATTGACATGAAAGCACTGACAAATATGAATATACTGTGGTCAACTTCATTAAAACGTTATTAACGTGCCTAAACTCAGTAATTCACCATTTCTACGCATGACAACACACTTTGTCCGTGTTTGGCTCTCTCGCCGCACAGTGAAGCGTTCCCGCATTGACGTCACTTACGGCTTCCCCCAAAACTTCAAATGAGTCGAAGGAATTTCCCCGCGATGTTCGAAATTATTGATATTGAACCTGCGACCCAAGTTTTTCATCTCCGACCTTGTCAGATATTGTACATTCAATAAATGAAGAACAAAGAATTATTAAATAAAACTGAATTTGTGTGATTATACTAAATGATTTTCAAATAAACACCACTGCATATTTACAACTGTTACACATGCTGAAGTAACGCAAATGTTTCAAACTTGGGATCAATAAAGTATAGCTTATCTTAAGATGATCGATGGCTACTGCCATATTTGCAAAATGTGCCTCTGAACCTTGACAAGTGCATGTTTCAGACTTATCAATGAACAACAGGAGGGGTCACAAACATAAGACCAGCTGTTAAATAAAGGTCTTCTGACCTTAGCTGGCATGTGGGTATACTAATGCTGCCCATTATGGGCACAAGCAATTTTCACTCATTTATTAATTATATGTTTTAAATGTGAGTGTTTTTACCTATCCCATAAACCTCCAGGGATGTAGACAGTTTAATACTGGCAACTTCTTATTATGGGAGATACGAAAACGTCTTTTAAAACTACAATTCCCAGCAGAGACGTGCCATAGAAGTTAAACATGTTGCGAAACACACAATAGCCAGCATGTGTAGTTCTGGGGACGGGGTGGGGGAGGGGGGACAGGGTGGACCCATTCAAATCCAGTTTGAACAGTCTGCCGTGGTTCCATCCCATTTCAAAGTGCTCGTCGACGCTCGGCATAACCCTCGGCGCACACTCAAACATCCAATCACAGAGCTTGAGGACTATCACAGGGTTTGATAAGCGAAGCGGAGAGAATACTTACTTCCGGGTGTAAAATTCTCTAAAGCAACTAGGCTACTATGAGCTGCTCCGACACTCGGTCCTGACGGACTCCAACTTGTGTTTATTAACCAAACAAATAAATAAACACAAGGATAATTATGTGTTATTGTTGAGTAAATAACAGTGTGTGGTTTAGAAAAGAATACAAAATTAGAAGGAAAAAACGATGAAACAATGCAGATTTCAGTAGCATATTGTTTATTGTTTATTATAACTTAGTACTTTTTTAGCATATTGTTGTGTTGTTTGTTTATTATATTATAACTTAGTACTTTTTTAACGCATTTAAGATATGCAACACTAAGCTGCCTGTTGCTCTTTCCTGCTGTAACGCTGCAAATTTCCCCTCTGTGGGACTAATAAAGGTATTCTGATTCTGATTCTGAGCCCCTACTCTCCCAATAACTGACGGCAACAAAAGTCCTACATTATTCAATTAAAATAAAGAAGTAAAAACAATGAGTGTGGCTTGATATCGAGTAAGAAAAAGGTTGATAAATGCTGTGAGAATGGATCTGCGGGTAGCATTCGCTCACGATCTCAAGTCGTCTAGAACAGGGGTTCCCAAAGTGCGGGAAGGTGAGCCTCCCCTCAGAGAACATAATCACAGCCGCGCCCCCCCTCCCAATTATTATTGCTATTATTATTATTGTTGTTGTTGCTATAATGCAGGGGTATTCAATTGCATTTCAAAGAGGTCCAGTGAGAGAAAATGTTATAAAATGCTCTGTTTTCGCTACCTTTCTCTTTTTTGATTGGCTGAGCGTCACCTCCTTAAAACATTAAATAATAGCTTTTTTAAACTTCTTTATCTTTATGTGTTAAAAATGTTGAGGTTAAAGATGGCAGCTTCCTCATACGTTGCACTCGGAGAGAAATAGTTGAGACGGAGAAGTCTTTAGCAGCAGGGAGGAGTAACGTTTCACCAATGTTGTGAGGTTTACCTGCCTTAGCTATCCGTAACGCCTGTCGGTATGATGCTTCGGTTGCCGTTGTATTCACAGTGCTAAATGTGTCAATGACATTTTTCTGTGACTGTAATTCCTTGAGCTTCCGGTCCAAAAACTCCTGTGGCTTGGTCACCAAACATGGGTGTTTCGTCTCAATATGACGCCGGAGTTTACATGGTCTCATACTGTCATTAGCTAGCACCTCGTTGCAGATAACACACTGTGGAGTGTCATCAGGACCGGTCCATGAAAATCCTAGCTTTCTGACAGACGCTGTCTCCTCTCTCACTTTAGGTAACTTCACTAAAAATCTATCCATATTTTGCCACTCGCATACATTTAGCTGAAGTGAACTAGCTAGATTTCACTGTTTCTCTTTATTTTTTTCTGGCGGCTGCGCCTCCCTTGAAGCTCTCTGGCGCCCCCCAGGGGAGGCGCGCCTCACACTTTGGGAACCCCTGGTCTAGAACATACGTTTAGGGAGCTCTATAGAAGCCTATGGACATCCCGGAAAGTTGAAAATGTATGCTAAGGGCCCCTCCCCCTTGCGTTGGAAAAAGCCGACACGGCCGCCCCCTTCTTGCGTTGGAAAAAGCCGACACAGGGGACTTGACATAACGTCAACATAGGCCGACCTGGGAGTGAGGATGTGTTGATAAGTCCCATGATCACCGACGTCATCAACAGCTCCCTCAAGGCTCGTCATGTTCCATCTGCTCTTAAAACTGCCGTCATCAGACCCCTTCTAAAAAAAAACACCTTAGACCCAGATGTCCTTGCCAACTACAGGACCATCTCCAACCTCCCATTTCTAGCCAAGGTGCTGGAAAAAGTAGTTGCCGCCCAGGTTGAGGACCATCTCCAACTAAACGGCCTCTATGAGAACTTCCAGTCCAGTTTCCGTTCCGCCCACAGCACTGAAACAGCTCTGGTCAGCATTTGACACTGTCGACCATAACATCCTCCTTCAGACTCTCTGACTCCGCCCTGAGTTGGTTCCAGTCCTACTTGTCTGGTAGAACAGAGTATGTCTCCTTGGGAGGTGCGAGGTCCCAGACACACACACCCTGCCTTCGATTAAACTTTTGTTGCTTTTGTTTCTTTTTATAATATAGCACATGTAATATATAATAATAATAATAATAATATAATAATTGCACCTTGGGATTGCTTTTATCAATGCAAGGTGCTTTTCAAAAAAATATATATTATTATTATTACATGTTCCTATGAGACTTACTTATTTGGGATTTATCCATGGTTAGCTAACAGAGGCTGAGATATGATATCTGCAGGCATAACGTGACCGTGTGGCGCGTATTTGAGTTGTCGTGGACTAATAATATTTTTGGGTTATTTCATTGTCGCAGTATCAACTTAAACTCAAACACAATAAGTGTTGCCTTTCAAAGACTGTCCACTGTGAAATAAATAAATAAAAATAATAATAATAATAATAATGACTGCATTTCCAATTTATTGTTACGCGCTCCCCTCTTATGTTCTCCTTCTCTTCACTTCACTCTTCACATCGTTTTGTTATTTTTGGCCAGTCCTCCAGACTTGTCCCATTTGAGTTAGTGTGTTTTAAAACATTTTGAATGAAATCATGTTGTTTTTGTAAATTTGATCGGCTTGGCGTTTGAAATCTATGTTGCGGGTCACAATGTAAGGCACAAATGTTGTTTATAATGCTGTTGTCATAACAGTTATTTATTGACAAAGCAGGGAGCCAATAGGCATAAATGCATATGGCACTGACTTTTTTAACATTTTAATTTTAGATTTTGACCACTGACAAATAAATCCAAATGCCAATCATGCTAATCGTAGGCGGTGTTGAGCCGGATTGAGAAAACCACAGCAGCACACACCAATGTTGTCAATTTGTGATTCGTCTCCTGATGAGACATTCAGCTGAATGTTAAAATGCATGGAACACAATGGCTGTGATGTTTCCTTCCAATAAAAACAATTTGTGCATTGCCTGCTGACAATGGCGAATCATTTATTTATTAGAGTAGAACAACAATGGTGTGCAGGAGAAATGATCCTTAGAAAAATCACAAAACGATTGTAACTTCACACTGTGCCACCCACATTGGAAAAAAACAAATGTATTCTGCCTTTAAAAAAGGAAGACTTGTTAGGTGGCAAGTTCTTATATTCAAGTATATGTAGTCGGTTTCAAGCATACAGCTTCAATGTCCTAGCGCCATTACAAGTGTGTAAACATTGAAAACAAGTATTGGAGCTGGCAGCACGGTTTAAGGAGAAAATAGTCTAACTCTGCTCATGGTTTACCTACACAGGTGTCCAACACAATGACAAGCCCAATCACATGGAAATAAAGCAAGATACAATAACAGACAGGCCTACTTCGTGCTCTGTGTTCACAGCAAAAAATGTAAGTGACTCCTCATTGCTGACACATGCAGGGGGGTTGAACACTTGGTATCAGGTTTGTATGAGATATTGTGGCCTTTGTTTACCAGTGATTCCAGAAAGAAATATGTGCATTTATTCATTTGGCTGAGCATTTGGCTACAATGTTGCTGGAGCATTATTCAATGTGCTGGAGACATCCCATGCTTTATCTCGTGAAAAGTAACTGTCAGTCTATGTTTTGTAGCCATTGTACTAAACAAGCTTAAAAAGGTAAACGTGTAAAGATATGTCTAATATAAGGTGATTATGAACACAGTAATAGCAAAAGTTAAAACCCATATGGCGGTTATATTTTGGCTTGGATGAGAAAAATATGAAAACAAATATATATAGAAGGATTTAAATGTAGTGTCAATGCTTTTGAGCCTGTTATTCAGGAAGTTTGGGTACACAATAAACTGTATACAAATTCACTGGGCTTTCCACTGACTGTGCAGAGAAGGACATCGTTATCAAGGTTACAGAGCTAAACAACAGAAACTATATATTATTTTGACGCATTTTAATGGAACAACATAAGGCAATTCCTCACACACAGAGCCAAGTGTTATGCTGTGATTTTGTACAACAACTAGGTTGTCAGCAGCTACAAATGCCAGCCGTAATTTCAAATGTCATCATGTTTATTTGGGATTATCAGGAAGCAGTTACTGAACTGTATTAACATCTAAATCAGTAGAGTTTTAGTCGCCCAACATTATCCTTAAGAGGCGGGGGAATACATAAGAGATTAGATTATCGGAGAACAGAGATGAAAGGCAAAATAAGGCATGCAAGGGCTAACATAGTTACATGTTTGTTCCCTGTAGAGCAGGGGTTTTCAAAGTGTGGGTAGGTGAACCTCCCCTCAGAGAACATAAGAACAGCCGCGCCCCCCCTCCCAATTATTATTGCTGTTATTATTATTATTATTACTATTATTATTATTGTTGTTGTTGCTATAATGTAGGGATATTCAATTGCATTTCAAAGAGGTCCAGTAAGAGAAAATGTAATTAAATGCTCTGTTTTCGCTGTCTACCTTCCGCCATTTGAAATTACTCCGACTGTTTCTCTCGTCTTGTCTCGTCTCTGTGTGTGTATGTTTCAATCTATCGTGCTGACTGCACCAATTTGATTGGCTGAGTAGCGTCACCTCCTTAAAACCTTAAACAATAACTTTTTAAAACCTTTTTATTTTTTTGTTTTAAACATATTGTATAAAACTCCCCCACTACTTGGACTATTCCTTGCACCCCTCTAGAATAAGCCCGAATGGTCTCAACCATATTGCATCAGTAACGTGCACTTGTTATTATAACAAGATCGCAAGGACACTGGTAGCGATCGGAAAATTGAGTGTTGTTCAGTTTGTGTGTTGTGGAACATGCGTGTCCGTGCATGAAAATATACCACACACCCAATTACAATTGCATGTTCAATTCACTACCCTGGAAGTTAATACAGTTGTTAAAGTTGGAACAGCCTGTGGACAGCCGTTCTTCCTTGCATGTCAGTCGCCTACACCTTCTTACAGAGGACAGGCACATCTAGCTGCAGCACGACCCGTATATTTCCGCACGCCGTGTTCTCAAGACATATTTTTTTTAACATTTTCAACATGGTGGATAAATCCTTATATGCTCCCGGCAACACACTGAACGTCAACTTTGCCTCCTTATTACACTCACCCCTACTTTAGTGGGAACAATGATTCTGCGTCTTTGATGCACACAGGAATAAACGCAGATCATACTCTGGCTGCAGCCTTTACCGGTACTTGCTTTTGATCAAAGTCAATGCGGAAAACCTGCACTCGTCTCACACAGGTAGGTGGAGGTGAAGGGAATGAGCACTTTTACAGCCTTTTTGGCGAGGTGGGGGAACTCGGTCTCCACAGACAGCCACAAGTGGGCAAGTGTTACTTTACTCGTCTTTTTCTCGTTATTTTGTGTTTCACGCTGCGCCTCCTCTGAAGCTCTCTGGCGCCCCCCAGGGGAGGCGCGCCTCACACTTTGAAAACCGCTGCTGTAGAGCAAACAATTTACTTCCCATCAGTGGCAGCCGGCCCATAGGGGCGCTAGGGGCGCCGCCCCACCTCTTCCCACATACAATTTGTATTTATTTTTTAAATATTAAATAAAAATAAAAAAAAGTAAAAGAACATATATTAAAAAAATATATATATTTTATATTTTTAATGAACAAGGTAAATATCATACAATTGGTATCAGTAAAGTGTATAATCTACAATAAAATCTTGTTTAAAATTGTGTTACGATGTCTAAAGTTACTGATAAGTCACATGTTTCCTGCCTGGCCTTGCCCTTGGCATTAGTTTATCATTACGGGGCGCTGCCCCCGAGCCAAACAGCAGCAACCAGCACGTTGCAAAAGTCTCAATAGTAAACTGTGCCGCCGAAACATAATTTCAGCCAATCAGCGCCGTCAAATATTTTGGTCACGAGGGCGCTCACAGCTCTGTTGCTTACGTGCGTTGACGTGAGTTGTTTTTTAGACTCGTGAGGAACTGGGGTAGTATCTATAGTAACGCAGTGTAGGCGGAGCCGTGACGTCATCTTCAATGAGCTCCCCAGAAAAACGACACAGCCGTTAGCATGGGCGCGGGAAGGGGGGTGCTGAGGGCGCTGCAGCACCCCCTAGCGGCAGGCAGGGGGGTGCGGATCTCCCCTGTCTGAATTATTATTTGACGGTTATTGCTGCTCCCGCTGTGCATAATCGGTGTAATATGTAGCCAATAAATTCCACATTGTTGGTAAAATAATATTTTGGCCTGCCCCGAATGTTTTTTCTGTAGCCCCGGACAATTCTACCTCAATAATATAATACATTAACGGTGCTTTACGTGAACCTCATCAAGACACTAGAAAGGACGGCAGGAATGTAATTTCCCGTGTTCAGTGAATGCAACAGAGGCAAGACACCAGACCAATCAGAGAGTTGCATGGAAATAAAAGTGTGCTTGTGTCATTCAAGCTCGCGGCTCTGTGTGTGTGCGGAAATAGCGCATTTACTGTGTGTGAGAGAGGGGGAGAGAGAGAGGGACCGGTGCCAGCAGCAGGGACCGTGTTGTTAGCATCTGGTTAGCTAGCTGCACTAACGGACATACGGAGCTGTTTGTTCCACAACAAGCTGGAGGAGAGCTCTCCTCTCAGACTGAGAGGCTCAGGTGAGCTAAAGGACTCTCTGAGTGTTTCGATAGTTAACTTTAGTCTAAGTTATCTCAGTGGGTCTCAAACGGTTTGGTCAAAAATTATTCAAAAGATTATTTCCGCGGCACACCTTCATATGATCATTATAGTTATAAAAAAAATAAGAGAATAAAGGAAAAACAGTTATGAAATACTATATGGCAGTAAAACAAGAATACAGTTTGAAAGGGGAGTGATTGGTAAAATATCCATAAAGAAAAAGAACATCTGCTTACAGTTGTGTTTCATCTGGGTGTTGAGAGATGTATCCATAGATCTCTTAATGTTGCTCTCAAAGTGCACCAGATTGATGCTTTAAACTTCAATATTTAAAAATAATCTTCCCGGGGGAGCATCCCCCCTGACCCCCCTAGAGGAGGTGAGGTCCGCTCCCCACTCGTAAAAAATAGCACTTTACCCCTGCCTATATGCCGTGAGCTGATTATCGAGCCTTCATTGTAACAGTTGCGGGTTTACTGTGTGTTTGCGTGTGGGGAGTTTTTTTGTGCGTGCTCTATAGTGCCCGTAATAGTGTTCACTGGAGTCCAGCACCTCAGCACCCCCACTCAAAATACCTTCCCGCGCCTCTGGCCGTTAGCTCTTAGCACTCAGAGCTCACAGCTCTTCATATCTGTTCAGAAACAAGACAAAAGTTAAACAAGTACAAACCACATACTGTCTGTGTCATGGCGAATACAGTCGCTGGTTTATTTATGTCTGTATAGGCCGTTGTTGTGAGTTTGGACGGTCGGAGCATTTACAACGTTAGCTTAGCCAAATCTCTATTACAAAACACGCATTTTAAAAGGTTTTTCGCCTACCGTCTGTCTGCAGACTTGTCAAAGCCTTAAGTCATGGTTTTTACTATCCGGTATCAGTATGTTGTTACTTCGGCATCATTTTGAAACATGTATTACAATTAAATCACGGTCAAATATGTTCATCTTGTTGTAGTTGTAGCCCCCTTGACAGCGATTCTCTCTCTAGTTTAGACAGCGGTCAAGCCAGCCCTCACGTGATATTGCGGTGCGCGAATATCCTATGCATTACGGTAGAGTCAAAACAAATCCTCCCTCTGTGTTTAGATGAGAATAAAACAAAAACTGTCCAGTATCAAAGACTCATTTCACTTCAGGGTGATAGCAGGACATCCCATCTAGTCACTCAGAAAAGATCAGGACATTCTGATGTAGAGTTTCAAAATAAAAGACCTTTGAAATCTCTATTGTATGAGTTATCATCCATGTTTTTAGATGAGAATAAAACAAAAACTGTCCAGTATCATAGATCCATCTCACTCCAGGTTGATAGCAGGACACCCCATCTAGTCACTCAGAAAAAATCAGGACATTCTGATGTACAGTTTCAAAATAAAATACATTTGAAGTCTCATATATGAGCTATCATCCCTGTTTTTAGATGAGAATAAAACAAAAACGGTCCAGTATCATAGATCCATCTCACTCCAGGGTGATAGCAGGACACACCATGTAGTCACTCAGAAAAAATCAGGACATTCTGATGTACAGTTTCAAAATAAAAGACCTTTGGGGACAGGGATGATAGCTCATATATGAGACTTCAAAGGTCTTTTATTTTGAAACTGTACATCAGAATGTCCTGATTTTTTCTGAGTGACTACATGGGGTGTCCAGCTATCACCCTGGAGTGAGATGGATCTATGATACTGTCACCCAACATGCTGTCAGGAGGTGGGATTGAAATGCTGACCCCCTGATTTTGAGAACAACGCATTAAACCCCTATGCCACGATACCGCAAACCAAACAGACTTATTGTTCTTAAATATGTCACAGAGCACCTGCTCTACCCGCTCTATCGTATACAGTAAGTCATTTAGCTTCAGCCACGTTTTATTCTGGTATCATTGTTCAGTCTGACTGACTCTGCCTTTACCTTATCTCGTTCCAGCACAACATAAAGGGGTGTATTATCATGATTTGTTCCATACATTTGCATCTCTCAAGCCTCAGGAATCAATAAAAAAAGAAAACTGTCAGTAGGCTGCCATGTAATGAAATGTATGCAAGTGGCTTTGGATAAAAGTGTCAGATAAGTGATATGTATTGTAATGTCATGTATATCAAGTATAGTTATTATTATAAAACGGACAAGTCAAACCAAGCAATCCGATTGGTTCTTAGCCGTGATATACTGAGCGTATACCACAGGTAGAATTGTAGTTACTTTTCTCAACAAGTCAGTATCCCTCCGCGTCTGAGAAATACTGTATAGTTCGGTTCGTTGTCCCGAACTGTACAGTTGGGTAACGAACCCTCCTTTTTACGCAGCGGTCCAGACATAGACATCAAACGGCAAAAAAAAGTGGAGCAATATTCATATATTATGTAAATAAATAGCCAAATAATGTCTAATATGTTCGCTAGCTGTTAGTGTTGTTGCATAGCAACCAACGGAGGGACTATTTTATTTTGAACATCATTATTTACTTATAAAAACTATTTAAATTAGAGTGTGTATTTTTTCTTTCATATTGCCACACTCGGTAACCGTTTTTATAAAACGCTTCTCGTCGGGCCGAACCACGCCCCTTAGCTGTGATATAATGAGCATATACCACGGCCTGTCGTGAGCTATTGCTTAATTATGGCTCACTTAACATCCTGAATGAACTCTCAGGCTTCTCCCCAAATCTTACTTGCTTACACCCAATAGAACCCTACATGGGGGAGATATGCAAGAGCATCCTGAGAGTCCACAGGAACTCCCCCAACAATGGATGCCGAGCTGAGTTCGGCGCAATTCCCCTTTGAATTAGGATACAAAAAAAGAGCAGTCAAATTCTACAACCACCTAAAAACCAGTGATCCCAAGTCCTACCATTACAAAGCCCTCCATTGCCAGAGGAGAACATAGAGAGGAGTCCCCTCAACCAGCTGGTCCTGAGGCTCCACCTCCTCCAACAGGACAAGGCATCAGGACAGCCCTCACACAATCTGGCCCAACCAAATCATAGCTAAAGAAAAATAAAATGACATCAACTATTGGACATGTACCACGAAAACCCAAAACAAGCTTCATTGCTATTTGGCTCTAAACAGACACATGGTGGCAAACTATCTGACCGCCGTGACTGATCCCAAACTGAGGAAGACATTAACAATGTACAGACTCAGTGACCACAGCCTGGCCGTAGAGACTGGCCCACACAGGCTGCCTAGAGAAGAGAGGCTGTGTCAGCTCTGTCCTCAGAGACAGGTGGAGTCAGAGCAACACTTCCTGCTGCACTGTCAAACATACCAAGACATTAGAACAAAGTTCTTTACAAAGATAATATGTAAACTCCAAGATTTTGTATCACTGTCTGACCAGAATAAATGCAACATGTACTTTGAGAAAATAGTGCCAGCAGCATAGAAGCAGAGAAACATGTGAGCGCATGTCACAGCCTAAGAGACAACAACGAACAACAACAACACACATAACAGCTGTTCCTCGCAGCTCACTCTGATTGCTCCTCTACTTCATGTGTCTTTCTTTCTTCCTTTCTTTCTTTTTACATTTGATACTTGCGGTTTTGTAATAATATATTGTTGTAAATTGTTTAATGAATGAATTGTATTTTTAGTTTTTTTTCTATCATATCACTATTGAATGTATTATTCTTGACGCTTTGGCCATATTGTTCACCTGACATTCATGCCAATAAAGCATATTGAATTGAATTGAGAAACAGAGAGAGAGAGAAGAGAGAGAGAGAGAGAGATGAGAGAGGAGAGAGAGAGTGAGAGAGAGAGAGAGAGAGAGAGAGAGAGAGAGAAGGGAGAGAGAGAGAGAGAGAGAGAGAGAGAGAGAGAGAGAGAGAGAGAGAGAGAGAGAGAGAGAGAGAGAGAGAGAGAGAGAGAGAGAGAGAGAGAGAGAACCGGTACTGGGGCTTGTTGTTATTACTAGCATCTGGTGCTAGCTGCCTTACGGATATAAGAAGAGAGAGAGAGAGAGACAGCTGTTTGCAGACGATCGACATTGAGCTGATGAAACACTGTCCTGGTGTACACATATACAATGTAGGTTTCAGGGAAAAATAGTTCCCGTAGTTACTGACGACAGAATCTAGATATGATGGGAAGTTCTCCAGCACTTGCACAGTTGCAATGTAAAACAAAACTAAATTAATCAAATATGACATTTATCAAATAATCTTGGGTTTTGTGCTTGAAAACATCATGATATTCACATTCCTTCAGGTAAAGACTAGCAGTTTCACAGGTCAGCCCTCTGGCTGTTAACCTGATGGTGAGACTGACTATTGATCGCTCGCTGTCAAAGCCTGATCTTTATCATGACAACGTGTTCCTGTCTCACACGCCGTGTTTAACAAGTATACATCTGTTTGCTAAAATTCATTGCTGTATTGCAAAGAAGAAATGCAGTTTATCTTGCTTCTCTCATATAAAACTGGGTCAAACTAATTGTTTCTGATTGTTACGTAGTAAAAAATTTCACTGGCACAGAACATAACCCTGCTTCACACTATAGAGTATTACATATCTTCGAGATAACAATCTCTGCATTGTTCAAATTCACATTATTTTTCTTGAAACAAGGTTGGAGAGTCCAGAATGTTGGAATTAAAAATGTGTATTGCTTATAACAAGGTTATGTTAAGTGTTAAGTACATTTAAAAAAATGATAACAGATATATCACTGGGAAACACTGTGTGTAAAATGGACAATGTATTGTTTTGTTTACATCTGATCTTAGGAACTGCTTTTAGAGGCCATGAACTTCAGTTCAGTTTACAGTAGTAGAAACTACACATTTATCCTTCCTAACATGATTTCACCAGCAGACTTCCTGTGCAGACATACAAACATAATCTTTGTAAGCGATGGCTGTGGCTTTTTGGCAAGATCTGTAGTAACTGTCTTAACCTAACCCAGCTACCAGTACCAATAAGATACTAAAACCTTGTTGTTTGGTAACTCTTCACTGAGGTAACACTGTCGGATGTCAATGTTACCTTTGACTCTCGCCGCACTGCCACTTTTACTGATATTATATATGTACATTTACCTTCAGAGTTTAACTCATGTCCTTCTTTTTATTTGTATTCATATTATTACGGCATTTGTATTCTTATTTTATCTTTTTTTTTGTATTTTATTTTTATACTTATTATCCCATGTGTACTACTTGTGTTTCTGTCTTATTATGTTGCTGTTATGACACCTGAATGTCCCTACGGGGATCAATAAAGGTCCATCTTATCTTATCTTATCTAATAATCAGCTACAGTACAGCCCCCCTGGAGCCGGTATACAGATTCAGAAGTTTCCCCATTTCAAAAAAAGGACAAGAAGAAAAGGAAACATTTACTGTCATCCCAACAACACACAAAAGGACAAATGCATAATTTCTAACATGTGATGGACACTATAATCCCAGTATAAAGTTGGTGACGAGGGTGGAATCTTTTTTATATTTATTTTATTTTGTTTGTGAAAAGGACCAGGGATTTAATGTTCAAAAACAAGGAACAATACAATAACGTTCATGTGACCCATTCCTAGAGCTAAGCGAGGGATTCCTCTCTAACAGAGCCTGTATTTTAGACAGCAGCTCAGGCTTTAAATGTAAACTGCAAACTGCATGTCTCAGAGGTCCGGATGAGGGAAAACCAAGCTCCTGCTCTGCGGACATGGTTTGGTGATTAATGGTTGAGGACAGGGAGCAGGAAAAGCTCCTGCTCTGTGGACATGACTGTCCCCTAAAAAGCTATTTTAAAATGATTGGCAGTATCATTAAAAACAGATTGTTGATTATTTTCAGTTTCCAAAGTTCCACTCAGTAGATGCAGAAGGATTGATGTCTGTGGAGAGATGACTGTGGTACTCTAAGCCAATTACTTTAAATCAGACCGGTTCTAGCTTTGGGGATTGTTAGCCAGCCAGGCCAATACACAGGGCTGGCTAGCGAAAATAAAACATATAACGTTAGAGAAAAACATTTCCCAGTAACATGTTCTGTGGTGTGTGTAGTTTTGGGGAGTCTCCAAGCAAGCTTTCTTTTCAAATCTATTTGCCAAATGCCCTTTTAAAATCCTAGCGTGGTAGTGTCGGGTGTTGTTTGGCTGTTGAAGGTGTCAAAGCATGAGGTTGTGTGAGTACACCGTGTTGATGTAGGTGTGTGTATGTGTTTGCTTTGCAGAGGACCTAAAGGGCTCCCTCCAACTCTCACCCAACACTCACACAATTAAGGCACAAAAGGCTGTGAGAAATAAGTGCAAAGCATTCAGAAAAAAAGATCAGGAAAAGGTTTGTGGAAAGGAAGCGGTTCTGATGCCCTGAGTCTGATTGAGATGAGAAAAAAAGAGGAAGAGAGGGGCACAGGGGGCTAAAGGAAAGATTAGTGCACCAAGGAGCTCCCATTTTGCTCTCAGCAGTGTCTTATCCAGAGCATCGTGCAGCTAAAAACCATCAGAAGCCTTAACCTGGGATTCCACCGGGTCTGTCTGCCCCGCGTTACGGCTGCGTTGCGGTTTTGTTCCGACCTCCTATAGCAGGGGTCGGCAACAGGCGGACCGCGGTCCGGATCCGGACCAAGACACCGACCTATACGGACCCGGACCTACAATCAATACATTAATAGGTTAATAGATTTCGATTCTATTTGAACCGCCGCCGACAGGGGGCGAAAGAGACGAGAGAGCGATACAGGGAAAGAAGCGGAGAGGAGAGTGAACAGGCGTGTTAGCGGCAGACAGGGAGAGACAAATAATTACATATGGCACTCTCCAAGAAGAGGAAAGTGGACAATGAGAACAGAGCTCTTAACCCTGAGTGGACGGACTCATTCATGTTCATCCTGCCCACTGGGAGCACAGAGCCAGTGTGTCTCATTTATTCAGAGACCGTGGCGCTCATTAAAAGTGCCAAAACGCCACTATGAGACAAAACACAAAGTGTTTGACCAAACATTCCCTCTCAAGTCAGAACTGAGTTCACAACAAATAAATATCGTTCCAGCGCAGGCTAACCAAGGCTAACCAATGAGCTAACCGAGGCTAACCAATGAGCTAACCGAGGATAACCAATGAGCACCTGCATGGGTGTATGAGAAAGGCCCTGACACCATTTCAGCCCAGATTTAAACTCCTGGCAGGACAAGCTCGAGCTCAATTCTCGCACTGAATTAATAAAAGTGAGAGAGGGACTGCAATATAAGAGGGAAAGAAAGAGAAACTTTAAAACTGTTCAAGTGTTATGATGTGTAAAGACTGATATTGTTCTATAATCGTCTGAAACTGTTAAGTCATGATGTGAAACGGTTAACAAAGAAAAAAGGAAACTCAAGCTGCTGCTACACTTTATTTTATGTACCTAAAATTAAGCACTTTTAAGATGCACATATTTTCAAAAGCTATTTTATTTATTTTCTCTATTTTATTTATAAATGCAGCCTGAGAGGAACATTACACATACTGTAACCACAGTATTTACTGTGTATCTGTATAGTTCAATATTAATAAACAATAAATATTGTTGTTTTTGAATTGTACTTTCTTTATTTGATTGGCAGTCAGTTGCAGGATACTTCAATATATATCACAATAATTCATAAAGCAACTTAGACATTTGGATGTTCCGGACCTTTGCATGGGAAGATTTTTTTCTAACTCGACCTCGTTGAATTTCAGTTGAATACCACAGTGTTAAAACCCACCGGGCGCATTTCAGAAGCGGAGCGTCTTGCGTGCCGGCTTGCAGTTTTGGTTGATTTGGGCATATTTCCTGGACAGGCTACTTTGTACAGAAAAAGTTAATAATAATTGTAATAGTCCAGTTATTAACGACATTAATCAAAGATATGTTGCTGTGTTTTAGTGGTAAAAAAATGCATCATCATAATTATTCTATATATATAATTGACACAGTGCTTGTAAATCCTACTTGAAAGAAGGAGGGATAGGGTCTGCAACATTAGTTTATTTTGGGGATTGACTTGATGCTCTGACCTGTCCACTTCCTGCCCGGCGCTATGCAACGCCTCGCGTAAAAAATAGACCAGCCGCCTATTTGTAGCGGAGCCCAGCGCCGAGATGCTTCTGGGACATTACATTACATGTTACTTGTTAGACGCTTTTATCCAAAGCGACTTACATACTCAATACTGTCGGCAATCCCCACAGGAGCAATTTGGGGTGAAGTGTCTTGCCCAGGGACACAACGACATGATAAGATAAGATAAGATAAGAAAGAGCTTTATTGTCTCCTTTAGGAGAAATTTGTCTTGGGCATCGAGATAATAAAAATAAAACATTCAGGTCAATCAGTCACAGATACAGAACAGAGATCACATATCACATGGCAAAGAAACAAACAAGAAACATACAGGTACAGCACTTTCCCTATTGCACATATTCCTATTGCGCACTTTCCCAATTGCATTCATACATAATCAAATATTGCAATTTTCCCTATTGTATTTATACATAAATCAAATATTGCACCTTCCCTACTGCATTCATACGCAAATCAATATTGCACTTTCCCTATTGCACCTATGCATAGTGTCCGTCAGATTTCACATATCCCTATTGTGTCCATACCTATTTACACATAATGCACTTCCCCTATTTAACCTTCTCGATTGCACAAACTACACTGTAAACATTTCACCTCCCAACAACTCCTACAGCATAATCACAATTGTTTCTGACTGTTCAGCAGCTTGATTGACAGCGGAACAAAGGAAAACTTATACCTGTTCAATTTACAGTTTGGTAATCTATACCTTCTGCCCGAGGGCAGCGACTCAAACTCTCTATACAGGATGTGTTTGGGGTCGCATGTGATTATACGGCCTTGCTTTCTCACCATCTCCTCAAATATCTCCTGAAGAGAGGATGGTGGAAGCATGCCAATTTTTTTTTGCCAGCCCTTTTTATCAAGCTCTGGAGTTGTGATTTAGATTTAACTGACAAGTTACCAAACCATGTTGTGATGCCATAACGAATAATAGACTAAATTGCTGCCCTGTAGAACATTAACATGATACATGTATCCAATCCATGAACCCTGAGCCTACGCAGAAAATGCAGGTGCTGGCTTATCTTTGAAAATACCTGATCCACCTGATGGGCCCAGCCTAACTGAGCATCAAAATAAATCCCCAAATATTTAAAACGTGAAACCTGCTCAACTCCCTCCCTGTTGATAAGGAGGGGGCTCTGATCACCTACTCACTTGGGTTTAAAGATCATTTACTTTGTTTTTTTAACATTTAACACCAGGTTGTGCGCCTCACACCACTTAACGACCTCTTCAATCTCAAGTTTATAAATGTCTGAGTCTCTAGTCAGTAGACTAAGTATGGCTGTGTCATCAGAAAACTTTATAATGTGGTTGTGTGTGTGCTGAAGAGAAGAGGAGAGCTAACGCAGCCTTGTGGTGCCCCTGTGCTTATGACCTGTGTCAGAGAGGGTCAAGTTTACTTTCACCTGATGCTGTCTTTAAGTTATAGGAAGGAGTGATACCATCTGATTAGGTAAGGGTTCACATCCATCTGTTTGAGCTTTTTTAACATAATTTGGGGAAGAATAGTATTAAAAGCTGAGCTAAAGTCCATGAACATTAATCTAGCATAAGCTAAAGGATTTTCCAGGTGTTTTAGAATAAAGTGAGTTGTAGAGGTCAGAGCATCATCTGTACCTCTACCATCGCTGTACGCAAACTGGTAGGGGTCCAAGAGGTGTTGCACCTCAGTTCGCAAGTTCCCTACAATGATCCGTTCTAGTGACTTCATAACTATAGAGGTCAAAGCCACTGGTCTGAAGTCGTTGTTGTCATGTGGGCATGGTTTTTTTGCAACTGGTAGCCTATGATGACAGCTTTTTTCCAAATTTGAGGGATGCTTCCCGTGTCAGCAGAGAGCTGGAATAATGGACTCCAGGCAGGGGTGAGCTCATCTGCAAACGTTTTCAGCAGGAGTGTGTAAACTGTGATCGTTATTCTCGCGTCCAGGAGAGAAGCTTTAAAAAGGAGACTAAATGGAGTCTCTGAGAAGGTTCAATTGGGTACTTTAATTAACAAAGGCGCGGGTATGTTACAAGCAGGATATTGTTCAGTCAGAAAAACAGCTGTGATCTGGTCCTCGTGAGCGAAGAAGAGAGAGCGAACCCCTCCTCTCCAGCTGTTATATATCCTCTGCTGGCTCCTCCCGGCGAGCCGGCTCGCCTCGTCTCTAATGTCCGTTGTTGCATTAAACAGAGGATTGGTACTTTTCACATTCAATATATGCTTAACACGCCTCTTCTCCTCCTATTGTCTTTCATCACTTTTCATTTAACACATTCTAAACGCTGTAATCAATACTCTAAAAAATACAGAAAATACGTCATGGCTGGTTTGGTTTCCGGTCGTTCCGGATGTTGTAACATGCTACCCACGTCTGAAAACAATAATTTTATTCAAATATAAACTGTACCTTCATTTAATATTCAGCAATAATAATATCTCTACGTCTATAGTTGTAGTGTTAGAATCAGTAGGTTTCGGTGTACATCACTCCATGTCATTTCGCTACTAAATTCACCTCTATAGGAAATGGTATATTAGCCACATGCTAAATGCTAACCGGCGCTGAAGGATTTTCAGAATAAAAGCCTAACTGGTTGTGCACTAGAATTTCTGGTCTTTCAGTATAAAACAGCATTTAAACTGACGGTATGTTTAAGCTACATTATACCATCAAAACATTGATTTGAATTTCTAACAGTCCCTCCTTACACACCTAAAAGGTGTGTATCTAAATATCTAAATACTGAAATCAATGAGTTCTTCATCTGAACTTTGCATAGTACATAACTCATATTACAAACATACAATCAAAATGGAATGGTTCAATAGCCTTAACTTTACAATGATACAACAAAACTTTGACTGTGCCAAAACATAAAAGTGTTCCCTTGTGCATAACTTCTAGTGTTTACATTCAATATCGTTCTTCAAAATAGCAGCAATGGCTTGGTATTAGAACATTTCTTTCTCCCTCCTTTCACATAAACCGTTCTCATACCACGCTCAGTGTTAAGGCACTTGTTTTTACAAAGTGAAAAGAAACAAACCATTTTAGAATAGCAATGATTTATACAACATGAAATCTACCATATTAGAATAGTATAAAATAATAAAGTCAAATAAAATAAACTATCTTGAAACAGTGTAAAGTAAATTGAAAAATAAAATTAACTATCTTGAAACAGTTTGCTCACTTCTTCACATGATGTCATCATTTAAAGAATCACATCGGCTGGACATTCATTGATCAATCTCATCTCCGAACATCCATATCATTCTACATCATTCAAACTAACTCATCATTTTCATCAACATCTGTATACGGGGGTGGGTCGTCTTGTTCTGTTAGCATTTGTAACTGTCTCCTCATGAGCAATTTACCCTCCCTCCTTTCATACCATTTAAGGTATGAAAGTAATATGTTCTCTAGAAGAGGCCGTCTTGATCAATTGGTACGTTCTACTCTGGGGTACGGCATTTCACTCCCGTTTTCGTTCTCTCCCCCTCTGGTTGCCAAGACCCCCTCACGTTCTGCCGGACCATGCCAACTCCTCCGTCCTGTCCTCTTCTCCGTCCACCTTCTCCTCCGTCCACCTTCTCCTCAGTCCATCCGCTCTTGGATCCTTCCGCTGTAACTCTTTTCAGTGTCCCATCTGCTTTGCATTTCATCTCCTCCTTTACAGTCTCTACTGGTTGCATGGAGGGCGTATTCTGCTCTCATGTCCCACACTCTGCTCTTGTGCCCAATCCCGTGGCTCAGCTTGGAACTTCATGTCATGTGGGGGACCGATGAGATTGTGCCTTTTTATGTCACCTGATTTTTGTTCTGGATGCCTCAGGTGGGGATGGTTCTGGATGCAGTGTTTCAGCTCTGGTTCTCTGTCTGTTCGATGGAGAAGGAGGAGTCTCCTGTGGTGAGTTCTTTTGTCTGCCTGGAAGATGGGGTCGTAGCGGTCTGACAGGCGGAGAGAGAGAGAGATCTCGGGACGCATTAGCTATAGTTAATTCTAACACACTGAGGTAAAAATAAATCCAATCTTTCCCACTCTATTTTCCTAACCATACTATCTTTCTTAGATGTTAAATATCATCTAAGCCCAGTTAATGTCTTCTAATAATTGTACCATATCCCTAAACAT
Source organism: Notothenia rossii (assembly GCF_949606895.1). NCBI lineage: Eukaryota > Metazoa > Chordata > Actinopteri > Perciformes > Nototheniidae > Notothenia > Notothenia rossii. The sequence goes on from NC_136907.1 coordinate 32,794,847, forward strand.
TGTTTTCACCCACTGTAACATGTTTACCCCAATTAACTCTTTCAGGAAACCATTTTCTTCTATACATTTAAATACCTACATGTTTCAAGCACCACATATTTCACACACTATAAAAGAACGTCCCCATATTTTCCCCATCCCAATTCAGTCCTCACTGTTATTTAGAACCTTAGTAACTTTTGTGACTGGACATATATGCAATGTCGCCACTATCTGCTGGGGAATCTTGTTCATAGAGTTTGTACGTACAAAGCTGTACTTTTGGGTTAGTAGTCTGTTTCTACTGTAATCATTTTCAATAATTGTGCTCAGATAGGTCACCGGTTGGTTGTTCATAACTTAACAGGGGGTGTTTCTGGTACAGACTAAAACATGGATCCAGTATATTTGGAGATTCCCCTTATCTTTAAATCCCCATCATTTATATATCCCGATCACTTAAATCCATCTCATCATTTGACACAAGAACTGCATATAGGGGGGGTGAATCATCTTGATTATAACCGCCTCACCTTTGGGAATGAGTATTTCTAACTCCTCCTCTTGTTGCTCGGCTGATCTTTTGGCTCTGGGGATAAGTGAAAGTCTCTGAAACACAGCTGGAGTTTTGTTAGTGATGTGGGCATTCTCTATGAGTGAACTAATGGTTCCATACAGGGTCGGCTCCAGAACAAATCGAACTGGGGGGCAATCATTTACCACGGGGGAGGGCACACACCTGCTGTAAAGTCTCTTGTCTCTCACACACACAGCACTGCACGCTTCATTAAGCCAAGCCTCTCTCACACACACACACACACACACACACACACACACACACACACACACACACACACACACACACACACACACACACACACACACACACACACACACACACACACACACACACACACACAAGTGTGTTATGTAGCACCCTCTGTTGTTGTTACCTATTTCCGCCAGCGGGTCATATTGACCCCACCTCTTTTCACATAAACATGACGTGTTGCTATAGCAACGCCTTTTGTCTACTGCGGTACCCACTACTGACTGTAGGGAATGAGTGCGCTCCCGCTCACCGGAGACTGCTCGCGCTGCGCTCCGCAGCAAACAGCTGTGGGGCGATTTTAAAGTATGTTATGCTGGCCGGGGTGTCTAAATAATGCTTCCGGGCCAGCGGGCCATTTATAATGTCGAGCCCTGTTCATATGAACAGCTGAGACTCCACAGATCAGGTCAGAGGGCCTGGCGATCCACTAGCAAAACAAACATCCAGTAGGCTATTAACCTTACTGTTTTTACTAACAGTAACCAACTAATAATTTTCATAAAGTGCATATTTATTTCAAACTCACAATATGTATATCCTTCCAGTAATAAAACGTAATGCACAATGCAATGGTACACAGTATCCAAAGTCTTTAGGCACTGGTTATAGGCATTCATGTAAAGCAGATCGCCAGAATCCAATACTGGTAAAAACGTTACAGAGATCAAATGTTTCCTTGTCTGTAAGGAGAAACCTAATTTTAAAACAACATTTTCATTGTGTGACTTGAAAGATAAGTTCTGATCAATAATAAAACCTAGATATTTGTATGTAGTGACCCTTTCAATGTCAATGTCAGTCCCTTGAACAGTACAAATGTTGGGGAGAAAATAAGTTAACTTTTTGCCATTTGAAAATATAATGAGTTTGGATTTGTCTGCATTTAATACTAACTTGAGTTGAGATAAATTAGATGGAATAACATCAAAGGAAGACTGGAGGAAATCAAGACTTTGCTCTATAGAAGAGGATGAACAATAAATAACAGTATCATCTCCATAAAAATGGAAAGCAGCCTTTGATAAATTATTACAGAGATTATTTACATATAAGGTGAAATTATTGGTCGGGTTCCATCTACTTTCAGTGTGTAAAAGGAGTCTCCTATTTCCTCCACGATAGCCTCAGTCACCACATTGCTGAGTGTACTTATGAGTTCATTTTGCATTTCGTGACAAGTGTAAGTGGCGTTTCGAGGGATTGATTTCACTACATCAGCCAATTTGGGGTCTTTTTTTATCGTATAGTCCAGCAGGGAGAGGAAAAGGCCACTGCCCCCCTCTGACATGTTATCAAAAGCCTCTATCTTCCCTCGTAAAGGCAGCTGGTTTTCCACCAGAAATCAATAAGAGAGGAGATATAATACCTGTTTTTTCGTAGTTGGTCTGCGTTAACAAGTGTAGAAATCTCCTTTCCAGTGCTGGCACGCCTCTCTCGCTCCTTCCACATTGCATAGCAAGAAAGATAGTCCTTTGAATTTGCATGTTTCTGAAATCCCTTGTCTCTCTCCACCGCATTTTTCCAGTTACGGAAGCCAACAGACATAAATGCATCCATTCTCCGGGTTTTGCTAGACTGCTGACAGCAGAAACAAAATGCAGCATCGGCCTTGACACTGTATTCAAGCCAGTCTCGGTTGTGATACCAAGCAGAGACAAACGAACGCCTCCTGCCAGTGAGGATGCTGTAAGGGTACTGTTTTAAGAAGATTTGTCTGGGCTGATCAGTTCCAAGATCATCTATGGGTTGTTGAATTCCACCGCTAACGTTAGCTGCAGCAGGTGGATGGGCTTGGCTAGCAGGTTGGCTGGTCGAAGAGCACGGCTCCAGCTCTTCAGAGGTGGTGCCACCGGCGATGCTGGAGATGGGTGCATTATTCCCTTCGTTTTCAGGAGGTGGAGGAGGTGGAGGAGTTGGAGGAGGCCGTGTAGCAGCTGCACCTTGCAGCCATTTACGTATATCCATTACTTTATTACTGTCCGACAGTCCGAGCATTAGCTTCGTCTCACTGACTTGCTAATTATGCGCGCATTTTTTGAATTAAAAACAAATCAAAGGCCGGGGTCATTGTTCGAGAAACACACTAATCACACACCAATCACCAGTGATTTATTTCTGATTTATTTCACACAAAAAAGATTTAGTGGAAACGTTTTCACTTATAATATGATAAAAACATTTTTTTTTTTAAAACGGCAAAGTGGTAGGGCTTGCCTGGCCTGGCAGGGGGGGCACAGTGACTCATTTGGGGGGGCATGGCCCGCGAATGCCCACCCATGACGCCGACCCTGGTTCCATGTCTTACTTGATATTGTACTCCCCATTCAACCAGAAAGGTGCCAAGTGTACTGAGCACAATCAACAATGCTATTCTAACTCTTATCCCTAGGGGACCCCACAATTGGTTTGGCTTTGTTCTTGACATCATCTCTATTTTATCCCTGGTTGTGTCAGTTACAGAATTTAAATAATGAGTAATAAAATAATATATACAAAAATTGGACTCTTTTTCAGATGTAAAACAAAAAAATAGGTTTTCACATTAATGTACAATTTATAAAAATCTATAGACAATTTGTCTTTTGAGCTGTTTCTATCTTTATCTTTTTTCTATTTATTGTTTTGGACCACTCCCTCCTTGGAGAAGGCCCAAGCTTCGGCATACCTCTTGTTGTTATGAGACCTATTGTTAACTACATGTTATTATTTATTAACTACAACGTAACCGAATCAACATATCTGTATAATCATGACACTCCCTCCTTTGAGCATAACATACTCAATTAATATTGCAATGATTACCCCATTATGAACAGGACATGTAAAACCCATAACGTTGCATTAAATAAATATAACTTCTCCGTGTACCCACAAGGCGTACACAAATATCGTATGTTGTATGGTTTTCTGATGGTATAAATGCATATTCACTAAAAATCTGCCATTAGCACAAAAAATAGTTTGCTTCTTTCAATAATGGCTTTTGTTATGGTATTATGCGTCATTGTTGCTACGAAAAACAATACCCCTGGTGTCGCTTATGCATCTCAATAATTCTAGGATTAGAGGATTGGTTGACACTGCTGAACTAACATATGATAAAATAATATTTCTCCACACTGGAGGGAAAATATTAACTATTCTCAAAGAGGGTGACCTGCATGAAGGGCTGGTGCCCCTCACTCAAAATGAGATATTGCCTTACGCACTACACTATAAATCAGTAAAGTTACTCAAGAACAAATAAATAAAAACTGATTCTTGAAACTGTTGTAAAAACCCTACAACTTCTTCCTCAAAGCTCTCAATCAGTGTTATGTTATTTAATCTGCGGCTCATGCCTTAAAACAGATACTTCAGACCGATTATAAAATTTTGTTTAGAGAAAAATGTAATCTGACTCCATAAATCACATAATTGTTTGACTAAAAACTATACTTCCACTAACAGTAAATGAAGTTCCCCTTTAAACACAGCCCCGGTCTTCTGACGGGGTCTATCTATGTACTGGCTGGAAAATGTTGGGCCAGTTTCTGTCGCTCCGTTACTGTTCTCCCGCTAACAGTCACTCTCTAGTTCAGCTGGGTTCTCGTTGACGTCTTCACTGGTTTGAGACAAGCGACCCTATTGGAATACCTCCCTTTGTAGCCAGACTTCACCACAGCAGAATCAAGTTTCTGTTTTCAGGTCTGGACAGCTTCACGTCAGGTGTATTGCCGCCCCTTGCATATTTTGGGTGGAAGCCCATCGTCTTGACCTCACTAGCTGTGTCGACCCAATAGTTTTCTATGTGGGGGAACAACATCACTTGTAATCTGTATCCTTCTCATAATTACAAAAATAGTCTGCTAAATGTTCTACTCTGCTAATTCTAATCTGTGGATGCTTTATGTGTAAATGCAATATTCTACTCACTATCTTTTAAATAACATTCAACCTCTCCCTCCTGTGATAACATACGTGGCTCTATGTAGCTGGATTTCAAAATACTCTAGTGCTGAAGATGCATCACCTGATGGTCCTCTAAGCTTCCTCATTGTTGTGGTTGATACCAGGCTGTCAGTAGTATTTGGTTCATGTTTGGCAGTGCTGTTCGTCTTTGACATCCCTGGGACCCCCTGCTTCTGTCGTCATCATGGAAACCTCCCCTGGGGTAAATGCATGGAGGGCCGTTGTTTGGTGCATGTGGTGGGTATTTCATTTGTTGTTGTGGACCATCTCTAGCCCAATGGCCCAGCTGATCGCATATGTAGCATCCCTCAAACCGGAGAACTTTTCCTCTGCCTCTGCCTCCTCGGAAACCTCCTGGTTGTTGGTTCTGCATCTGACTCTCTGGCACTATCTGAGCTTGAACTGTTGGAGGTGTCTGCCCTGCCTTCTCTGGTTCTATGGCCATCTCTGAAAACTTCTCCTCCCTTCCCCTTGTGATGTTCTTACAAGCTTCGGTGTCTTTCTCAGCTACCTGTATCTTCAGAAGTTTTAGTTGTAATGTTTTCTTCCATTTTTCTGTTGAGCTCCTCAGATAGGAGTCTTACCTCATACTCCAAGTCTTTGACACGTGTAGCTGTGGGGAGACAGTCCAACTCCAATACTCCTCCTAAAACACCAAAAGTTGGGGCTTGTATTGAGGGTTGAAAGAAAAGGTGTCCTTCTGTCATGTAGGGAGGAGGCGCATCAGTCAAGCTTGGATGGAGCTTTGAAGTTTGGATAAGTGGAGCTTCTTCTGTCTTGTCTTTCTTATCTTCCTTTGCCGTGAGCTCTGCTCCTTGAATCACATACATGCTGTTCGTTGATCCTTGGCTGACATATCTTAGATGGAGTACCAGACTTGTAACTCTAGATTTTATTTTTTCAGCTTTTTTCATAGCGCTTTTAGCAGGTCCATACCAAGGTTGTCCGGCTTTGATCCATGCTTGTTGCTGTTGCAGGTATTCTCCATTCTCATAGTCAACAACAGCTATTCTATGGGCTTTCGTTGGTCCAGGCTGATCATCTGCTGGAAACAGTCCTCTCGTTTGCCACTGTTCCCACAGTTTCTCAGTTTGCTTCCATGTCTTCTGTCTAAGATTTGGAACTGTTGTGGCATCTGATCTAATTTTTACCCTTTCCTTGATATCTGGAGTTGTGCCTGGCTCTGCGTCTGTCTCAACTTAGTTTATTTTGGTGACATGTTGTCTAACTATTTGAATGAAATTATTAAGTTATCAAAGATGAAGCACTAAATCTTCTGACTAGCACCTTCGTTCCCATCCATCCATCTTCTCCCGCTTATCCGTGGTCGGGTCGCGGAGGTAGCAGTTCCAGCAGAGAGCCCCAAACTTTCTTTTCCCTGGCCACATCAACCAGCTCTGACTGGGGGATCCCAAGGCGCTCCCAGGCCAGCGAAGAGATATAATCCCTCCATCTGGTTCTAGGTCTACCCCTTGGTCTCTTCCCAGCTGGACGTGTCTGGAACACCTCCCTAGGGAGGCGCCCAGGTGGCATCCTAACTAGGTGCCCGAACCACCTCAACTGGCTCCTTTCGACGCGAAGGAGGAGCGGTTCAACTCCGAGTCCCTCCCGGATGACCGAACTTCTCACCTTATCCCTAAGGGAGACACCAGCAGCCCTGCGGAGAAAACCCATCTCGGCCGCTTGTACCCGCTTATACTCCCCTAGCACCTCCCACAGTGACTCCCTGGGAACCCAGTCATACGCCTTCTCCAAGTCTACAAAACACATGTAGACTGGATAAGCGTACTCCAAGGCCCCCTCCAGGATCCTTGCAAGAGTAAAAAGCTGATCCGTCGTTCCACGACCAGGACGGAATCCGCATTGTTCCTCCTCAATCTGAGGTTCGACAATCGGCCTGACCCTCCTTTCGAGTACCTTAGAGTAAACTTTCCCGGGGAGGCTGAGTAGTGTGATGCCTCTGTAATTGGCACACACCCTCTGATCCCCCTTTTTAAAAAGGGGAACCACCACCCCGGTCTGCCACTCCTTCGGTACTGTTTCCAACTTCCACGCAACGTTGATGAGACGTGTCAACCATGACAGTCCCTCAACACCCAGAGCCTTCAGCATTTCTGGGCGGATCTCATCCACCCCCGGGGCTTTGCCACTGTGAAGTTGTTTGACGACCTCAGTGACCTCCCCCCGGGAGATTGGTGTCGATCCCCCGTCATACTCCAGCTCTGCCTCTAACATAGAGGGCGGAGTTGTCGGGTTCAGGAGTTCCTCAAAGTGCTCCTTCCAACGCCCTAACACTCCATCAGTTGAGGTCAACAACGTCCCATCCTTACTGTACACAGCTTGAATGGTTCCCTGCTTCCCCCTCCTGAGGTGTCGGACAGTTTTCCAGAACAACTTTGGTGCCGCCCGAAAGTCTTTTTCCATGTCTTCTCCGAACTTCTCCCACACCCGCTGCTTTGCCTCGGCCACGGCTGAGGCTGCTGCCCTTCGGGCCTGTCGGTACCTTGCAACTGCCTCGGGAGTCCCCCGGGATAACAAATCCCTGAAGGCCTCCTTCTTCAGTCGGACGGCTTCCCTGACCACCGGTGTCCACCAGGAGGTTCGAGGGTTACCGCCCCTTGAGGCACCTAGGACCTTGAGACCACAGCTCCCCGCCGCGGCTTCGGCAATAGAGGCTTTGAACACCGATCACTCTGGTTCAATGTCCCCAACCTCCACAGGAATGCCCGAAAAGCTCCGCCGGAGGTGTGAGTTGAAGGCCTCCTGAACTTGGGCCTCCTCCAGACGTTCCCAGTTCACCCGAACTACACGTTTGGGCTTACCAGGTCTATCCAGAGGCTTCCCCCGCCAGTCGACCCAACTCACCACCAGATGGTGATCAGTTGACAACTCCGCCCCTCTCTTTACCCGAGTGTCCAAAACATACGGCCTCAGGTCCGATGACACGATAACGAAATTGATCATGGACCTTCTGCCTAGGGTGCTCTGGTACCACGTACACTTATGAGCATCCTTATGTTCGAACATGGTGTTTTTTATGGCCAATCCATGACTAGCACAGAAGTCCAGTAACAAACCACAACTCCGGTTCAGATCAGGGGGGCCGTTCCTCCCAATCACTCCCCTCCAAGTGTCTCCATCATTGCCCACATGTGCGTTGAAGTCTCCCAGCAAGATTAAAGAGTCCCCTTCAGAAGCCCCATACAGGACTCTTTCCAGGGTCTCCAAGAAGGCCGTATACTCTGAACTGCTGTTGGGTGCATAAGCACACACAACAGTCAGAGTTTTCCCCCCCATAACCCGCAGGCGTAGGGAGGCAACCCTCTCGTCCACTGGGGTAGACTCCAAAAACGAAGCACCCAACCGGGGACTTGTGAGTATCCCCACACCCACCCGGCGCCTCACACCTTGAGCAACTCCGGAGAAGAATAGAGTCCAACCCCTATCCAGAAGTAAGGTTCCAGAGCCGACGCTGTGCGTAGAGGTGAGCCCAACCAGGTCCAACTGGTAACGCTCCACCTCCCGCACAAGCTCCGACTCCTTCCCCCCCAGAGAGGTGACGTTCCACGTCCCCAAAGCCAGCTTCTGTCGCCTGGGTCTGGTCCGTCGAGACCCTCTGCCTTCACTGCCACCCTTCTGGCAGCGCACCCGATCCCATCGCTGTTTCCCGTAGGTGGTGGGCCCGCGGGACGGAGAAGCGGAGGTGTTGCCCACGTCGCCTTTTCGGGCTGTGCCCGGCCGGGCTCCGTGGCAAGCCCGGCCACCAGATGCTCGCCGACGAGTCCTCCTTCTGGGCCTGGCTCCAGAAGGGGACCCCGGGCTTCCTCCGGGCCGGGTATCCTCACTTCGTGTGTCGTCTTTCATGAGGTCTTGTGAACCAATCTTAGTCTGGCCCCTTGCCTGAGACCAATTTGCCATGGGAGACCCTACAAGGAACACAAGGTTCCAGACAACACAGCCCCCAGGTTCATCCGGGCACACAAACCTCTCTACCACGGTAAGGTGCTGGTTCTTCGTTCCCGATAAATAATATCCTATGTCATCCGAACTTTAAATCTTTTTTTTTTTTTTTTTTTTAAGTTTTAAATATATAGGTTTTTTTGTTTTTTTTTAAGTTAAAGATTTGTTCTTTTTTTTTATATATATATTTAATATTTTGTTTTTTTAATTAATACATTTAATTAAAAGATACAACTTATGCACATTTTAAGATTAGAAATGTTACAAATAAAAATTGTACAGTGTATGGATTTGACTTTGAAATATGAAAATAGAAATCTGGTGAAAATCTAAATCTACTGTGTACAGTGCATACCAAAGTGTATGAAATTATGCTAATGTCTCAACTTGTGTTAGCTTCAATAAAGTGGTGTTTGAATATTCTACAGTCTAGGTTATGTTATTTATGTAAAGTTTCTCATCTTATAATTAGAAACCACTTTGCAATTCTATTCTTGCGATACCTGTGTTTGTTTATACACTTTAGAATTAAACTTCAGAATGTTAATGTATCTTTCCCTAGGAGGTGTTCCCTCTATCTGTGTAATAATTCTGTATTACCAGCAGAGTGCGCTGTTGTAATTTCCAGCTCAATCCACTAGGGAATAGCTGTTGCAAAACTGACTTCTTTTTAACAAGAAGAAGCTTATTTTCCTTAAAAATATCTTAAAAATGGGAAGAAAATTACACTATGGTTAAACAACACAGCACATAACCGCCAAAATACATTTGCAAACAAGAATATTCAAAAAACCGCCAATACACACTTGCAACCAAGAATATCTCAAAAACCGCCAATACACACTTGCAAGCAGAAATACTTCCAACAGTTCCAACTCTGACAAGAAGTATGATGTTCTTTACAAGATGGAATGCCTAGAAAAAAAAATGCCTCATCTCCTGCAACCAGCTGCATAAGCACAAACAAAGGAGTGCTTTGAATTTGCCTTTCACAAAAATGGTGACTGCCCTGTGTTTGTTAATCAACATGTGTTTAAACAAGATGGCACCCGATTATTTCGAACTCTGACCTGTAGACAAATATCTGAAAATAGCCCATGTGGCTCCCAGAGACGAGTTTAAACAATGGCGAGGTGATCTTTAAACGAACCAACAAAGTAAACCACTGGTGTGGTATTATAAAACCTGAAATACAATCCAAAACAACACTTGGTTTAAAATAATAAAATTTCTATCTAGTTTACTATAAAAATGGGCTTTATCTTATTGATATCATCACTTAAAGTTAGGAACCCTTACGCATAAGCAATAAACATATCTACGTAATATTTGACTTTATTGACACTATTGGTTAACTGTTGCTATTTAGACACTTTAGGTGGGAGTAATATGGAAACCTATCAGCAACTATTAAATGATCGTCATCAAAGATTAACGTGATGCTGCTGAAACCCCAATTACCGAAATCCCCCTGCAATATCTTGGTTGAAAACAGAACAGTTTAACCACTGATAAAGGCTTAGACCTTAACCAAGCCTTTTCCTCGAAAATGACTTTTTTAAAACAGTTCTCAACTGTTTTCGACTAGCACTGACTTTGGTTACTTAACCCTGAGTTAACTCGCTATGCCTTGTTGGTTTTCACTTACTCGGTGCTTAACCGACTCGCTATGTCCCATAGATCTTAACAGAAATCGTTAAATGGGCATATATACCCTTACGTCATAGGCTAACTAACGTAACAAGAGACACCTACGTGAAAACGCAACAAGACACCTTTCCGAAGTACAATGACCACACACATTTATATTTAAAATTCAACACAAACACATGGTTAATAGCATGCAGGGTTAAATAGAAGAACAAAAGAAAGTGTGAACTCACCCTGCCTGCAACAGAGCAGTGCCACGTTCTATAGAATTGTTATTGTTATAAATTTGGTTGTTTTAAGATTAAATGCACAGCTATTTTCAGGATCCGCCGGCAGCCGTCAAACACACAAATCTAACATTGTCCTACATAAACTATGAGGAATTCGATATAACAGGTTTCCTCTTACCGAAGTTATTCGAGCTCGCTTGTGTGTCGAACGGATGCCGCGTCCCCGGAAAACAGCTGGTTGTTAGTCTCTCCCGGTCCAACGAAGATCACGTCAGGGAACACCGGATTGTAAACTGTGATCGTTATTCTCGCGTCCAGGAGAGAAGCTTTAAAAAGGAGACTAAATGGAGTCTCTGAGAAGGTTCAATTGGGTACTTTAATTAAAAAAGGCACGGGTATGTTACAAGCAGGATATTGTTCAGTCAGAAAAACAGCTGTGATCTGGTCCTCGTGAGCGAAGAAGAGAGAGCGAACCCTTCCTCTCCAGCTGTTATATATCCTCTGCTGGCTCCTCCGCTGCGAGCCGGCTCGCCTCGTCTCTAATGTCCGTTGTTGCATTAAACAGAGGATTGGTACTTTTCACATTCAATATATGCTTAACACGCCTCTTCTCCTCCTATTGTCTTTCATCACTTTTCATTTAACACATTCTAAACGCTGTAATCAATACTCTAAAAAATACAGAAAATACTTCATGGCTGGTTTGGTTTCCGGTCGTTCCGGATGTTGTAACATGCTACCCACGTCTGAAAACAATAACTTTATTCAAATATAAAATGTACCTTCATTTAATATTCAGCAATAATAATATCTCTACGTCTATAGCTGTAGTGTTAGAATCAGTAGGTTTCGGTGTACATCACTCAATCAATCAATCAATCAATCAATCAATGTTTATTTATATAGCCCAATATCACAAATGTTACATTTGTCTCAGTGGACTTCACAGTTTGTACAGAATATCAGTATGACAATACGACACCCTCTGTCCTTAGACCCTCACATCGTACAAGGAAAAACTTCCAGAGAAAACCCCACAGTAAAGGGAAAAATGGGAGAAACCTCAGGGAGAGCAACAGAGGAGGGATCCCTCTCCCAGGACGGACAGACGTGCAATAGATGCCGTGTGTAAATTGAAAAGATAATACATTTGCAACATAGGTAGTCCAAATGTTTTGAAATGCATGTGTGTATAATAAGAAGATGAATCCACGAGGATATCCATCCAGGACTTATGATCCAGGACCGCAGCCACAACTCAAGATCCAGGACTCGCAATCCATGACACAGGACCGCAGGATCATCCATGACTCCGGATCCCGGCGTATATAGACACCAAAAAGAAAGAAATTTGGGGAAGCTGGGTTAATCGGAACATGAGAGTACACAGGTATAGACAGAGAGAAGGAAGAAGTAAGATGTCCCCCGACAAACTAAGCCTATATCAGCAAAACTAGGGGCTGAATCTAATCAGCCCTAACTATAAGCTTTATCAAAAAGGAAGGTCTTAAGCGCACTCTTAAAAACGGATAGGGTGTCTGCCGTCCGAACACAAACTGGAAGCTGATTCCACAAAAGTGGAGCTTGATAAGAAAAGGCTCTGGCTCCCATTGTACTTTTAGAGACTCTAGGAACAACCAACAACCCTGCATTCTTGGAACGCAATGCCCTAGTAGGACAATAGGGTATAATGGGTTCTTTAAGGTAAGATGGCGCCTGCCCATTAAGGGCTTTGTAGGCGAGAAGAAGAATTTTAAATTCTATCCTGTGTTCTATAGGGAGCCAGTGTAAGGCAGCCAGAACAGGAGTAATGTGGTCCCTTTTCCTAACTCTGGTTAGTACACGAGCTGCAGCATTTTGAATCAGCTGAAGCGACTTGACTGACTTCTTGGTACACCCTGATAATAAGGAGTTACAATAATCCAGCCTTGAAGTAACAAATGCATGGACTAGTTTCTCTGCATCGTTTTGAGGCAAGATATGCCTGATTTTTGCAATGTTACGTAGATGGAAGTAGGCGGTCCTTGAAATGGATTTTATGTGGGTGTTAAAGGATAAATCCTGATCAAATATAACACCAAGATTCCTTACAGTCTCACTGGAGGCCAAATTAAGGCCATCCATAGTTAATATATCTTTAGATAATTTGTTTCGTAGATTCTTCGGGCCAAGTACAATAACTTCAGTTTTGGTCATGTTTAACATCAAAAAATTTAAGGTCATCCACGTTTTTAAGTCCTTGAGGCAGTCTTGAATTTTATTTAGATGATTAATTTCATCAGGCTTGATTGATAAATATAGTTGAGTATCATCCACATAACAATGAAAGTTTACAGAATGATTCCTTATAATATTGCCTAACGGAAGCATATATAGGGTGAACAAAATAGGTCCAAGCACTGAGCCCTGTGGCACTCCATGGCTAACTTTGGTTTGCATGGAAGATTCATCGTTGACACGTACAAACTGAGAGCGTTCAGATAGATAAGACCTAAACCAGCCTAAAGCAGTTCCCTGTATGCCAACTAAGTGCTCTAGTCTTTGCAATAGGATATCATGGTCGATAGTATCAAATGCAGCACTAAGATCGAGCAAGACAAGAATAGAGACAAGTCCCTTGTCAGAGGCTATTAGAATGTCATTTGTGACTTTAACCAGAGCTGTCTCTGTGCTATGTTGTGTTCTAAAGCCAGACTGAAAATCTTCAAAGAAATCATAGTTTCTTAAGTAATCACACAGCTGTTTTGCGACTGCTTTCTCAAGAATTTTTGAGAGGAACGGAAGATTAGAAATAAGTCTATAGTTGGCTAAAACCTCTGGATCGAGGTTGTGCTTTTTAAGAAGCGGTTTTATCACTGCTACTTTGAATGATTTTGGAACATAGCCTGATAATAAAGACATATTCATAATATTTAATAAAGAAGTGCTAATTAATGGAAAAACTTATTTTAACAGCTTAGTTGGAATCGGGTCTAAGATACACGTTGATGGTTTAGAAGAGAGAATCATTGAATTTAATTGTTCAAGGTTTATGGCTAAAAAGCATTCTAGTTTACTATCTAGTGTAATATTATTAGAACTTACGTTTCCGGGAGCTGTTGATAACACTATACTGGTCAAAGGCAAGAGGTCATTGATTTTGTTTCTAAGAGTAACAATTTTATCGTTAAAAAAGCACATAAAATCATTACTACTGAGTGCTATGGGAATAGAAGGCTCAGTCGAGCTGTGGCTCTCTGTCAGCCTGGCTACAGTGCTGAAAAGAAATCTTGCATTATTCTTATTCTCATCTATTAATGAAGAGTAGTATGCTGCTCTCGCTTTACGCAGTGCTTTCTTATATTCATTGAGAGTAATATGCCAAATTAAACGAGATTCTTCAAGTTTAGTGGAACGCCATATCCTTTCAAGTTGTCTCGACTTTTGCTTTATTTTGCGGGTTTCGGCATTATGCCATGGAGCTAATCTATGTTGTTTTATTTTCTTCTTTTTCAAAGGAGCAACAGAGTCTAATTTTATTCGCAGCGCATCTGTAGCACTATCAACAACATGATCAATTTGGGGTGGTGTACATTTTGTATAAGTTTCCTCCCCTACATGCAGACATGCTATCGAGTTAAGTATTGGTGGAATCTCTTCCTTAAATTTGGCTATAGCACTAACAGATAGGTTTCTGCTGCAGGAGCTTTTGGCTAATGCTTTGTAGTCTAGTAACAGTACTTCAAAAGTTACTAAGAAATGGTCGGATAAAGCAGGATTATGCGGTTCGACTAATAGTTGCTCAATTTCAATACCATAAGTCAGAACAAGGTCAAGAGTGTGATTATAGCAGTGGGTTGGTTTATTTACACTCTGACAGAAACCAACAGAATCTAATATAGAGTTAAATGCAACAGTAAGGCTATTTTTATCATCGTCAACATGAATATTAAAGTCACCTACGATAATTACTTTATCTGTTTTAAGTACCAAAGCTGATAAAAACTCAGAGAATTCTGATAAGAATTCTGAATAAGGACCTGGTGCACGGTACACTGTAACAAATAAGATTGGCTGCAAAGTTTTCCAGGTCGGATGCGTAAGACTAAAAACGAGGCTTTCAAAGGAGGTATAATTTAATTTTTGTTTAGTATTGATAAGTAAACTTGAGTCAAAGATTGCTGCAACTCCACCTCCTCGGCCCGTGCCTCGGGCAATATGAGTATTGATATGGCTGGGTGGAGTGGCCTCATTTATGCTGACATATTCTTCATGTCTCAACCAAGTTTCAGTGAGACAGCATATATCAATATTATAATCTGATATTAAATCATTTACCAGTGTTGCTTTAGATGCTAGAGATCTTATGTTTAAGAGACCACATTTAATCTTCCTGTTTTGTTGCACTGTAGTAGTTGTTACATTTACTTTTATTAGGTTATTATGTATGACACCTCTATTAGGTTTTACCTTAAATTGTCCTTGGGCAGATACACACACCGTTAATATTGGGTATTTTATTGGGGTCGGGATTCCTATGGATGACTGCCTAGGAGAGAGCGCAGAGAAGCGTGTAAGACTGCGACTCTGCCTCCTGGTCTCAACTCCAGTTTGTCATGGATTAAGTCCACAGAGCCCTGAAATGTTTGCCGAAATGAGATTTGCACCTTCCAAAGTAGGATGAATGCCGTCTCTCTTAATCAGACCAGGTTTTCCCCAGAAGGCTGTCCAATTATTCACGAAGCCCACATTGTTTGCTGGGCACCACCAAGACAACCAGCGCTGAAATGATGACATGCGGCTATACTTGTCATCATTGATCAGATTGGGGAGGGGACCAGAGAAGATTACGGTGTCCGACATTGTTTTAGCATAACTACACACCGACGCCACATTAAGTTTGGTGCATTCTGATTGGCGTAAACGAACATCATTACCACCGACGTGAATAACAATCCTACTGTATTTACGTTTATTTTTAGCCAGCAGTCTAAGATGCGCCTCAACGTCGCCCGCTCTGGCCCCCGGAATGCATGTGACTGTGGACGCTTCGGTCTCTAAATTCACGTGTCTCATAATAGAGCTACCAATAACCAGAGTTGGCTTCTCAGCGGGTGTCTCGCTGAGTGGGGAATATCTGTTAGATACGTGAACGGGTTGGTGGGGACCTGCGGGTTTCGCGTTATGCCCCTTCTGAACAGTCACCCATTCTCCCTGCTGCTCGGGAGTTGCCGGGGGACGGCTAAGAGGAGCTACCTTTTGCCGGTCCGCACCGGCTAACATGGGCTTTACTGTAGCTGAGTTATTTTCTAAGATGCGGAGCCGGGCTTCTATGGCTATGATTCCCGCCTCCAACCTAACAACTATACTACATTTAACACATGTATCGGTACCAGTAAAGGAGGTAGGGGAGTAACCAAACATGAGACAGTTAGAGCAGGAAATAGCACCCGAGGGTGGGGAAAGAGCCATGGCTAGCTATCAAGCTAAAGTAGCTACCGTTAGCAAACCCGAAAAGAGTGTAGGCAACTGTGGAGTTACAGTCGCTAAGAGAAGGAGAGTTTGTGAGTGCTTAAGCTGTAGTAACGTGTGATTACAACGTCAGGCAGTTGCCGTGATCAAGAGTTTTAAAACGATCGATTAAGTTAAGATAACAAGTTATCAGCAACAGAACAGGCACACGGGATACCCGGAGATGACAACAACAACAACCGGAAGTTACAACATGCTTACCGCAATAGTGGTCCGTGTCCATGTCATTTCGCAAATAAATTCACCTCTATAGGAAATGGTATATTAGCCACATGCTAAATGCTAACCGGAGATGAAAGATTTTCAGAATCTAAGCTTAACTGGTTGTGCACTAGAATTTCTGGTCTTTCAGTATAAAACAGCATTTAAACTGACGGTATGTTTAAGCTACATTATACCATCAAAACATTGATTTTAATTTCTAACAAGTGCCAAAATACCGTCTGACCCACTGGCCTTCTGAGTATGCAGTTGTTTGAAAACCCTGGCCACAGCACTATCATCAATTATTATTCTTCTATTGTGTATTGGGTCACATGGTGAAAGAGGTTGACAAGTTATTACATGCATCAATGTTAGAAGCAGAATTAATATCAAAACGTTTGTAGAAGTTGTTAAGTTAATTTGCTTTATTAAGCTGATCCAGAACATGCATCTCACTCTTGCCGGAGTTCAGATTTGTAATTTCTTTAACAGAGTCCCACAGTTCTTTCGAGGTTCTTGGTTGAGAAAGCCTCTCGGACACTCAGACTATGTTGCTCTCGGGCTTCTTTAAGTTTCTCCTTTAGTTCTCTTTGAGCTGATCTCAGTTGTATTGCATCGTTCTTTTGAAAAGCGATATTTCTTCGTCGGATACACTGTTTAATATCCGATCAGATGTAGTCTTTATTGTTTGGATATATCCTAATGTTTTTTTTTTGGCACAACAGTATCGACACAAAAATGAATGTAGTCTGTGATGGTCTCAGCGATGGTATCGGTGTCATTGTCCTGGTAGAATACTTCCCAATCTGTGACCAGGAAGCAGCCACTTAGCTTTTCTTTATGCTCATCCTGCCATAGACTGACAGTTTTAGAGACAGGTTTACTTCTCTTGATGGCAGCCTTAAAAGTGGGGATTAGCTGGACGGTGTTATGGTCCAAATTTGAAAGGGGGGTCTAATCCGAGCAGCATACGCATCTTTGATGTTGCCATAACATTTGTCCAGTATGTTATTTTTCCACGTGCCATTTTTTACGTATTCCTGGAATCCCGGAAGTGCTGGTTCTAGCTTACAGTGATTAAAATCTCCAATAACAAATATAGGTGCATCAGGTTTGTTCTTTAACTGCTTGTGCACGCAGTCTGCTACACGTGAGGCAGCCTTTGATGCGTTCCCACTGGGTGGGATGTAAACAGCACAGATACAAATGTTCCCATCGTCTCTAGGTAAAATGGTCTCAGACTTAGGCATAAGAGTTCGATATCGGGAGTACACACAGTGTCTTTTGATGTGTAATTGCTGCACCAAGAGTCCAGATATAAGCGCAAATGCCTCCCCCCCTCACTTTCCCCGAGTTTTGTTCCTGTCCATACGAACGTTTGAAAAGCCTTGTACCTGAACCAATGAGTCTGGGATGTCTTCCTGAAGACAGGTCTCAGTGAAAATCATCATGCATGACTCACGGTATTCGTTTAAGATCCTAGTGTTGAGGCGTAGCTCCTCCACCTTATTTCTAAGGGAACGGACGTTGCTGAAGAGTATTGATGGTAACGGCGGCTTATTGCATCTCCGGCGGAGTCGATGTTTAACGCCGCCTCTCCTCCCTCGTTTCCGCGGCCGTTTTAGCAGCTCCTCCGGGACGTAGTCCAGCAGGCCCGGTTCCGGGCGGCTCTTCTCCGTAAGGACAGCAGACATTCCCTGTCGTAGAGCCGCAGCACCTGCTCGCTTCCCACGGCTATCCCGGCGTTGGCTTCGCTTTGTAAACAGCGAATGCTAGATGTTATTAGCATTCGCAAAAACAGCAAAGCAGTCCTCTTCCCCATCGTCATCTTGCCTTATTGTTCACTTATGTGAGCTTGCCAGGCTCCAGAAAAAAGAAGAAAAAAAACAACACAGCACACTTGACGAAAAGAAAAACTTGACAAAACAAACGTGTAATGAATGAATGACTTAGAAAACAAACAAACATTCTCTCCCGATCCCGAGTCGCGTGCAGTGCCGCGCCTGCGTAACATAATCTGACTGCAGTGGGGTTTGAACTTTTGCACCCTTGATCCGAACACCAACGCTCTATTCACTGCCCCACACGCCTCCCCAATATGAGTCATTTCCCCGTGAAACTAAATCATCAATAACCAAAAGTAGGTGGACATTTTCACTCGCACCTGTTTCCATTTTCTAGAGAGAGAGAGGGAAGCGTTTGATTTCATCCTATCTCGTGACTGAGGGTTGTGAGGATTACTCTTTTGTTATTAATTTGAACATAATTCGTTGTTGAAACACTTCTAGTCTACAGGACTTTATCTGGAGGAAGGAGAGACCTGGTTTAACTTATTTAAATTATAAAAGATATTATCAATGAGTTTGGTACACATATCTGAGCTTTAAAACACAAAGTCTAATAAGGTAAAAAGTGTTTCTTAAAGACTCACCATTCTATTGCATTTAGGCTGTGAGCACTAGAGAACTAGATTTTAAACATGCAATTATAAAACATTTGAAGAATGGATGTGTGCCAAAGGGTTGTACGGTACCTTTAATATGTGTGTTAGTAGTGACGTGCCAAAAGATGGCTTGAATCACCAATGATCGTTAATTAATCAAAAAAAAAAGCTTGTTAAGAAGCCAAAGAAATAAAGGAAAACGGAATATCTTTTGTAATTGGTCAACCAGCTGTCAGTCAACTGTTACTAAGGTAACCATCCACCCAGCAACTTGAAGCTAAGACACTGATTCCACCCAAAAAGTAATCCTTGCTGTCGTAGCTAACCAAGCCCTTTCAAATAACCTGACAAAATAATTTTAAAACAGACTAACTCTGCCAACATTGACAGTAGGCCAATTTTAAAAATCCCTGAACGTCAACATGCGCTCCGATCCAGCTGTGTGCGTCACTTTTTATTGTCCTCTGGGCTGCAGTCGAATAGTCCATTTAGCTTTGGAACCGGAGTGAAATAACCCAGAAGTACCTCAGTGGCAGCCATGATAAGTGCCGTTCGAATTCTCTGATAGGAAAGGAGGTTTCAAACTTCCTTTATAACCTCCTTTAGCTTAGGAACCACTGGACCTCCCTTTAAGAAAGGAGAGGAGAAAATGCTGCCCAACAATGCCTTGCGGCCACAGCATTTACCATCACACAACATTCGGCCGTTCACGGAAACTAACGTTCGTCAGTATTATAATCAAAAAGAGAAATATGAACGTTAGTTTTTACTGAAATTATCAAATAAAGTCAACATTTCATCGCCTTTACTGAGCTGTGTGGGGTTTGTTCAACTTTTAAAAGATGTTTGAATGGTGATATACACAGTGATAGATGTTAAGGACTAACGTTTATAATAAATACAGTATTTATTTTAAGATCTTTTCATACAATCATACGTATTGGGATCATTTGTATTAATGTGGACCGGAGGGATAGGGTGACGAGCATAAGTTTCACTTTCCTTTTTTATTTCAATTCCAACTTTGGTCATGAAGAATATGTTTCTCTGTTGTCCACGTTCATAAAGCAACAGCATCAGAGCACGGTGCAGAGTCTCTAGATGAGTTTACAGTATTCCCTCCTTCTTATTAAACATCCATGTTGTAGTCCGCCGTATAGAAAACTGTACTTTCCATAGTTTCCCCACAGCAGCAGAAGCACATTTATGACATCCACTGGCGCATCATAAACACGTCGGATAGTGTAAGTGCAGTCGGATTCTCAAAGCACCGCAGTCTCTTCTCCTAAGTCCTTTTGAATTCTCCTATCCACTATCCCTTAACCCCGTGACGTTTCACTCAGAGGTCAAGGAATAGACGATAGGAGCTGATTTTTTTACTATTCGACTGCAGCCCTGGTCTCCCAGCTGTGTGCGTCACTTTTTAGTGTCCCCTGGTCTCCGTTGTGTTTTGAGCTTCTTTCTGCGTTTTGTATTTGCAGCATTTGCCCAAAAAACGCTGCAAATACAAGAAGCTTTTTCAAGTTGGTGAAGATGTTTCTTCATCAGCTTATGTTTTGGCACATTTCTGTTTTTATCTTTGCTTCGCTTCTGAAGCTGCAGCACCTTTCTCCAAATGGAAATGCTCTGGGCTGTTGTAGCGTGTTTGCCAAATAAAATAACCCTGATGATGTCATCAAGGCTATCTAAGATTTGGATAGCCTTAAACCCTTTG
Organism: Notothenia rossii; assembly: GCF_949606895.1. Classification (NCBI taxonomy): domain Eukaryota; kingdom Metazoa; phylum Chordata; class Actinopteri; order Perciformes; family Nototheniidae; genus Notothenia; species Notothenia rossii. The sequence goes on from NC_136907.1 coordinate 32,815,321, forward strand.
TCTGTCTAGAAAGCATAGAAAGCTCTTATTAAACGAACAAAATGATGGCCTACAGTCCGAAAGTAACGCAGAGTTGCAAAGTTTGAAATGTGATAATTTGGCAGGATGCATCCGAGCACATATTGTTGTGGTGAAGGACGACAGATTGCCTGCTGGGTTACAGAAGGCAAGGTTGAACACTTTAGACTTCAGCCACACCTTGGAGGAACTTTAACTGGTCCCAGATGCAGAAGCAGCTGCGTCTAACAGATCTAATCAATAATGCAGCCGTTCCTCAGAGGATCCTCTGCAAGCCCAGCTGGAAGATGTCTTTCTGTGTTTTCTAGTAAATGTACGTTTTCTTACACAGCAACTCACATATGAATTGGCTTTTTTCTCCAGCTGGAGTTACAACCAGTGGCGTTTCTATATGTACAAAAGTGGTGTGGCACAGACAAATTAGATGTCTATATATAAGCTTCTGCAGTGAGGTTCATGGCTGGTGAGGCACTGGCACTGACTCTTCAGGTTTACAAATATTATATTTTGACGTAAATCAAAATATAATATTATTTTCTTAAGATTTTTTTTTCTGATGCTTTGATTAATTTTAAACAGACACTTCAACAGAAGGATACCCAAAAAATTTAATTTTATCATTAAATATTGGATTGTTCTCTCTTAGTAAGATCCCATTTTCAATAAAATTGCGGTCTTACTTGACTTGAAGATGAAGTCCACGCTATCCTTTTGGACAAAAATCTCTATTACTTTTTTGTAAAAGTCCTCCTTATTTTCTTGTAGTTTCAAAAGTCTAACATAAATCTAATCGATAGATTTATTATTCGAAAATTATAAAAGTAGGGTAGACATGTGGATATTATCCGGCTGAACAAAACATGCATTTATCTAACAGGTACTTTTCCCACAGATCTTATTTTGAGTTATTTTCTAAAATCCTATGGAGAAATCTCATTGCTTTTTTGTGGAGGGAACCCATGCGCAGCTTAGTTCCTGGTTTTAGGACGCGTCTCTCGTCTGCTTTACACCACACTTTTCGCGGCACACGTACTTACAGCTTATCAGCTCTGAATGATGTGAGATGATGTATGGTGGGGATGGCAAATCAGTGCCCCTATGGTCATTATTTTTTGTCCACACACATTAAATAGGACAATACTCTGAGCATGCGCAGTGTAGTTTTTACAGTCACCGTTCACTTAGACAGTGAGAGGGAGGGGCATGATCGGGTTTTGTCCCACATGGCTCTAAACTGCTCAGGCACACACTGTAGACACTAATTAGAAGAACACAGACTAAAACAGCAATGTAGGCCTACAGACGAATCAGATGGTTAAACATGATCTTAAAATATATTTTATATATATATTTTAATTTATTTTTTGCATTTTCTTGTAATCATTATTTGTAATACTTTCTGCTGACACTAGGTGGGGCTGTGCCTAATGACCAGTAGCCACATGTTACAACACATGCACTTCATAACTCCAGCTCAGGAAGCCTTTTAATTCACTCAGTGGTTTTCATTTGAAAAGGTCTGATGAGGTGAAACACCTAATTGTGTTTCACACCAAGTACTTTGCCGTACTGATTTCCCAGCACTTATTGCGCATTTCCACTACAGCGTGGAGCTCGCTTTAAGCGTGCCGTGCCATGCCCGGCCCTTTTTTGGTTGCGTTACCACTTGGCGTAGTTCCGGCTAGCGGGTACTATTTCACATTTTTCGGGCCCCATAAAATTGAGGTTCTTTCCGGGCCAACAACCAGGCTGAGTCGGGCTGAGTATGCTAAACTAGAGAGAGAATCGCTGGCAAGGGGCAACAAAATGAAAAAAATGAACATATTTGACCGTGATTTAATTGTAATACACGTTTCAGTGGCGAGCCGTGGCTTTTATACCTAGGGCCTCTGACCCCCACCCCTTCCCTCGAGTTATAGAGAGGCGAAGTCCCTCCCTTTCCGGGGGAGCTCATGGGACCCCGGAAGCGGAAAATTATACATTGAATTCAATGGAGAGAGAAAACGTATCTTTCGATCCCGTTTGAATTGTGCCACGAACTACACATATGATGTTTGTCAATTTAAAAGAACATTTTGCAAGTCAAAAAAATAAAAATGTGTCGTAAAACTGTGAAGTAACACATTTTGTTGTGTTAAGCCGCTCAGTGAACTACATGTCTCTGGTCCCGCACAATACGCGTCACCAACATAAAGATGGCCGTCACGTTGGCACATTTCACCTCATTCTTTCAGAATGAGAATAAAAGTATAAAACGAGGTGAAAATCACTACAAGTCTGGGCATGTTGAGAGCTGTACATACACGAAAGGGGAGTTAGTCGGTTCTGTAAGAGCCAGCATGCGGGACCGGCTTTACAAGGTTTCGGTGAGTAACATGAGTGCAATGTTTAACGTTAATGTTAGTCAATAAGGAGGAGAATGAAAAAGAAGATGATGAACCACAGACCCGGCATATAATGACTGCAGTGTGCAGGGCTGTGTTAATTTATGTTACTGTTATCAATAGCATTAGTTGACTGAGAAAACCGTCAAGAAAAAAAGTTTAGCGATGTTACGAGTCGAATAGTATAATATGCCCACGGCTGTGATTGACAACCTGGACAGCCAGTCAGAAGCTAGAATGCCAACCTAGAGAGCCAATCAGAACCTAGAACGGGTGTACTGTATACGGGTGTGTATGCTATGGATAACATTAGTGTTCACAAGAACAAGGTACACTCCCGTGTTTTGTTTTAGTTGCTCTTCAGATTGAAGCGGCCAGTTTTATATCGACTATATGTGTGATCTCCTTTTTACATCTCGTTGTGTCATTTGAGTTTATTTGCTGTGTGTAGATTCAAGGATTTTGGTTATCTTGTCAATTTGTTTGGTTATCTAGGCACAGCTGTGTATGACTCCCTCTGGTACACTGGTATGTGTTTTCCTAATGTAGAGAGCATTGATTAATTCATAAACTACACACTGAGTCTAGATCCTGACCAGACCTTTTTTTTTTATCAAATGTTTTTCAAAAATGTAATACACATTTAAAAAAATACAATGTACAATCACAACCAATACAACACAAATTACAAAAAATACAGAAAAAACAAACGATAACAACAATCAGACAAGAGGACAAAACTATGGAAAAATAAACCCTCCCACCCCCAGATCCGGACCATCCTTGTATTGCTCATTCAATCTATTATAGCATGTTAACAAACATGGTACTTACTTTATTTGTACAGATCTACATGGGAGAGGATGGCACGATGCAGAGCGCTGTCTGTGGTTGCAGTGGCGTTTTCTCCTGGAGGCCAAGGGAAGCCAGGCTTCCACTGTTTTTTCGGATTGTAGTTATAATTTTAATAAATAAATAAAAACACTTCGTTTAGTTTCGGAAATTCTTTGTTGTGTGTTGCTGCCGGCCCGTCTCTCCCCCATTCTCATTGAGTATTTTACAAAGAGTGAAACAGCGCCCCTCTAGATGTTATGGTGAAACAGTAGATTGCACTCTCTGTTGCGAGAGGAGGCCAGCCGAAATTTGCTTCCCTTGGTGAAAAAAAATGGAGGGATTGACCAATCAGATGAGGCTCACGTCATTCCCCCAGCCAACCTGTGATTGGTCAGGGCCATGCCAAGGGAAGCCAGAGGTGGCTGGCTTCCCTTGCCTCACAATCCAATCAAATCACATCAATTTAGTGGTGCAGTGACGCGTCCCAAAAAGCGGAAGTAAGCTGTGCTCGGTTTCCCTCGACAAAATAGCAATGGGATTTCTCCATAGGATTTTGGAAAATAGCTCGAAAAAAGGTCAGTGGAAAACGAACCTGTTAGGGAAATGCACGTTTTGTTCAGTCGGATAATATCCACATGTCTACCCGACATTTATAATTTTTGAATCATAAATCTAATCGATAGAAGATAGATAGCGTCACTGCACCACTCTCACCGCCGTTAGAAAGTAGCAAGCAACTGAAGCAAGTGCAATTATGGAGGGTGGAGATTTGGAGTATTTAATCAAAAATAATTGGACTAAACTTCCGCTGCAGCAGCAACAACAAATACAGTCTGATGACAGGCCAATGCCCAAACTGGAGCTGTGCACAGCGAGGAACAAAGGAGCGAACCGGACGTAAAACGCTAAAGGTCTCCTGATTTAGTTTGTGAATGAATGCTTATTAGAGTTTCGGCTGGAGAGTGCGTGCGGACCTGTCGGTCAGATAACACGCGTGTGTAAGTCCTGCATCTGTATGATACAAATGTGTGTAAAATGATACCGGGCGCTGTAATCACTCATCTGGTTACGTTATTACATTGACCACCACACACCCCCCCCCACCCCAAAAGAAAGGACGTATTATTGGCTTCCCCTAATTTTTTCCCCACGCCACGCTACTGTGTGGTTGTGCACGGGGGATGTACAAATGCAGCCACGCTGCAGGATTGGCAATATTTGCCATGTGGCAGATCAGCTCCACAGAAGTTGAGTGCCAGTGGAGGAAGCCTGGCACTTCAAAAGTAGTCCAGCCGGTGTCTCAACTCTACCAACAGCAAGAGGAGACATACAACCCACTGGCCAGAGACATCGCCACTGAGGAAGTAGACTGGTTCAGGTCTGCACTGAGGGGCGCAGCGTGGCATGGCATGGCTTTTGTCACCTGAGCCAGAGCTGCAGCCTCAACATCAGGCCATTTTCAACGTGCCGGAGCTGGTGAAGGAGCATGGGGGTCGTGGGCTTGAGGCTTGCCTCAATGCGACTGAGCAGAGATCAGCAAGCTGCCATCCAGACAGCCACCGTAGGACAGCGGACAAATCCTCAGTGGCAGTTACACAGGCAGGGCAGGTTGACAGCCAGCAATTTTGGTGCTGTGCTGAGGTCGGGACTTTCATCCACTCCATGCGCGTCCCTCATGAAGAGGGTGCTTGGGGGGTACAATGTAGACTGAGTCATGGCTGTCAACTGGGGAGTTGTAAACGAGGTGTGTTTGGCCAGTGTGTTTGGCCTTTTAAGTGTGACACATATGTAGTGATAAATGCTTCACTTGACCACTGTTCCTAAATAAAAAAAGTTTTCTGCATCGTCAGTCATTTTTTCCAAATAATTACCAATATTTCACAAATTCTTCATGCATGTCAACTTAAGAGCACAGCTGTATGTTGAGTGTCAGCTTTGCTTGGTTCATCTTACTGGGGGCAGCTACATGGATGTTGGTGCAGTCCACAATCATTTTGCAGTTGAAGGCGGAATGAATTTATTATTGAATCAGAATGAAGCACAACTTCCTGTCATACAATACATTGACTTTATTTGTAATTGTGTAAAAAAATAAAGCATTGATTAGCAAGCAGGACCTGCAGGAACAGAGAACGGTGATGGATGGAGCTGGGAAGAGAGAAGAATAAAGAAAACAGATCAACTTTATTATCGGATATTAAAAATTCAATTTCAAAACAAGTTGCCGCTCCTACAGTTTTCTAGTGTGTAAAGATGATTTCACATGACCTATGCAAAATATCACACTCAATACATGTGTGTCTCTGGGGGGTGCATTGTGCCTTTGATGTATATAAATAATATACCATAACCAAATACTATTACGTACAGTGGAAATCAGGTTGGCAGAGCAGGTCAGTGTGCATGTTCCTCAGGGTCTCAGCAGTTACAGGTGAGGTAAAGAAAATGAAAGAGAAAAAGGTCAGTAACAACACTTTAAAGTAACAACACTGAATAATTATCTCTTTTAATAATTTTCTCTCAGTAATCACTCAACTACTGTCTTTCCAACAAACAGATTGACTCACCCTCACTGTCATCACAATGACACATGTCCAGAAGACTGTCATGCAAAGCTGCCTGCCTGCCTGCCTTCCTTCGACTCTCCCTGAACTGCTTCCTTAGCACCCGGTGGAGGGCGCAGTAGGCTACTCTTCAAATGTTTCACGAAATACTTACCATGATGACTACTCTTACTGTTTAACATTTTGGTGTACTTCATGTAATAAAATAATAACTTCATGGTAAGGCTACTAAAAATGACAAGGCTTAGTAATGTAATGCTAACTAACGTGCTCGCTACTCGTCGCTACTAGCGAGGTAGCTAACTTGACTATGTTCCATGCACAACATGTATATTACCTATGATATTACCTGATATGTCTGATCCAGCGACTCCTGGTCCTTTCATCAGACGGTAAGCGATAGAACGAGCAAGTGGTATGATCACTTTTGTGATTACAACATGGTACAAAGAATTTGTTGGAGCAATCTCTTATATTTATTGGAGGTAATAAATCAGTTATGAAATCTTCTTCTTCGCTTTAATTACGAGTCTCAACCACTTGGAGCATTTTCGCCTGTGACATCACATACGCGACCCAGAATGGGATTTGGGATTTGGGATTTGTAGTCTTTGTAGTCGCGTATCTTTCATAGTCTTATATTTCAACAGTTTTACGACAAAATGTGACTTTTTTGACATGGAAATGATTGTTTAAGATTGACAAACATCATATGTTTATTTCGTGGCACAATTCAAACGGGATCAAAAGATACGTTTTCTCTCTCCATTGAATTCAATGTATAATTTTTCGCTTCCGGGGTCCCATGGACCGGAAGTAGATGGGCGTGACTTCGCCTCTCTATTACCTCACAGCGTATACTTCAGCGGAATATCAAAACAACGGCCCGGGGTGCAACACGCATCAATGAAAGCGAGCCTCTACCACACAAAAGAACACCTGTAAATAACCCTATTTGTGTTCTTTGAAATTGAAAAGGATATTGCATTGTGTTTTTTACTTTCGTTGCAGTTGTATGTCTTAAGTGTAATTTGGCATGCTTTTACTTTGAAGGCGAGTTTGCGCTGTTGAGGAAGTTGTTGTTGCTATGGAAACAAGAAAAGTTTCACAGCGGGCGGAACTTGTCATAAAGTCCGCGATAATAACACCCACCCATTTAGAGGGAAGATATGATTGGTCAATTGTACTGTCATTTGACATTACTCTCTCGTTCAGTTACTATAGCTGGGCCCTCTGTGAATTCATAGCTGGACCGCCCGTCCTCTTCACAGTAACTCGCAGAGACGAGCTTCTTTCATTTAACCCTTCACATTCCAACAGAAATTGAATAGGCAGATTCGAAGGATTTCTTTCTTTGAAAATGTTATTTTAAATACAATTAAATCAAGTTATTTTGGTAAAACTAATGAAAAATATAACAAAAAAAATATATAAAAAAATATATAAACAAATATATAAAAAAATATATTGTTTTTTTTAATGTATTTTAAATATTATTTTGTAGAATATCTTAGGCCCTGACGGCTCGCCACTGAAACGTTTAAAAATGATGCCGAAGTAACAACATACTGATACCGGTTAGTAAAAACCATGAATTAATGCTTTGACAAGTCTGCAGACAGATGGCAGGCAACATTTTTTTTTTAAATGCGTGTTTTCTAAATGGAGATCGGCTAAGCTAGCGTTGTATGCTCCGACCGTCCACACTCACAACAACGGCCTGTGTAGACATAAATAAACAAGCAACTGTATTCGCCATGACACAGACAGTCTGTTGTTTTACTTGTTTAACTTTCGTCTAGTTTCTGAACAGATATGAGGAGCTGTGAGCTCTGAGCGCTAACAGCTAACGGCTGATGTTGGTTTTATGTGGTTCTCATTGAAGATGATGTCACGGCTCCGCCTACACCGCGTTACTATAGTTATTACTGCCCCAGCTACTAAACTGTAATGGAAACGCAGCATAAAGTGAGCCAGTCCTAACAAGGCCTAACGAGGCCTAGCCATACCGAGCGAGGCCCTGTAGTAGAAGTGCGCCATTAGTTCCCCCATGGAACTAAAGAGCAGATCGCGTTCACACCGGAATAAGTCTCTGGGGAAGATTACGCAAATGAAGCCGCTGACGTCACTTCTTCTTCTTCTGCTTTGGGTTTACTGGCAGGCTGCAAACAACTTCACGGCGTATACTGCCACCTGAAGTCCCCGGCCGGAGGTCCCCGGAGTTGTAGACTGGCTTCAGTAAAAGCTGCTTCAGAGTTTTACGGGGCGTGGTTTGCAATTCGCCCAGCCAATCAGAAATTTGAACTTTCTTCTCCCCAGGAAAGTACCTGCTCTCTAGCAGGGACTGAAAAGGGGGGAAAAGTTCTCATGAACTAAGTTCTCTTTTTTCGTGTGAACGCAAAATCCCAGGAAGTATCGGAACTAAAAGGGAAAAGTACGGGGAAAAGTATTCCGGTGTGAAAGTGCCTATTGATTGATAATTGTTCTCAGGAAAGGTCATGCATTTGAAACGAATGAGGCAAAACGGGGGAGGGGGGCTGGATGGGAAATGTGCAGCAATTAAATTATAATGCGGCAAGAGGCGGAGTGAAGAGGGGCTTCAAGTGTAATAAACAGCACATTCAGGGATTAAACGTGAGCCACCAACAAGGGAAGAAAAGGGCAAATGTTTCTGCTGTCAGAGGAGGAGCAGTGTGAGGGAGGAGGGAGTGGAGGGCGTACTGGCTGTGGGCTGCTGTTGTGTATTTCTGTATAGATCAGATGGAGAAAAGAGACAAACTCACACGGGATACAAAGAACAAACCACAGTCTGCATGCACAGGTGACACAGAGGCACACTGGGGTCTGACTGCTTTAAAATACCAACAGACAACCTAATCTCACCAGAATGCGTGACTCCAACACGACTCCTTAACACCGCACTGCGTGGTGGAGTCACGAATTTAGCTACATTTACGTGTCTGCACCACGCAAACAACCCCCAATGTAAAGTGAATGAGGCTCCTTTGTTGTGGTGCACACACGCATCTCTACAACGTCCAGCAGTGAGCTTTTATTCCATAAAACGTTTTTCAAATCTACTTTATAGCTTGTAGTAACTCACGGGAGGCTTCTTTTATTTTATTTGTATTCATAATAATTTGTATTTTTCGTCAGAATGTATTATGGCAACCCTGTCTCCTAAAAATTACTTTCCCACCGAACTAAACTGCATTCTCAATTACGTTTAGCTAGAAACGTATTTTCTCCCACGTTACGTTCGTTATGAACGTATCTGAAATACGTTTATTTTCTATATATCTTCTAGAAACATATTTTCTCCCACGTTACGTTTCTTATGAACGTCTCTTAAATACGTTTATTTTCTACATATCTTTTCCATTTATTGTCTTGCTTATAATAATGATAATAGTCATTTATAAATATCATTTTAGAGCACACATTTGAAATCAGTAGGCGAGGCTGTAATTTCGCCAGCTGTTACTCTCATGAGCGAGACAGAAAATAATAGTTTTAACATGCCAAAAAGCTGCTGTGTCGTTTATTGCACCTCAAACATTAAAAACAAATCCAGAGTTACGTGTTTCTGTACTTCCTCTAAGAAGAAGGACAGTAACAGAAGATCACTGTAACGCCAGATATGGTGTTGTTAATGCGATATGATATCCGAAAATTCAGTTTAGGATGGCCGAAGACACTACACTACCCATAATCCCCAGCTATTGTTTGGGACTACAGTCCCGTTGACAAACCCCGTGATTAATCTTCAAGCTCTTGATGATCTATTGGATGTTGGAGTGGCAGTGCGCCAAGGTTACGCCGACCGTCAAGCTCTTTGAAATGGAACGAAACCACGGCAGACTATTCAAAACTGGACTCGAACGCTCCCCCAGAACTACACATGCTGGCTATTGTGTTTCGCAACATGTTCTCTATGGCACGTCTTTACTGGGATTTGTAGTTTTAAAAGACGTTTTTGTTTTTCCCAAAATTAGAAGTTGACAGTATTATGACTCTCTCTCTCTCCTCTCTCTCTCTCTCTCTCTCTCTCTCTCTCTCTCTCTCTCTCTCTCTCTCTCTCTCTCTCTCTCTCTCTCTCTCTCTGGCAAATATTCCTAGTGGCCAAATGGCGGTTCTACAACTTCTGTGACGTCAACGGCCCAGAAATAATTTTTCCAATTGACTTTCATCGGGAAAGAGACGTCTGTAAATCAGTGGATCATTTTTTTTAACTAAATAAATACAAATGGTCAAATGTGGCAAAAACTGAATCCAGAATTATTTTCTCTCTCCATTCATCAACCAAGGTAACCCCCCTCCACCTTGTCACCTGAATCTCATCCTAGAGCACCATTGTGTTCTTTTTAACAAAATATCTCTAAGAGGGGCGTGGGGAGTGGCTGCTTATTTTCATCTAAAGCACCAGACAGAGAATCAGCACTTTGGAAACAGGGCTGAAACAGAGGGGATTATGGGATGCTACAATGATCTGTTTGGTGTTTCAGCCAAACAATTCAGAGACATGTTCTGTATATATCTGAGACCAATAATATATTGTTGAAAGAGAGTATAATAGAGGGACTTTAATATATCTTTGTAAATCTGTCCTTTCCTCTTTGTCAAAACACCCGGTGGTTTATAATTACAAATGATATTTATTAAGTCAGAGTTCTGTGGGTTGCTGAGTCTTATTCATAAACATAGTACATGTGTTCCCATATGTTCAATAATATGCAGTTTGGAAGTACTGTATGTTTAGCATTGCCAAATTGAAAAAATGCAAAGCCTATTCACACTGTGTTGCAATTTGCATGTGTGTTTTGTTTAATGTTTAAATTGTCTAGCCTTATTTACATTTTGTTTCTTTGTTCTTTATTCGTCAAACGTTTGAATAACCTTGCAAAGTCAAGCCATTTCTTCACAATTAAGCCTTCATCTAGCAATAATTAGGGCATTGTGAAATAAAGTGTGACAATTTTTCAATATATAATTTGTTATGCTCTGCTGAGATAGCAATTTTTGTATCTCCATATATCAAATTAGACTGTCCCCATTCTGTCAAGATGTGAGAAAGCAAGCCAGGAGAGTGGAGGTTCTTTCTTGGCTGTGAATGGATTTGTTTTTCTTTCTTTTCTCTGTAAGAATGTGGGTCACAAGCAAGAGCCCATGACTTTAAATTAGAAGCATCGGAATTAATTTTATTATTATTATTATTATTATTATTATTATTATTAATAACATTAATTAATATCTCTAATTTCTGAAAGCGTTCGGCATTTTTGATACATTTCAACTGCAGTCAGCTAATTGTGCATCAGGTCAGTGATATATGCTTATATCCAATTTTGAATTTCCTGCTGTGGTATTGAGGGAACCTCCTGTAGAGTAAGGTCATTAGGAAACTCTCGATGAAACATATAACGTGTAATGAATTCATGCCTTTGTTAGGCTACCTTTTCCATGCATGCTGACCTGAAGCGGCCTCTCAGGGGTGAATAAACTTGTCACACCCTCAGTCATAGCCATGTCAGGCTGGTGATAGATCCTGTGATAATGTCATGCTGTCACTGTGGTGCTGCTGATTATTCTGCTCTTACTTGATAAAAACTGGGGGGGAGAAAATGAAAGCACTGTCTCTGGGCTTTTTTTTCAAAGTAGTGACGATCAAAGCAGAAAGAAACACAAAGACATGCCTGACTTATCTATTGTTGATATGAGAAGGAATACATTACAGTTATTTTAAAACCATATGCTTTAATCACTACATTGGATAGCTAAATTGCATATTATGCCTTAGTTAAATAATAATAACATGTTTGCTATGCCTTGGTTAGTTATAACTTATATTTTACCTACATCAATGTTTTTTATTTCAATCAATGTTTATTTATATAGCCCAATATCACAAATGTTACATTTGTCTCAGTGGACTTCACAGTTTGTACAGAATATCAGTATGACAATACGACACCCTCTGTCCTTAGACCCTCACATCGTACAAGGAAAAACTTCCAGAGAAAACCCAGTTTAAAGGGAAAAATGGGAGAAACCTCAGGGAGAGCAACAGAGGAGGGATCCCTCTCCCAGGACGGACAGACGTGCAATAGATGCCGTGTGTAAATTGAAAAGATAATACATTTGCAACATAGGTAGTCCAAATGTTTGGAAATGCATGTGTGTATAATAGGAAGATGAATCCATGAGTATATCCATCCAGGACTTATGATCCAGGACCACAGCCACGACTCAAGATCCAGGACTCGCAATCCATGACACAGGACCGCAGGATCATCCATGACTCCGGATCCCGGCGTATATAGACACCAAAAAGAAAGACATTTGGGGAAGCTGAGTTAATCGGAACATGAGAGTACACAGGTATAGACAGAGAGAAGGAAGAAGTAAGATGTCCCCCGACAAACTAAGCCTATATCAGCAAAACTAGGGGCTGAATCTAATCAGCCCTAACTATAAGCTTTATCAAAAAGGAAGGTCTTAAGCGCACTCTTAAAAACGGATAGGGTGTCTGCTGTCCGAACACAAACTGGAAGCTGATTCCACAAAAGTGGAGCTTGATAAGAAAAGGCTCTGGCTCCCATTGTACTTTTAGAGACTCTAGGAACAACCAACAACCCTGCATTCTTGGAACGCAATGCCCTAGTAGGACAATAGGGTATAATGAGTTCTTTAAGGTAAGATGGCGCCTGCCCATTAAGGGCTTTGTAGGCAAGAAGAAGAATTTTAAATTCTATCCTGTGTTCTATAGGGAGCCAGTGTAAGGCAGCCAGAACAGGAGTAATGTGGTCCCTTTTCCTAACTCTGGTTAGTACACGAGCTGCAGCATTTTGAATCAGCTGAAGCGACTTGACTGACTTCTTGGTACACCCTGATAATAAGGAGTTACAATAATCCAGCCTTGAAGTAACAAATGCATGGACTAGTTTCTCTGCATCGTTTTGAGGCAAGATATGCCTGATTTTTGCAATGTTACGTAGATGGAAGTAGGCGGTCCTTGAAATTGATTTTATGTGGGCGTTAAAGGATAAATCCTGATCAAATATAACACCAAGATTCCTTACAGTCTCACTGGAGGCCAAATTAATGCCATCCATAGTTAATATATCTTTAGATAATTTGTTTCGTAGATTTTTCGGGCCAAGTACAATAACTTCAGTTTTGGTCGTGTTTAACATCAAAAAATTTAAGGTCATCCACGTTTTTAAGTCCTTGAGGCAGTCTTGAATTTTATTTAGATGATTAATTTCATCAGGCTTGATTGATAAATATAGTTGAGTATCATCCGCATAACAATGAAAGTTTACAGAATGATTCCTTATAATATTGCCTAACGGAAGCATATATAGGGTGAACAAAATAGGTCCAAGCACTGAGCCCTGTGGCACTCCATGGCTAACTTTGGTTTGCATGGAAGATTCATCGTTGACACGTACAAACTGAGAGCGTTCAGATAGATAGGACCTAAACCAGCCTAAAGCAGTTCGCTGTATGCCAACTAAGTGCTCTAGTCTTTGCAATAGGATATCATGGTCGATAGTATCAAATGCAGCACTAAGATCGAGCAAGACAAGAATAGAGACAAGTCCCTTGTCAGAGGCTATTAGAATGTCATTTGTGACTTTAACCAGAGCTGTCTCTGTGCTATGTTGTGTTCTAAAGCCAGACTGAAAATCTTCAAATAAATCATAGTTTTTTAAGTAATCACACAGCTGTTTTGCGACTGCTTTCTCAAGAATCTTTGAGAGGAACGGAAGATTAGAAATAGGTCTATAGTTGGCTAAAACCTCTGGATCGAGGTTGTGCTTTTTAAGAAGCGGTTTTATCACTGCTACTTTGAATGATTGTGGAACATAGCCTGATAATAAAGACATATTCATAATATTTAATAAAGAAGTGCTAATTAATGGAAAAACTTATTTTAACAGCTTAGTTGGAATCGGGTCTAAGATACACGTTGATGGTTTAGAAGAGAGAATCATTGAATTTAATTGTTCAAGGTTTATGGCTGAAAAGCATTCTAGTTTACTATCTAGTGTAATATTATTAGAACTTACGTTTCCGGGAGCTGTTGATAACACTATACTGGTTAAAGGCAAGAGGTCATTGATTTTGTTTCTAAGAGTAACAATTTTATCGTTAAAAAAGCACATAAAATCATTACTACTGAGTGCTATGGGAATAGAAGGCTCAGTCGAGCTGTGGCTCTCTGTCAGCCTGGCTACAGTGCTGAAAAGAAATCTTGCATTATTCTTATTCTCATCTATTAATGAAGAGTAGTATGCTGCTCTCGCTTTACGCAGTGCTTTCTTATATTCATTGAGTGTAATATGCCAAATTAAACGAGATTCTTCAAGTTTAGTGGAACGCCATATCCTTTCAAGTTGTCTCGACTTTTGCTTTATTTTGCGGGTTTCGGCATTATGCCATGGAGCTAATCTATGTTGTTTTATTTTCTTCTTTTTCAAAGGAGCAACAGAGTCTAATTTTATTCGCAGCGCATCTGTAGCACTATCAACAACATGATCAATTTGGGGTGGTGTACATTTTGTATAAGTTTCTTCCCCTACATGCAGACATGCTATCGAGTTAAGTATTGGTGGAATCTCTTCCTTAAATTTGGCTATAGCACTAACAGATAGGTTTCTGCTGCAGGAGCTTTTTGCTAATGCTTTGTAGTCTAGTAACAGTACTTCAAAAGTTACTAAGAAATGGTCGGATAAAGCAGGATTATGCGGTTCGACTAATAGTTGCTCAATTTCAATACCATAAGTCAGAACAAGGTCAAGAGTGTGATTATAACAGTGGGTTGGTTTATTTACACTCTGACAGAAACCAACAGAATCTAATATAGAGTTAAATGCAACAGTAAGGCTATTTTTATCATCGTCAACATGAATATTAAAGTCACCTACGATAATTACTTTATCTGTTTTAAGTACCAAAGCTGATAAAAACTCAGAGAATTCTGATAAGAATTCTGAATAAGGACCTGGTGCACGGTACACTGTAACAAATAAGATTGGCTGCAAAGTTTTCCAGGTCGGATGCGTAAGACTGAAAACGAGGCTTTCAAAGGAGGTATAATTTAATTTTTGTTTAGTATTGATAAGTAAACTTGAGTCAAAGATTGCTGCAACTCCACCTCCTCGGCCCGTGCCTCGGGCAATATGAGTATTGATATGGCTGGGTGGAGTGGCCTCATTTATGCTGACATATTCTTCATGTCTCAACCAAGTTTCAGTGAGACAGCATATATCAATATTATAATCTGATATTAAATCATTTACCAGTATTGCTTTAGATGCTAGAGATCTTATGTTTAAGAGACCACATTTAATCTTCCTGTTTTGTTGCACTGTAGTAGTTGTTACATTTACTTTTATTAGGTTATTATGTATGACACCTCTATTAGGTTTTACCTTAAATTGTCCTTGG
This sequence comes from Notothenia rossii, assembly GCF_949606895.1. Taxonomy (NCBI): domain Eukaryota; kingdom Metazoa; phylum Chordata; class Actinopteri; order Perciformes; family Nototheniidae; genus Notothenia; species Notothenia rossii. The sequence continues at coordinate 32,830,574 of NC_136907.1, forward strand.
GCAGACACACACACCGTTAATATTGGGTATTTTATTGGGTTCGGGATTCCTATGGATGACTGCCTAGGAGAGAGCGCAGAGAAGCGTGTAAGACTGCGACTCTGCCTCCTGGTCTCAACTCCAGTTTGTCATGGATTAAGTCCACAGAGCCCTGAAATGTTTGCAGAAATGAGATTTGCACCTTCCAAAGTCGGATGAATGCCGTCTCTCTTAATCAGACCAGGTTTTCCCCAGAAGGCTGTCCAATTATTCACGAAGCCCACATTGTTTGCTGGGCACCACCAAGACAACCAGCGCTGAAATGATGACATGCGGCTATACATGTCATCATTGATCAGATTGGGGAGGGGACCAGAGAAGATTACGGTGTCCGACATTGTTTTAGCATAACTACACACCGACGCCACATTAAGTTTGGTGCATTCTGATTGGCGTAAACGAACATCATTACCACCGACGTGAATAACAATCCTACTGTATTTACGTTTATTTTTAGCCAGCAGTCTAAGATGCGCCTCAACGTCGCCCGCTCTGGCCCCCGGAATGCATGTGACTGTGGACGCTTCGGTCTCTAAATTCACGTGTCTCATAATAGAGCTACCAATAACCAGAGTTGGCTTCTCAGCGGGTGTCTCGCTGAGTGGGGAATATCTGTTAGATACGTGAACGGGTTGGTGGGGACCTGCGGGTTTCGCGTTATGCCCCTTCTGAACAGTCACCCATTCTCCCTGCTGCTCGGGAGTTGCCGGGGGACGGCTAAGAGGAGCTACCTTTTGCCGGTCCGCACCGGCTAAAATGGGCTTTACTGTAGCTGAGTTATTTTCTAAGATGCGGAGCCGGGCTTCTATGGCTATGATTCCCGCCTCCAACCTAACAACTATACTACATTTAACACATGTATCGGTACCAGTAAAGGAGGTAGGGGAGTAACCAAACATGAGACAGTTAGAGCAGGAAATAGCACCCGAGGGTGGGGAAAGAGCCATGGCTAGCTATCAAGCTAAAGTAGCTACCGTTAGCAAACCCGAAAAGAGTGTAGGCAACTGTGGAGTTACAGTCGCTAAGAGAAGGAGAGTTTGTGAGTGCTTAAGCTGTAATAACGTGTGATTACAACGTCAGGCAGTTGCCGTGATCAAGAGTTTAAAACGATCGATTAAGTTAAGATAATAAGCTATCAGCAACAGAACAGGCACACGGGATACCCGGAGATGACAACAACAACCGGAAGTTACAACATGCTTACCGCAATAGTAGTCATACCTATGTTGTTACTAATTCAACAGAGGAGGATCCCTCTCCAAGGACGGACAGACGTGTAATGGATGTTTTGTGCACCGACAGAAATGCTAGAGAGGTTCACTTTTATGTTGTTTTATGTTTGTTTTGTCACTCACCATTTACCTCTCATTTCAGGCTTCTGATTGTCCGCCCCTTGTGTGTCTCCTGTGCTCATCAGCGTCAGCCCCGCCCCTGATTGTTCCCACCTGTGTCTTATTATCATGTGCTTAAACTCCCAGTGTCAGTTCGTATTGTCTTCTTGCCATGGTCAGGTCTATGCTCTCTGTGCTCGTGAAAAGTTTTGATTCCTCACTACGTGAGCGCTTTCATTTTGTTCTCTATTTTTGTCATCTCAAACTTTAGATTTGATAGTGACCTTTTTTTGTTGTTCAAATTGATGTATTTTAGAAAAATAAAGTATCTTACCGAGTCTCCCGGGTCGTGCAATTGGGTCCTATATACATCCTAAGTGTCTGAGTTCCAAACAGAACGCACTGACCATTATGGACCCAGCCGACCCAAGAAAGCTTCACAGCACTCTGTCAGCACACGGCGCGACGATTTTTCACCACGAGGAACAGCTGGGCATAGCCGCCCAGGGAATACAAGAGCTGAGAGGACGCCAGGCAGAGATTCAAGAAAACTTTTCTACACAGATGCAATAACTTGTTGCCCAAATGAATCATTTTTTCACTCACCTACATACTGCTCCTCCGGTGACGTCATCCACAGCTGAGTTTTTGCCTGTCAATACTCCAGCTGACACAGTCTACCCAAGTCAGGCTGTTTCTTCCCCTTTACGGCTGGCTTTTCCGGAGAGATTTTCCGGAGACTCCTCGAATTGCAGAGCCTTTCTGGTACAGTGCGATCTACGCTTTCAACACAACCCAGGAGCCTTTTCATCTGACCATGGTAAAGTGGCGTTTATCGTTTCTCATTTAACAGGAAGAGCTGCAGCCTGGGCTACTGCAGAATGGTCTAGAGCAGGGGTCGGCAACCCCATGCACGCAACGCAGCCCCGCTCTCTTTATCTCCAGGTGACTTTCTGCCGCTTTCCTCCGTGGCGCAGTGCTGATCGTTTCACCACAGAGGAAAGCACTTCACAAATTGCAGTACCCATACGGAGCTGTACAAATGCCGCAGTTTTTGCGCGGCTGTGTGTGTCGTTAGTTGATGTGTGTGTCTTTAGTTGAAAGCCCAGTGGCGATCTGCTCATCTCTCATCTAAATAATATGCTACAAAGGGGCGGACTGGCCATCTGTGTGTTGAACGTTCCTGTCGGCTCCCAGAACGTAGTCGAAGAGGGCAGAAGCAACAAGCTTCAGGTTCAATAACCCACTTTAGCTTAAATGACTGGAGAGAGGCGAGCTCTTCTTGGGAGGCCGTTGCATTTATTTAGCTGTTCTTCTGTTTCATAAAATACATCACAGACCTCTGTTTTTCTGCTTCCTCGTTTCACTTCCAGAAATATACACACGTTCCCTCACTGTCACTCTACCATCCACAAACACACAGTATGCACAAGCCACGCCTCTCTCTCTCTCTCTCTCTTAAAAGGACAGCGATCTCATCTCACTCTGCATCACCCTAATATCATAACATGTATGCTCTGGAGAATCACAGAACGGACGATCGTCCTTATGTTTACGCCGTCCAAACCAATTATTTAAATGTGTTTGTTAAACTCGGCATCATGTAAGTTGCGCTGACAGGTCCACACACTGCTTCCCCGCAGCGAGGCTCCCCCGCCCTCCTGCTGATAGTTGACGAGCGTCAAGCTCTTCAACCCCCCCCCCCCCCCCCCCGTTGATAATTCTCGATCGTTTGCACGCTGATAACATTTTTTTTTTAAAATGGCACTTCTTATAAAAAAGGTTGCCGACCCCTGGTCTAGAGACACCAAACTATGTTGCTCATTTGCCGATTTTATAGACACTCTGAGTCGCATTTTTGACCACCCATCGCCTGCTACAGAGGCCAGCAGAAGACTGTTTCAAATACGTCAGCTCAACCGTCAGGTGGTTGATTATGCCATCGAGTTTCGCACAGCAGCAGCGGACAGCGGATGGAATGTTCCGGCTCTTCGTGAAGCCTTCATGATGGGACTTTCAGAACCGATAAAGGACCAGCTGGCTCCACTAGAGACACCCCGGGATCTGGAATCCCTCATCGCTGTGGCCATCCGGATTGATAACCGTCTTCAGGAAGAGAGAGGGAGCGTCGACGCAACCAAGATGTTATTCCCAGCTTCCAGGATTTGTCTCGGAGGGTCGGGCCGCCAGCTGGGGATTTCCAACCCATGTTATTGGACCGTCGGATAAGTACACTTCCGAATGACTCCGGTGAACCCATGCAGCTGGGAAGAACCAGGCTTTCTCTGGAGGAGAGGCAGCGCCGTCTACGGGAGGGTTGTTGTTTCTACTGCGGCCAGCTGGATCACCAACTCGCTTCATGCCCGGGAAAAGATCGAGCTCACCAGTCAAAAGGAGGGCGCTGGTGAGCAAGTTTCCCGCAGACTTCCCTCCTCGACCTGTCACTCAGGTAAACATTTGTATTAACAATCAGGCCATCGACCAGGGTGTGTTAATAGACTCAGGGGCTGACGAAAGCCTTATGGACTGGGACATAGTAGATCAGCTAAAAATAAAGACGGTTCTGCTATCTCGCCCTATTAACGCCAGTGCCTTAGACGGCCGTCTGTTGTTCACAGTTACACACTGCACTGAGCCTATTCAGGTCACTATGAATAAGGACCATACAGAGAGTATGCAGTTTCATATTTTTGAGTCGGCTCACCACCCGATTATTTTGGGGTTTCCATGGCTGAAAACACACAATCCACACATTGACTGGCGTTCAGGGAAAATTAAGGAATTGGGAGAGGATTGAATTGGCAGGTGTAAACTTTCACAACCTGTTAATGCACCAACAGACTCTAGTAGAATCATTATAGGTCACCCTGACTATCCTGATCTACAGAAGGTACCTCCCTGTTACCATGATTTAAAGGAAGTGTTTAACAAATCCAAAGCCTTGTCGCTACCTCCACACCGATATTTTGATCTCCTACCGGGAGCCCCCATTCCCAAGGGGAGACTTTATTCGATTTCAAGACCTGAGAGAGCAGCAATGGACAAATACATATCCTCTTCACTCAAGTCAGGGATTATCCGTCCTTCATCTTCTCCAGCCGGAGCGGGGTTTTTCTTTGTGGGAAAGAAAGACGGGTCTCTGAAACCTTGCATAGACTACAGGCCACTAAATGACATTACGGTAAAAAACCGCTATCCTCTGCCACTCATGTCATCTGCTTTTGAACTGCTTCAAACTGCCAAGATATTCACCAAGCTGGACTTAAGAAATGCATATCACTTGGTTGGAATAAGGAAGGGGGATGAGTGGAAGACAGGATTCAATACTCAGAGTGGTCACTATGAGTACCTAGTAATGCCTTTTGGACTATGCAAGGCTGTGTTTCAAGCTTTTGTTAATGAGGTTTTGCTGGAATTTTTTAATATTTCAGTGTTCGTGTATCTTGATGATATTCTCATTTTCTCCCCAGACGCTAAATCTCATGTTAACCATGTCCACCAGGTTTTGCAGAAACTGCTTGAGAATCTACGGAGCCCTGGAGGGTTCATTGAGAGAAAAATAAATCACTCAATTTAAATAAAAAGAGGCCACGCTATATTAACTCGTGCCCACGCTTTATTAACTTGTGCGAACGAGAAAGTAAAACGTGGCCACGTTTTATTTATTTTTCTCTCTGTGAACCCTCCAGGGCTCCGTAAGAATCAGCTATATGTCAAGGCAAAGAAATGTGAGTTTCACACAGAAGAGGTGTCTTTCCTAGGATACATAATCTCACCCAATCATATTCAGATTGATCCTGCTAAAATCAGTGCAGTTTCCCAGTGGCCCACACCAGACTCCAAGAAGAAGGTTCAGCAGTTTGCTAATTTCTATAGGAAGTTTATTAGAAACTTCAGTTCTGTTGCTGCCCCTCTGCATGTTCTGACTTCTCCTAAGGTTCCCTTCAAGTGGACTCCCCAGGCTGACATCACCTTCCAGCGCCTCAGAGAGAGATTCACATCAGCTCCTATACTCACCATTCCAGATCCTCAGCGCCAGTTTATGGTCGTGGTTGATGCTTCCAATGAGGGAATTGGAGGAGTACTGTCTCAACGTTCTCTAGAAGACAACAAAATGCATCCATGTGCTTACCTGTCGCGGAAGTTGACAATGGCAGAGAGGAATTATGACGTGGGAAACAAGGAACTGTTAGCTGTAAAAGCTGCCCTAGAGGAATGGAGACACTGGCTAGAGGGGGCAGAGCAGCCGTTTTTCGTCTGGACAGATCACAAATATTTGGAGTATATAAGAAAGGCTAAGCGTCTCAACTCCCATCAGGCCAGGTGCACACTATTTCTAAGTAGGTTCAACTTCACACTCTCATTTCGTCCCGGGTCTCAGAATCAAAAACCTGATGCTTTGTCTCGTCTTTACGATCCAGAACCACTTGCTGTAGAGCCCAAGACCATCCTTCCACTTAACCGTGTGATCAGAGCCTTTTCCTGGCAGGTGGAGTCGGACGTTAAAAAAGGCGAATGTCATGGATCCTTCACCTAGCGATTGTCCCAACAATCTGCTGTTTGTCCCTGAGGCTCTTCACTCCAAGGTCATCCACTTGGCTCACTCATCTGTGCTTTCATGCCATCCGGGAGTAACAAGGACAATGTTCAGGATTAATCAACGTTTCTGGTGGCCAGCCATGAAGAAGGATGTGGCGGAGTATGTAGCGGCTTGTCCGGTGTGTGCGTGTAATAAGACCTTGTCTCAGGTCAAGATGGGCTTACTCCAGCCGCTGCCGATTCCCCAACGTCCTTGGTCACACATTTCTATGGATTTTGTGACAGGACTTCCTTCATCCAGAGGCAAGACTATGGTCCTAACAGTGGTGGATCGATTCTCAAAGATGGCTCACTTCATCCCATTGACCAAGCTTCCCTCTGCCAAAGTCACAGCAGAGGTCATGATGAATCACGTATTCAGGATCCATGGATTCCCTGATGACATTGTTTCCGACAGGGGTCCACAATTCATTTCCGTTTTCTGGAAGGAGTTTTGTCGACTCATAGGCGCCACCGTCAGCTTGTCATCAGGATATCACCCTCAGTCAAATGGACAGTCGGAGCGTCTGAACCAGGAACTAGAGACTACGCTACGTTGTCTCGTCTCCCGGAACCAGACCACCTGGAGTGACCACCTCACATGGGTAGAGTTTGCCCACAATACTCTTCCTATGGCAGCCACAGGTCTCTCTCCATTCCATTTTGTCAATGGTTTCCAGCCTCCGCTTTTCCCAAACAACGTGGAAGAGGTAATGGCTCCATCGGCTCTTGCCATGATCAGACGTTGTCACCAAGTTTGGGCTGGTGCTCGCCAGTCTCTTCTCCGAAGTTCAGCCCGGATGAAGGCTGTTGCAGACGTCAATCGCAGGGTCGCTCCCTCCTACAGACCAGGCCAAAAGGTTTGGTTTTCCACTAAGGACCTACCACTCCATGTCGCTTAAAAGAAACTGGCGCCGAGATTTGTGGGTCCTTTCCCGGTGTCCAGAGTCATCAACCCGGTGTCTGTACGCTTGCAACTCCCCAGGACTATGAGAGTGCATCCGACGTTTCACGTCAGTAAGATGAAGCCAGTGTGTGAGAGCACACTTGTTCCCGCCTCCAAGCCCCCTCCACCGCCCCAGTTCTTTGAAGGGGGTGAGGTTTATAAGGTCCGTAAGCTGCTGGAGGTCCATAATAGGGGGAGGGGGAAGCAATTCCTGGTAGATTGGAAGGGTTACGGTCCTGAAGCTAGAAGCTGGGTAGCTGCTTCATTTATCGTGGACAAGACTCTTATCCATGATTTTTACAATCAGCCTGGGCTATCAGGAGTCGGCCCTGGAGGGGGGGGGGGGGTACTGTTGTGCACCGGCAGAAATGCTAGAGAAGTTAATTTTTATTTTGTTTTATGTTTGTTTTGTCACTCACCATTTACCTCTCATTTCAGGCTTCTGATTTTCCACCCCTTGTGCGTCTCCTGTGCTCATCAGCGTCAGCCCGGCCCCTGATTGTTCCCACCTGTGTCTTATTATCATGTGCTTAAATTCCCCTGTCTCCCAGTGTTTCAGTGTCAGTTCGTATTGTCTCTTGCTATGGTCAGGTCTATGCTCTCTGTGTTCGTGAAAAGTTTGTATCCCTCACTACGTGAGCGCTTTCATTTTGTTCTCTATTTTTGTCATCTCAAACTTGACATTTGACAGTGACCTTTTTTTGTTGTTCATATTGATTAGACCCTCCAGGAAAACGCGGGCAAAAATCCTTGATTATGCGGGCTAAAATCCTTGATTATGCGATTAAACATGCAGGGTTTTTATGTGATTTTATGCGGTGAAATTGCGGGAAGTTGCGAAAAAGAATAGATTTTTTTTTAAATATTGGGCTGTCAGATTCGATTATAGACCTTTGAGGCGTAGAACGGAAGAAGAGTAAGTTATTTTTACCTGTAATAACACGTTCTCACTCCCAACCCGTCACATGTTGACAGGGCCCCTCCCCGTCACTCTATTACGCACAGGGTACCCCTTGAGAGTCCTTTTTCAACGGGCAGGGCGTCCCATTGACTTGCATAGAGCTCCCTGAACGTTGGTAATAGACGAGTTGGGATCGCGGCAAGATGCCCTCAGCAGATCCATTCTCACAGCGTTTATCAACCTTTTTCTTACTCGTTATCAAGCCACACTTATTTTTTTTACTTCTTTATTTTAATTGAATAATGTAGGACTTTTGTTGCCGTCAGTTATGGGGAGAGTAGGGGCTCAGAATACTGCAATCTGTATTGTTTCATCGTTTTTTCCTTCTAATTTTGTATTATTTTCTAAACCACACACTGTTATTTACTCAACAATAACGCATAATTATCCTTGTGTTTATTTGTTTGATTAATAAACACAAGTTGGAGTCCGTCTGGACCGAGGGTCCTGACGGACTCAAAGCTCATAGTAGTTGCTTTCGAGAATTTTACACCCCGAAGTAAGTATTCTCTCCGCTTCGCTTGACAAACCCTGTGATACTCCTCAAGCTCTGTGATTGGATGTTTGAGTGTGCGCCGAGGGTTACGCCGAGCGTCGAACCGCGCTTTGAAATGGGATGGAACCACAGCAGATTTTTTCAAAACTGGATTTGAATGGGTCCGCCCCGTCCCCCCCTCCCACACCCCGTCCCCAGAACTACACATGCTGGCTATTGTGTGCTTCGCAACATGTTCTATGGCACGTCCCTACTGGGAATTGTAGTTTTAAAAAAAGGTTGTCATATTTCCCATAGTAAGAAGTTGCCAGTATTAAACTGTGTACATCCCTGGAGGTTTAGGGGATAGGAAACACTCACATTTAAAACATATAATTAATAAATGGGTGAAAATTGCTTGTGTCCATAATGGGCAGCATTAATATATACCCACATGACAGCTAAGGTCAGAAGAGCTTTATTTAACAGCTGGTCTTATGTCTGTGACCTCTCCTGTTGTTAATTGATAAGCCTGAAACATGCACTTGTTAAGGTTCTGAGGCAAATTTTGCAAATATGGCAGTAGCCATCGATCATCTTGTGTTATGTTTACATTTCGCACCCTTTGGTAATGTTCGGGCAAAATTGACCCGGGACATATTTCAGGGTTTAAAAAAAATACAGAACTAAATTCCACATGCACAATTCCTTATACATATTGTCTTTAACTCATTCCCCAAAAATATAAATGAAATATATGATTAGTTTTTGAAAATACTCTTTGCTAGATCAAATTTAACAATGGAAGTGTCCATCGTTTTTTGTGATAAAAATGTAATTTATGTTAAAAAATAATACACTGTAATAAAAATTAGGTTTACGTTTTGCTCATGCTTTTCTAGGACAAATCTAACTGAACATTTTTTTCATTAATGTTTATTATTTGTAATCGTCGTATAATAATCAAAGCCCTGAAGGAAATAAAGCACTTTAGCAGCAATTGGAACACAAGAACCACCAACCCAGTCTCACAAAAAAACGTGTAATAACTACGTTGGTCCACAACGTAGGACGTAGTATTTCTACAAAAACGCCTCTGAAATTGTAGGATCCCTACCTTTTTTTTCACCATTAATTCCAATGGCTGGCGTCTATGTCACGTGATCTTCAAATTTCTCCCTACAGAAAAAAAAACATGACCGAACTTCGTTTTATTCTCGGTGGAAAATGCCTATTTTAAAGTTAGTTTGGCCATTAAAATGTGTTTTGATGTCATTTGATGCGAGAAATATTAATTTTTATTTCAGATTATGTGTGCAATGGATGTACAGAACATGATCTTTAGTTTGCTAGTTATTATGAAGATTACTTCAGGAAATTGTGTCTATACAACGTTTTCATTGTTACCAAGGTGGTCATCTCACATCACATCGTCATAAAACAAATACCGGAAACAGACCGAATTTAAAAAAAAAAAAAAAATACTTTATTCCGAGTGTGCTTGCTTTTCTCTTTGAAAGTCATCACATAACGGCATCGTAATACACGGTTCGGCTGCATTAAATATTACATATCTGCCATAGTTCTCTATTTATAGAGCCCTGCTGAGAAGACTTCTAGACAAACATGAGGAACTGCCGCCAACACTGAAAACGTGACGTGGATCATAAATATATCAGCAATTAAAAAACATCTTACATTTCTCTTCAGACAATACGTCTCCTCGCAGTATCAACACTAATTCGGCTGACTTTTATATTTGATCCAATTGGTAGATAGGCTGTATTTACACCATAAAGGTGCACAGCTGATAGAAAGGGACACCTGGTGGTTAAAGCATGTTATTGAATTTCATAATTTGTATTATTAGATATTAATAGGATCCCTATAAAGTATATTCATTACTCGTTATTCTCTACTAATAGTTAATTAAAGACTGTATATAATGACTATTTTGCACACCCCTTTCAAGATTGTTTTGCTGTTTTCCCTGTCATGTTTTCCTCCTGTTTATTGTCTGGTCCTTTTCCCTGGTGTGTCTAATTGTCTGATTATGTTCACCTGTGGCCCCTGTGTTTCCTCCTCCCTCCTCACCTGTGTCTTGTTGTGTGATTAGTCTTTTGTGTATTTAAGTTCTGGGTTTTCTGTCTGTCTTTGTCGGTTCGTCTTGTGCCATGACTAGTTCTGCGGTGAGTGTTCTATTTTGTCTTTGCTTATATCATAGCCTTGAAATAAAGGAGTTTTTTCAGTTTATATCTGCATTTGGGTCCTGCTTCATTCACAAACCGTAATAGACATTTATCAATATTTGTGCATACCTCCAGCAATGTTAATGTTGAAGCACTTATTTTAACTGATATTATACATATTATACTCTTATAAGTTGTATGTAGATATTTAATCTCCGGCCTTGTAGGGAATTGAACAATCAATAAATAAAGAACACAGAATTATTAAATATAAAACACAGAATTTGTGTGATTATACTAAATGATTTACAAATAAACACCACCGCATATTTACAACTGTTACACATGCTCATGTAACACAAATGTTTCCAACTTGGGATCAATAAAGTATATCTTATCTTAAGATCATCAATGGCTACTGCCATATTTGCAAAATGTGCCTCTGAACCTTGACAAGTGCATGTTTCAGGCTTATCAATTAACAACAGGGTATTGATGCTATTTATTGATTGTATAGTCATTATATACAGTCTTTAATTAACTATTGGTAGAGAATAACGAGTAATGAATATACTTTATAGGGATCCTATTAATATCTAATAATAAAAATGAAATTCAATAACATGCTTTAACCACTAGGTGTCCCTGTATGAACCGTGTATTACAATGCCGTTATGTGATGACTTTCAAAGAGAAAAGCAAGCACACTCGGAATAAAGTATTATTTTATTTTTAAAAAATGTTTTCGGTCTGTTTCCGGTATTTGTTTTATGACGATGTGATGTGAGATGACCACCTTGGTAACAATGAAAACGTTGTATAGACACAATTTCCTGAAGTAATCTTCGTAATAACTAGCAAACTAAAGATCATGTACATCCACTGCACACATAATCTGAAATAAAAGCTAATATTTCTAGCATCAAATGACATCAAAACGCATTTTAATGGCCAAACTAACTTTAAAATATGTATTTTCCACCGAGAATAAAACGAAGTTCGGCCATGTTTTTTTTTTCTGCAGGGAGAAATTTGAAGATCAAGTGACATAGACGCCAGCCATTGGAATGAATGGTGAAAAAAAACGTAGGGTTCCTACAATTTCAGAGGCGTTTTTTTAGAAATACTACGTCCTACGTTGTGGACCAACGTAGTTATTACACGTTTTTTTGTGAGACTGGGTTGGAACCACACATCCAAAAGTATTTGGCTGTGGAATATAGAGAGAATGAAACATCCATATAAATGACATAGAACAGATATAAACGCAAAGCAAATAAAAACAATTAACAGTCACTATTCATAAAATACAGTATATCCGAAAAATATATTGATGAAGTGACGCTGCAGAACATCATGTGAGTCAATGGCAAGTCCGTTTAGGAAACACATGATGTACAGAATTTCTTTGTGTGTATAGCACAGATGTACTTGTTGCATGTAGTCTGTGTCTTGGAGTCCTTTGAGGGTCCACAGACCTCACAGCTGGCTGTGGGGTCTTCCAGAAGCTGACTGTGGGGTCTTCTTGCGGCTGGCTGTGGGGGTCCCTCAGCGGCTGGCTGTGGGGGTCTTCCAGCAGCTGGCTCTGAGTCAAGTTCATCTTCCAATTTGCTGACAAATTCTGAGTTTACCTCCACATTATCCTCATCTTCAGAAATGTCTTCCTGTTCCACTTCACCGTGTTCTTCTAATGCATTCCACTCACTCTCATCCATTATTAGCTCCAAGGCTCTTTGAGCAGAATATCTTTTGGCCATTTTGTTGGTAGATAATTGTAGTTCTGCACTACACTGTAATGTGAGGTTATGTCTCTGTTTAATCCCTCCTCCGGCGGGCAGGTGCGAGGGGGACAGTGCGAGAAAATGTAAAATGTTTATACATTTCTTGAAGATCTAAAATGTTTATAATGTTCTCGGATAGTTTTGTGTACACACTACGAAGGGTAAAGATCAAACAGCTTCTCTATGCATACAATTGTGTGTGTGTGTGTGTGTGTGTGTTTGTGTGTGTGTGTGTGTGTGTGTGTGTGTGTGTGTGTGTGTGTGTGTGTGTGTCACGGTATTGTATCCGGGTCAGATTGACCCGAACCTCTTATGAAGGACATAAATGCGGGTGGGTATTTTTTCAGAAGTGGAAACAAATCAAAACAATTCCACATGTACTTCACAATAAATAAGCCCCGGCAATTGAGTTTCAGGTTGAACAAAAATATCCTTATATTTTGTTTTATTCATTGAAAATGGAAATCGGGTCAATTTGACCCGAACACCACACAAGGGTTAAGATAAGATATACTTTATTGATTGAAGTTAGAAACATTTGTGTTACATCAGCATGTGTAACAGTTGTAAATATGCAGTGGTGTTTATTTGTAAATCATTTAGTATAATCACACACATTATGTGTTTTATATTTAATAATTCTGTGTTCTTTATTTATTGAATGTTCAATACCTGACAAGGTCGGAGATGAAAAACGTGGGTCGCACGTTCCTCAACAGTGCATTACAAGACATCTATCAATAGGCGCTTTCACACCGCAGTACTTTTCCCACAAAGGTTCATCAGAACTGAGTTAATCAGAGCTCTTTAGTTCTCATGAACTAAGTACAGATCGCATTCACACCGGAATAAGTCCCTGGGGGAGGATTAGGCAAATGAAGCTGCTGACGTCACTTCTTCTTCTTCTTCTGTTTTGGTTTTCTGGCAGGCCACAAAAAACTTCACGGCGTATACTGCCGCCCAAAGTCCCCGGCCGGAAGTCCCCTGAGTTGGGGACTGGCTTCAGTAGAAGCTGCTGGGACTCCCAGCAGTCTCTCTGCGTTTCTGCGCTGGGCTAATGCTAATAATGCTAATGCGAGGATAATAAAATGGCGGCTTCACAAAACTTTATGGGAGTTTTACGGGGCGTGGTTTGCATTCCGCCCAGCCAATCAGACATAGGACCCTTTTTCTCCAACGAAAGTCCCTGCTCTCTAGCAGGGATGGAAAACTGTCGGAAAAGGGAGTAAAAAGGTTCTCATTAAATCATTTTAGTTCCAGCTCTTTTTGGTGTGAACGCGATATTTCGGAACTATATCGGAACTAAAGTGGGAAAAGTAGTGCGGTGTGAACGCGCCTAATATGTGTTTATACCTCCACCATTAAACTGTCGTATTCTGCACATTTCTTATACTATCTACATACATCTTATGAGAGTATAATACATATGTATAATATCCGTTAAAATAAGTGCTTAAACATACAGTAGTTAACATTGCAGGAAAGCAATATTAATACTTTGTCAGGCTTAATATTTATACCCCCAAAGCTTTTTTCTTATTCAAAATAAGAACTTAACCTAAAGTATTCTTTAATTTTTAAATAAAGCCTTATTAGTTTGTCTGTCTGTGTCTACTATTAATATCTAATAATAAAAATAATACATTTCAATAACGTGCTTTAACCACCAGGTGTCCCTTTCTATCAGCTTTGCACCGTTATGTTGTAAATATACCACTATACCGATTAGATCAAATATAAAAGTCAGCTGAATTAGTATTGATACTGCAAGGAGACGTATATGTGAAGAGAAATTGAAGATTTTGTTTGATTGCTGATATATTTATGATCCACATCACATATTTAGTTTCGGCGGCAGTTGTTCCTGTTTGTCTAGAAGTCTTCTCATCAGGGCTCTATAAATAGTGAACTATGGCAGATATGTAATATTTAATGCAGCCGAACCATGTATTACAATGCCGTTATGTGATGACCTCCAAAGAGAAAAGCAAGCACACTCGGAATAAAGTATTATTTTATTTGAATTTTTTTTTTTCTGATTTCAGGGAATCCGGTTAACTAAAATGTCCATGCGGAACAATACCCCAGATCCCCGGGTGAATAATGTCAATCACCACATTACATACATCCCTTCACATTTAAATTAAAATGTACATTAAAGTATTTTGTGAGACCTTCTAAAATGTTTTAAAATATAATTAGGGTTGTAGTTGAAGAGTTTGTAAATTATTACGTTGCCTGGCAATATCCATTAATTCCACAACCACACACATGGATTAACATCGATTTAAAACATGAATGTAGCCTTTATTTCTGCTAAAAGAGGTGTCAACCAGCTGGGGCAACAAGAAAATCGGCGAAATCGAGTGTGACTATTACAAAATAAATAATTATTATATTAATATTGACAATAACAACCGACCGTCGGGGTAGAGCATTTGCCGGGGAGCGTTCTCATGGCGTCTATTATCAACGCTATGGGAGGTCTATGAAGGTCTATGGGACGCCCTGACTCTCAAGGGGTACCCTCTGCGTAATAGAGTGATGGGGAGGGGCCCTGACCGACCGTCAACATGTGACGGGTTGTGAGTGAGAACGTGTTGGTAATAAACTACTACTGTGTTTGATGAAAAATCAAATCACGGTTTGCTATATATGAATGATATGTTATAGGAGCAAATCATTCAGGGAAGATAGGCTACTAAGTATTTCCTTCAAACTTTGTTTTTAGAAATGTACAAAATGAACATGTGTAAATATTAGGGATGTAACGATACCCAAAACTCACGGTGCGATAATATCGTGATAACAAGTCCACGGTACGGTATTTATCGCGATATTGAATAATAAAGGAAAACAAATGTAAAAATGTTAGTTTTACTTAGAAAAATGTTCTTTATTAAATAATAAATCTGATTTGTACGGCATTTTAGTAGGATAGCAGTATTTTAAAGTGTCAAAAACAAAGTGACAGTAACAGACTGGACTGAGAACAAACTCGGAACAGCGCCAAAGTTTCCCCGCAGCGAGGCTCTGGTGTTATGCCGTGTTATGCATGCCCTCCAAAAGGAAATTATATAGTTTCCAAACCGTACTTTGCCGTACAGATAATTGAAATGTCTGGGAGTTTTTGCTTTACGCTGTGCGCGCTCCCAAAAATACACAAACAACAATGAATACTTACAGGTTGTGTACCCGAATCTCCCGCTGGTCCAAACAAAGTAGAAACAGCATCGTCCTTCAGTGTCCGACGCTGTGCATATCCGGCATGAATCGCTGCAATGTTTGCGAAGCTTTGGTCCGTGAAATGCCGCGCACACAGTACAATACCGGCTCGAACATCTGAAGGAACCGTGTTAACAAGAAATGTCAGTCACTGACTTTGTCGTGGTTCTGGTAAGGCATACATTGAATATTTCCCCTTACAAGTCAGGAAACAGACCCTCGTTGGCATGACTGGATACAGTTTTGAACTGAACCTGAGCTTCCAACAGTATATATGTTCGGCTGGCAAAGGGTGCGGCCATAGCTCTCGGGGTGGCTACTGGGAATCCCTACGTCACAATACCCAGGAAGAAAACATTGGAAAATGAGAAATCTCCAACGAGGCGTTTTGGGGAGGTCTTTTCTGTGTTACGGCCCGTCTACACTACAGGCATCGAAAAAGGCTTTCAACACTTCGCCCATTCACTTGAATGGGGTGACGTAGAAGATTTTTAATCTTCGCCGAACTGCATTGTGGGGAGCATGGCATGGCTCTGCAAACATCACGAGCATCTATCGGCATCAGCCAATCAGATTCCGTTTATGCAATTCCCGCCAGTACAAGCGCTAGCCAATCAAACCTCGTGTATGCTGATACCGTAGGTCTTGACTATTTTCCAGATGTCATCAAATGTAGAATCAATTAATCATTGCCATGGCAAGTGTCCCAGTCCTGTATGACTGTATTCTGTTCACCTACCGGGACCTAAACCGGAGGAACCAGGCATGGCGGGAGGTGGCAGAGACAGTTGGTGAAACTGGTAGGTTTTCACCTGATTCCTGATGGGTTGTTGGTCGCCTTGGGCGCGAGAAATCGCCAAGCCTCAGACACGCCCAGCTTCAAGATTTTTTTATGCCTGTAGTGTAGACGGGCCATTAGCGTTTTACTCGCTACAGGGTGTACTTTGAGGGTTTTTGACTCTGCAGACCGTTTACATGCATAAAAACCTTCATAACACACAAGGGGACGGGTAATAACCGGAAAAGCATGACATGGGACCTTTAATTGCACTCTTAAAAACGGATAGGGTGTCTGCCGCCTGAACTCAAACTGGAAGCTGAATCTACAGAAGAGGTGATTGAAAGCAAATGCTCTGGCTCCCATTGTACTTTTCGAGTCTCTTGGAACCACCAATAACCCTGCATTCTTGGAAGACATGGCAACAGTGAGACAGTAGGGTATAACAAGCTATTTGAAGTGGACCTATTATGCTATATTGGAAACATATATTGTAGGGCCATACCTATACAAAACATGTCTGTGAAGTTTTTTGCTTAAAATACCAAACAGTTCACCCATTGTAGCCATGCCTCATACTGCTCATACCCCTCTTTTGCAACCCTGTTAGAGAAACACGGATTTTGGGTCATTAGCTTGAAAAAAGAGCGGCAGAGCTAATGCCTGATCAGAATTCTACCGTAGATAAAGTTCAATTCTGCTGTGATAAAACGCCATCCTGTTCTAAACCACATCAAAGATTATTTCTGAAACAGTATGGAGCTCAAATGCTTTTTCTCTTGACGGTTTATCACAAGGTGAGTTCCTTTTTTTATTTCCTGCTTTTTAAAAACATGTGCTCTCCAGTACAGGTTAGCTCTGAGTGTTAGCGAGGCTTGCTAATGTAAATAAAGACGAGATTACGTCCAAAACAGGTCAGGCATTGTTTCTGATAGCAACTTTCTGTGGGTCCGCCGTTGATTTGACGTCATATTGGCAGAAAATCTGTATCGGCTCGTTGTACCACAGTTTTTAAAACATTTGGGAACGGAGGAAAAGAGAACGGGCTTCATTTTCTGACGCTGCGTGAGTTCCCCGAGAAACCAGGGACACATATTTATGTATAAAAGACATCAAAAAGTGCATTTTGCATGAGAGGTCCCCTTTAAGACAGGATGCTGCCTGCCTATTTTTTAAGATTTGTAGGCGAGAAGAATGCTATCCTTTGTTGTATAGGGAGCCAGTGCAAAGCAGACAAAATATTGCAGGCGTAATATGGTCCCTGATCTTGTCAAAACGCCTGCTGCAGCATTTTGAATCTGCTGAAGCGACTGAAGAGACATTTCGGTACATCTTGATAATGAAGAGTTAGAATAGTCCAGCCTTGAAGTAACAAATGCATGGACTAGTTTCTCGGCGCCGTTTTGAGGCAAGATATGCGTGATTTTTGTAATATTACGAACATGAAAGAAGGCAGTTCGTGAGATTTGTTTTATGTGGGCAGTAAAGGATAAATCATGATCAAATATAACTGCAAGATTCCTTACGGTTTCGATGGAGGCCAAGGTAATGCCATCCAGAGTGAACATAACTTAAGAGGGCCGAGTACAATAACTTCAGTTTTGTCCGTGTTTAACATAAAAACATGTAAGCTCATCCAAGTTTTTAAGTCCTTTAGGCAACTTTGAATTGTATTTAGATGAAGGGTTTCATCAGGCTTGATCGATAAATATAATTGAGTATAATCAGCATAACAATGACAATGAGTGACTCCTTATAATATTGCCTAACCATATATACTGTGATCAGAATAGGTCCAAGCAAAGAGCCCTGTGGCACTCCATGACTAACTTTAGTTTGCATGGAAGACTCATCGTTGACACATACAAACTGAGACCGTTCAGATAGAAAGGACCTAAACCAGCCTAAAGCGGATCCCTTTAAACGACATGCTCTAGTCTTTGTAATGGTCGATAGTATCAAATGCAGCACTGAGATCAAGCAATATAAGAATAGAGATAAGTCCTTTGTCTGAAGCTATTACAAGCTCATTTGTGACTTTCACAAGTGCTGTCTCTTTGCTATGATGTGTTTAAAGCCATTGAACATTCTTAAATAAATTATTGTTTTTTAGGTAATCACACTACTGTTTTGCAACTGTTTTCTCAAAGATTAGTTGGCTAAAAGAGGTTTTATTCCAAGCTACTTTAAAGGATTGTGGTACATAGCCTGATAATAAAAACATATTAATCATATTTAATAAAGAAGTGTTAATTAAGGGAAAATTCAGTTGTTCAAGGAGAAAGCAGAGAAGCATAACATGTGTCTTAGGAGCTATTAGCAATTTTCCACAGAGAGACATATCCTTTTTTAACTAAATTACATGGCAGCTTCTTGGTAAAAGGGCTTATTCTGTTTCAAAGCAGGGCTTCTGTCAGCGCTCAGCTGAAGACAGACCCTCTGACAGGTAGTGCTGTTCTTACCCTACAGGGATAAAAGATCAAATGGAAAATGGTGAGAAAAGCTACATGCTAAGTGGCTCTCACACTGGGTTGAAAGAGAACTCATGGCAGTCACTTATCCACAAAGTTTGACATGGCTGTCAAAAGCTCAGCTCACAGGTTAAGTTGTGATTAAGTGTGGCCGTTCCTCCACAGGCCTTCAGAGTGGAACTATGCCTCAGGCAGACTTTTTATCCCAATGACTTTTGTTTAGTTAAGCTACGTTTAATTATGCCATAATGGTGATCAGAGAGCAAACCGTCTATGTCCAGGTAAACATAATTAACTGTGGCTAGTGAAGCCAAGAGTTGACTATCATTATTACAGATGTAGCACTCCAGATAAGACTCACATGGGTGTGTCCCAACCAAAAACCGAGCGGATCCCAGTGGCTGGGGGTGTTGCCAAATTGCTAGAGGGAGTTGCCAAATTTCCCCATTTGTTCAATTATAGGATTTAACCATGAGATGGCGCTTCATTCACAAATACACAAAGACAACTGGGTGTTGTAGAACTTAGTCTGTTTGCAATGTTTGCAGCTCTGCAGTTGTGTTTGCTGAATACTGTAGCATTTAATCACTTATTTGTTATGGTTTGCACAGGCTATTATAATGAAAAAACATCAATGTTTTAAATCAAATAAAGTATATAGTTTGCTTTATGCAGTATATTTTTTGTAATATTGTTGGGGTGTTTTTATACAGTACAGTAGATTGAAGTAAATCAACGTATACATTAAGATAAGATAAGATAAGATAGACCTTTATTAATCCCCGTGGGGAAATTCAGGAGTTCAAACAGCAACAAGGTGAGAGTGAAAAATAGGAGAGCACAGATTCACACAAATTAATACAATCAAAAATAAGATGAGCGATACAAATAAATATATATGAGAAACTATGAAATAAGAAAAGAATAAAACTAAAATGTAATTATCATATTTTATAATGTATTGTAATAGCATATATCAACCCCATTATAGCTGATGTCACATTGAATGGATGAACACATTTATGCATCAATAATTACAACACAGTATTTCTAAATACAAGTTGTAAAAATACTTATATATATTTAATATTAATAACATAATGATTAATTTCAGATGATAATACTTTTCAGGGTTAGGTCCGGTCTGACAGCACTTAGCTCTCTGCTGCAGAGAAGATCACTGCTCTAAACAAAGTCAAAAATCCTACTTCCAAACGGAATAAATATAATTAATTATTATGAATACGTTAAGTCTTGTTAATTGTTTTTCACTTTTATTAAATGTTTGATATTTCCGGCACAGACCCTTTCATACCGGCAATGCGCGATAGAAACACAACAGTGCGACAGCTTAAATATGCCAGTGTTAATTTCGTCAACGAAAATTCTGACGAAAGATGTTCGTCAACGACCTTTTTTACATGACTAAGACGAGACGATGACGAGCTAAACATAGTTCAATCAGGAGAGACGTGATGTAAGGAATACATGTTTATTATCGGGTCACATTATATAAATGAAACATAATGATGACAGTTTATAACAAGTGAATGAAATGGTGTTTGGCGATTAGGCCCAGGTTTTGTAGAATGTCATTCGGGAAGGGAAGAACCGTTTCCGATGAACCCCCCCGGGTCTAGACACTGGTGGTGGTGATAAGTGGTTAGGTCAGGTTGGAAGGGAGAAGGTTGGGCTTGGCCCTGAGTTGGAAGCAGGAGGCGAAGGGGTGGAGGAGGGTTGCGCGTTGACACCTGGAAGACAGCTGATGGAAAAGGGGAGAGCATATATAGAGGGATTAACGGGTGCGATGATTAGGCTTGTGAACGGAGGGAAGTGATAGGTTAGCTGAGGAGTGGTGCTCCCTATCATTTAGTGAAGGGAGCGAGTATTGCCATGACGCGCAATACAAAGTGATAGGTCTTCCTGCCTGAACTTGCGCTGAGCTTCATTTCAATCAGGAGAGACGTGATGTATGGAATACATGTTTATTATCGGGTCACATTATATAAATGAAACATAATGATGACAGTTTATAACAAGTGAATGAAATGGTGTTTGGCGATTAGGCCCAGGTTTTGTAGGATGTCATTCGGGAAGGGAAGAACCGTTTCCGATGAACCCCCAAAAGAAGTGAAAGTATGAAGTACTGAACGTGATGAAATCTTACCTTGTGGGATGCAGTGGAAATCTATGGATGAATAGTGTATTGTGTTTGTTTCCCGGGGAAAACACTCACGAGAAACACCGGCTTTTGTTATGCCTGCTGTGACGTTACGTTACTCCGTTCTCCGCTTGTAATTATGCCGTTACAAGCTTCAAAGCTGTATTTATCATCTGAATTTGCCGAAACAAGTTTAATATTCTGAAAGCCAAGACTTTGTTTTTTTAAAATCAGATGAAAACAAACTGTAACGGACCTTGCTGTGTTATCTATCATTACTCTACGTCTTACAATAATAATTTCAGTGGAGGGAGGGGGGCGGCGCTGTGGAACAGCAGAGTGGCGAGGGAGAGCTGTCGTCTTCCCTTTACAAGATTCAAAAATATATTTATCGTGTGATTTTGGAAATGAAAGTTTCCTATTCTGAAAGCCAAGAATTTGTTTATTTAAAAAAAAAAAAAAACACCCGAAATAAAAAAAATAAAAATTTTTTTATTTTTTTTTTCTTTTTTAATTGGCTCATGATAGGCCCCCGATCTCCGTAGGCCCCTGGGCTTCAGCCCAGGTCAGCCCGTGCATTAAGGCGGCCCTGTTCATACCCCTCACTGTTTATTCATCATTCAATTCATTCTATATTTTATTCTGTAGATTGTGTACATTACTTTTCACTTTACTGCTTGTTGCACTCCTGGTTGGAAGCTAAACTGCAATTCGTTGTCTCAGTACCTGTAATCTGTGCAATAACAATAAAGTTGAATATAATCTTGAGCAGGAACAAATGTATTTACTTAGTACATATCTGACATTAACGATTAAACACATTTTTGCATTCTTTATGAATGCAAACCGAGTCAAGCCGACTCCGGAGGTGGCGGTATGCACCTTAAAGTTGTTCACCTGATTGTTTAACTTGAAGGTGCCTGATGTGAACATTTCCAGAAGAACGTCTAGCTTGAATGGCCTTTGTATACAGTTGGGTACAGTATAGCCCAACCATTTAGACCTTTTTTCCCATCAAGAGTTTGAATTGGAGAAGGGTAATGGTTATCGATGGTGCTTTTAAAGCCTATTGTATAATAACTGTGTGATTTATATTGCTTTTCAAATGCATATGGTCGTCCATTTACACTGCTCTTCCCGTCAAGAATATGAATAGAACCTAGTTAGATCACTTAGACACATCCTGGGGATTTCAGAATGGTACTGGATTTTGATTTATTGTATCAGCTTCATATCACAATAGGCTATATTCCCGAACAGCTCTCATATGAAACAGAACTGTTCTGTGTGTTGGAAGGATTTATTAAATTACTATGTATATTTTATTGTGTAAACACACACCTGATCACCTGAGAGCTGCCGTTTAATTCAGACTGTTTGAAAAAAACAACGGTCTGATTTTAACAACTCAATGTGTGATTGTTATAGCAGTAATATTAGACACTAATAATACAGTAAACTATTAACACTGGACATATTATTGATTGCCCGTGGGATTGGGATTGTCGGTAGTGAGAGCCGTGCTGCATTTTCCTCCGGTTGGATGTGTTGTAAACTCACGTGGATTAAATTACATGTATTTGTGCATTCATTTCAATTTGTGAACATATGATACATTAAATCATCGTGAGGATGATGATTGAAAATCTTTTGTTTGAGCCGAGCTGCATTTCCTGATGAAAAAACATAGCGATGGTTTTGTACTTACGCCAACGTGAATTAAACAACATTATTTTGTTAAATAAAAACATGGTGATGTTTTGTAAATGATTACATGTCTCTTATTTAGCACAGAATATGATCCTATCCGTGACATATGGATCTTAACAAATATCCGCTATATCAGATACATGTAGATCTATCAGCTGTTTATTTCACATGAGTTCCAGTGTGGCAGCTTTTCACGGCTTCCCCTGGTGGATCCATGATCCATTGCAGCTGGTTTCATTATAATTAAATGTATTTAACAAGGGGGCGCATCAAGTCCTGCAAGGGGTTTTCCTTTTCAGCAGGGGCCCACCCCGTGCAGATCACGGACCCACACGGGTAGGCGTCTGAAATGAAGCGCTACATCTGTAAAGCTGTGTGACATCAATGCCTAGACAAAGATGTTCATCTTCAGTTCAGAGTCAACATTATGGTGCAGTATTTGTACTTTACTTGAGCATTTCCATTCTATGATACTTTGTACTTTGACTACAATTCAGAGCTACATTTTGTACTTTTGCTCCATTTCATTAACGTAGTACCTTAAGTTACTTAAGAGAAGAGACTGTGAAGTTTGGCTGTACTCAGCATTGAATCAAAACGAAATAAAGCTTTAGATCTTAATAAGTTTGTGAAGCGTTTTGCTGAACAGAATGGTAATCGCCACATTCAGCTGTTATAGGCATGCCAACTTGATGCTCTGCTCACGGATGACTCGATGAGCATGCACAACTGTTAAGATGATGACCTTACGTGTGTAAATATTTTTTTCTTTGTAAATATTCTTTTCCCCAAAAAACAGTTTTAAGTCCTGAGAAAGTGAAATAAGACGGTGTGTAAAACTACACTGCCCAGCCAAAAAAAAGTAACCACTTAGATTTAACTAGGCCAGTAGGTAAGGGCATTCCACTGGATAATAATACCCCTGCATTATAGCAACAGCAACAACAACAACAATAACAAAAATAATAGCAATAATAATTGGGAGGGGGGGTGCGGCTGTTCTTATGTTCTCTGAGGGGAGGCTCACCTTCCTACACTTTGAAAACCCCTGTTCTATACGATTCTGAAATTGGCCAATCTATATAATGAGTACTTTTACTTTTGGTACTTTAAGCATATTTAGATGCCAATACTCTACTTTTACTTGAGTAACATTTTAATTGCAGGACTTTTACTTGTAACATAGTATATTTACAAGATCTGAGTGCTTTTTCCACTTCTGCCTGAGAGGAATTCATCAATCTGCAGCTGATACTACACAGATACTGTGTCTATAAGTAATGGATGCTCACTTTCCATCCTGCAGCCCTCTCTTGTGTAGCCTTAATGTCCTTTGTTCTAATCCAACCCACCTGCACAGTAATGCCCCTGGGCTTATTTCCGCTACTCTCCCTAGGTTTCAAAGGAACAAAAACATTAATGAACTGTTCAATAGACTCAGGCTCTTTGGTCCCTAAAGCAACAGCTAATGGCTTGTGATCTCTCTCGAGTGCTCCCTAAAACCTCCTCAGCTGCCGCTCTGTATCAGATCATTATGGAGCTTGCCTTAGCTGCATTTTGCACACAGTCAGTTTATTTTTTAAATATATTGTAAAGCCAGTCGCACACCTGATGAAGCTTGAATGCAACGCATATTCCCAGTTCATGTCATGTTACCTTTCATCTCACATGTGTAACCACTGTCTCCAAGCTGTCTTTGTCAAGTGCCACAGGGTGCAGCTGAGATAGTGTGCATGAATGCCTCACTGGTGGCTCGTTATTAATTATCATCAGGTAGCATTATCAGGCTGATGCAACACAGGCTTGGGAATTTCACACTCCACTGTCACACTTAATTTCTTGAGATTTTACTGCTCTGTGCTAGCTGGAGATAAATGCAAGCACATTTGATGTTTTGTTTCCCAACCAAACCCCCCCCCCCCCCCACTACATTTGTCCAGCTGGTCCAAACACTTCCATCTCACCCCGTTGAAACCACGACAACTGATGTCCTGTTGTAACCGCTTTCATCCAACATCTGGATATAACTGAGTGCAGTTCAACACACTGACAACAACTGAAACTTTGTTTCTATAATTAAAGATTTTATGTCAACAATGTAAACATAATTGTCTTCAGTTAGTTGAAAGTAATACTACTGTATTAAGTTGAAACTAATATTTTTTATTTAAATGTAATATTATTGTTTTTAACCAACACAATCATGGGTAATTTGTTGACATAACACATGTAATTAAAGTCAACGTCTCTGTTTTTTCAGTGCAGTTGTTTTTATTATTTGTTATAAATAAAAATAAATTATTTTAAATTCGCTGGTTGGGGATATCGTTTGGGAAAGTATCTTTTCTTGTGAGGATTCTCTGACCAATCAGTGTTCAGAGGCGTTTCACCTGCAACTTCTAGTATAAACGTATCTCCCCAGGAACCTCGACAGAGGTAGTACCAATAACAGTTGCTACTATCAACTATCAGAAGAAGGAGGCCTTCAGGGATTTGTTATCCCGGGGGCAGTTGCAAGGTACCGACAGGCCCGATGGGCAGCAGCCTCAGCCGTGGCCGAGGCAAAGCAGCGGGTGTGGGAGAAGTTCGGAGAAGACATGGAAAAGGACTTTCGGGCGGCACCAAAGTTGTTCTAGAAACTGTCCGACACCTCAGGAGGGGGAAGCAGGGAACCATCCAAGCTGTGTACAGTAAGGATGGGACGCTGTTGACTTCAACTGATGGAGTGTTAAGGAAGGAACACTTTGAGGAACTCCTGAACCCGACAACTCCGCCCTCTATGTTAGAGGAAGAGCTGCAGTATGACGGGGGATCAACACCAATCTCCCGGGGGGAGGTCACTGAGGTAGTCTAACAACTCCACAGTGGCAAAGCCCCGGGGGTGGATGAGACCCGCCCAGAAATGCTGAAGGCTCTGGGTGTTGAGGGACTGTCATGGTTGACACGTCTCATCAACGTTGCGTGGAAGTCGGAAACACTACCGAAGGAGTGGCAGACCGGGGTGGTGGTTCCCCTTTTCAAAAAGGGGGGTCAGAGGGTGTGTGCTAATTATAGAGGCATCACACTACTCAACCTCTCCGGGAAAGTTTACTCTAAGGTACTTGAAAGGAGGGTCAGGCCGATTATCGAACCTCAGATTGAGGAGGAACCATGCGGATTCCTTCCTGGTTGTGGAACGACGGATCAACTTTTTACTCTTGCATGTGTTTTGTAGACTTGGAGAAGGCGTATGACCGGGTTCCCAGGGAGTTACTGTGGGAGGTGCTGCAGGAGTATGGGGTGAGGGGGTCTCTACTCAGGGCCATCCAATCTCTGTACTCTCAAAGCGAGAACTGTGTCCGGGTACTCTGCAGTAAGTCAGACCCATTTCCGGTGAGGGTTAGCCTCTGCCAGGGCTGCGCTATTTCCGATCCTGTTTGTAATGTACATGGATAGGATTTTGAGGCGTAGTCGTGGGGGAGGGCGTCTGCAGTTCGGTGGACTAAGGATTGCACCACTGCTTTTTGCAGGTGATGTGGTTCTAATGGCTTCATCGGTCTGCGACCTTCAGCACTCACTGGAACGGTTCGCAACCGAGTTTGAAGCGGCTAGGATGAGGATCAGCACCTGCAAATCTGAGGCCATGGTTCTCAGCAGGAAACTGATGGACTGTCCACTCCAAGTAGGGAATGAGGCCTTACCCCAAGTGAAGGAGTTCAAGTATCTGGGGGCCATTTTCATTCCTACCCTCACCTATGTCATGAAGGATGGGTCATGACCGAAAGAACGAGATCGCGGATACAAGCGGCCGAGATGGGTTTTCTCCGCAGGGTGGCTGGTGTCTCCCTTAGGGATAAGGTGAGAAGTTCGGTCATCCGGGAGGGACTCGGAGTTGAATCGCTCCTCCTTCGCGTCGAAAGGAGCCAGTTGAGGTGGTT
The DNA here is from genome assembly GCF_949606895.1 of Notothenia rossii. Taxonomy (NCBI): domain Eukaryota; kingdom Metazoa; phylum Chordata; class Actinopteri; order Perciformes; family Nototheniidae; genus Notothenia; species Notothenia rossii. Next base: position 32,857,136 of record NC_136907.1, read on the forward strand.
CAAGCACCTAGTTAGGATGCCACCTGGGCGCCTCCCTAGGGAGGTGTTCCAGGCACGTCCAGCTGGGAAGAGACCAAGGGGTAGACCTAGCACCAGGTGGAGGGATTATATCTATTTGCTGGCCTGGGAGCGCCTTGGGATCCCCCAGTCAGAGCTGGTTGATGTGGCCAGGGAAAGGAAAGTTTGGGGCTCTCTGCTGGAACTGCTACCCCCGCGACCCGACCACGGATAAGCGGGAGAAGATGGATGGACTATCAACCTTTTGTACTATGCTGTGTAAAGGATTTGACTGCAGCATGTTACAAAATAATACCGTGGCACTTTTAGTAGTATGAAGCTGAGAATTGAGCGGCCCGACCAAGCAAGGAGGCAGAGGCAGAACGTCCAAAATTATAACCTGGTGTGGGCATTTATTAAAACATGAACACATTACCCACAGCCTCAATCCTGCTGCTGCTGTTCACGTGAGCACAGCCTGCAGCCACCAGGATCTTACACACACTCCCTGCTCTAACAGACAGGGAAACAGAGCCTAAATACCCACACACACTAATTGGCAATTAGACACAGGTGAGGGGGGAGGAGACAACACAGGGCACCAGGTGCACACAATCCAGCAACAGACATAACGGGAGGGGGAACACTTTTCAAACACAAACATATAACTGAACAGAAGTACACACATACAAACCCAACTAAACGCAGTCAGCACTTGAACAATGAATGCCACTTAACGCTATGATATCTACACCCCCACATATTATTTGCACCCGGATTACTCTTAACCGCTGTCAGTCTAGCATAAGCACTTTCGGCTCTCTCGCTAACTCCCCTATCTTTCAAGGCGGAGCCGAGAGCCCGACCAGCGTCTGCCAGACGACATCCCAATCAATACGGTTTAATCCTTTAATAAATACTATCTCAATAATTAGTATAAATTATATAAAATGTGCAAATATGCCATGCCAAACGGCACTGTGCAATCAAGCTAATAAAGTGCAAAACTGTTCACTAGAGTGCTGAGTTACAAGGCCCGAAGCCGTCAGTCCACAGTGACAAAGTTACCTTCGTCACAAGTAGGTCAGCTCTAAAGTGTCTCTGCACTCAAGACAGTTTTGGTATTTTCTTGACAGGGTCCCTGTGCAAGAGTTTCTCCTGATTCTGTCATTCAGTGGATGCAATTCATGTTCACTGTAATTCTGGAGGCAGATGTGTCCTGTTTATAAATGCTTTGCAGTTTGTTATTTATCATCGTATTGTACTGACTTTCACATTATGTGCCACAGCACAGTTTCAGTGAGAAATACTTTTCACTATCAGCAGAACTAGACCAGCAAAATGTGTGTAGTTGTATAGAACTAGTCCAGCCAGATCTGGAATATGAACAAACTAGTACACATTTAAAAAAAATAAAACTGATTCTTTGATTCTTCGTTTAGTTCCTATAGTGCTGTCAAAATCCTGCATCTTAAACATGTATTTGTTTCCTTTGCAATACTTTGTTGTTATTATACATGTATGTATGCAAAGCTTGCAAACAGTTAATTATGTAAGCTCATTCACACAACTGTATTTGTATACCTCAGTCACAATAAACATCTTGAATATGTATATACAGCATCATGATCCTGCCACTCAAGGTCATATGCCCATACATACTGTTAAGTGCTGCATGGGGAATATGAGTAGAAATTAAGAAGTTATGTACTTATTAACCAATTGTTTACCCTCCTGTCATATTTGTTTCCCCCCCTTTACTCTGTTGTTTCCAATCAAATCTGAACGCTCTGTTTTAACTAGAAGCTCTTACATTAAAACAAATAACATTAATCATCACCAAATCTTACACGCCTTTAAGCTGTAAACAGAATGTCTCAGACTACTGCCCACATGTCACAGTGAAGCTGTAATGTCTCATGATGTTTAGCTGCACTGTGTGTGAGTGTGAGTGTGCATCGAGTGAGGAATGAACAAGTTCAAAATGCTGATAGCCAATATTTATTGCATACATTAAATAAAAGAATGTTAATAATGCTGATCAGAAAAAGTGAACATAATCCATAGGAGGCAGGGTTTTAACTTATTATTTCCTGAAATGACAAAAGAATAATTGTGTGAAATGTCAGGGTCACTTGTGTTAAGGTTGAGTGAAGCAAGCAGGACCCAGATAACACTGATAATACCTTTATTTCAAGGATAATAATATAATTTGGACAGACAGAACACTCCCCGGTGAACTCAGTCACCAACAAAAGACGAACCAATACTGAACACAGGAAGAGACAAGACTAAATACAGGGAGGGGTAATCACAAGGCGAGAAACCGCCGGGCAGGGGAGGAGAAGCACAAGGGTCACAGGTGAACACAATCAGACAATTAGACACACCAGGGAAACTAACGACAGGGGAAAAACACAGGAAGAAGGACCAAACAAGAAACAAGGAGGAAAACATGACAGGGAGAACCGAACAACAAAATAAACCCAAACCTAGACATACAAAACAAAAAATGTGACATAACACAAGAATCGTGACAACTTGATAATAATAATATGAATTAAAAAAAAAGCTATTTAGAATATAATAAAAATAAGAATAAAACGAACAATAATACATAACTAAAATCACATCGAAGAAAATGTTTTTTAAAGAGTGATTTACAGGACCTGACAGAGTTTGCAGCCCTGGTCTCTCTTGGTATTTAGTTTCATATGTGGTTTGATAAATAGTGGACATACAGTATAATCACCTATGTGCTCTTTAAACATGGATAAATGAAGCGATGGGGTGTGTTTTATTTTGTTGTAGTTTTTGAGTATGCAGTGGCATTGTGCGATAAAGCACACGTCCCACCGTCTGGGACGTGATATTTACAATATCGGACAAGTAGATCTTTCAATTGACTTGTCCGACAGACAAATTATTGATAACTTCAGTTTACAAAAGGCAGAACTAATTCGCAAATTGTCCTTGTCCGCCATTGTTGTGGTTCTGCTTGTCGATTCCTAGGGAAATGCATCTCGCCGCTTTCTGTACTGTTAGACGGGGCGGGCGGGACGTGTAGCACAGTGGCTGGGTTGGGAAGCAAAATTCGGTTCCGAATAAGAACAAATAACAATAGTCCGGTACCGGGATTAATAAGAGTTGTGAGGACAGGAGGCGAGGCCGAGCCCCGCGGACCGCTGCTCTCTCTCTCTCTCTCTCTGATTGTGAGTGGACCGGTGAGTATAGCGGAGAGCAATTGTTCAAAGTTTACAACTTTTCAAACCATTGTTAACAATTCACTTTTCTCTGGGTGATAGTTTATGTCTTTGTGCATCATTTCACTGACTTTGGTGTTTTTTGGTGGTGTTGTTTGGTTGCACTGGTGAATTGTTTGTCTAATTGTTTGTCTAGCGGCTGCAGCTGCAGTCACGCCGCCCGGCATGGCGTTCCGTGGCAGCTGCGCTGGGTTGGAGAAGCTGACTCGCCAACACGCCATCAAGCTCTCTCCACCTGTCGGTGTGTCGGTGGAGGAGTGTGGTCTGGCTGTGGGGGCTGTGGTGGGATATGGCAGAGTTAAATCTGCCTCCCGCATGAACAGTGCAGTGGTTAATTTTTTAGACTGCACGGAGAAAGCTAACCAGCTGGTGGAGAGCGGGCTAGTGATTAAAGGGACGCTGTTAACCGTGATACCCCTCGTCACTCCAGCTAAAAAAGTAATCATCTCTAATGTACCCCCGTTTCTGAAAAACGAGTTGTTGGAGAGAGAGAGAGCTGGCTCGACACGGGCAGCTTGCGTCTACCATTAATTTGATTCCCCTGGGCTGTAAATCCCCACACCTCAAGCACGTTGTGTCTTTTAGGAGACAGGTGCTTATGGTCCTGAAGAAGGATGAAGGGGAACTTAATGTGGCTCTCAAGTTTAAAATGGATGATTTTGTGTATACTGTCCATGTTACGTCTGACATTTTGAGATGTTATGGTTGTGGAGCGGCAGGACACCTGATCCGCACGTGCCCGGAGAGGGCGGGTGACGCGCCCGTGGTGTCCGCGCTTGCAGCCGGCCCGACGGTACCCGTGGCGGAGCCGCTACCGGTTGCCTTGTCCACGGCCGGGCCGCCGGTGCTGGGGTCCGCGCCCGCGGCGGAGCCGCTGCAGGTCCTTTTGTCCACGTCCGGGCCGCCGGTGCTGGGGTCCGCGTCCGCTGCGGAGCCGCTGCCGGTTGCTTTGTCCACGGCCGGGCCCGCGCACACGGCGGAAACGCCGGTGGTGGAACCGCAGGTCAGTCGGTCCGTGGCAGGGCCAACGGTTTCACGCGTAGAAAGCACACAGGCAGCCGGTACACACAGTATCACACACACAGACACTAAGGTCACACAGAAAGCAGATAGTGAGCACACTGCAGCCAGAGTGGCTGAGTCTGTTCTAGAGGATGTGGTGATGGATGAGGATTTGTTAAGGTTACCTGTAAAAAAAGGAAAAACGAACAAGTGAGCAAAGGGAGTGTGGCTCAAAAAGGGAAGGTGTCAAAGAAGGAGTTGCTGTGTTCCTCCTCTCAGCCAGAGGGAGTCTCAGAGGACTCAGAGGATAGTGACAGTGAGTCTTTCTTTGACATCGTTGAGGTAGCAAAGGGAGAGGAGTACTCTTTCCAGAGGATCAGATCCTTTCTGGTGGAAACTAAGGGGTGGAGGGGGGTGAAATTAGATGATTGTTTTACTGATTTGCAGATCTTTCACAATTCTGCCAGGTTTTTCATGCGGCGCGAAGAAGCCTTAGGGGAACCTTTCTTCAGCGACCCAGAGAAGGCTCGGTTAAAGAAGATAGTTCAGAGGATTAGAGAGGAAACTGCAAAGAAAGATGAATAAGTACATCTTGGTTTTATTTTCTTATTTTTTATTTTTCTTCAGCCAGGTTTTTGATTTTGTTAGGATGCAACTATAATTTCATTATGAGTGACATAAAGATGGGCTCTTTAAACATTAACGGTGCTCGAGGGGATGCTAAGAGAGCACTTTTATTTACTTTATTAGGAAACAAGAGTTTAAATGTGACGTTTCTCCAGGAAAGTCACAGTACTGCTGATCATGTTAAGTGTAATAGTGCGTATTGGCACTTTAATGCTTCTCTGTTGGACGACAACCATTTAAAAAAAAAATTTGAATTATTTTGGGAAAACTACCGTTTATCTAAGAGTGAGTACAATTCTCTTCAGCAGTGGTGGGATGTAGGTAAAGTGAAGATCAAGCAGCTTTGCCTACAGTACACTTTCAATGTCACAAAGGACATGGCTAGATCTCTGAGAGCTCTGGAGAGAGAAGTGGTGGAGCTGCAGGGATTGGCAGACTCTACAGGAGAGCGAGAACATGTTGAAGTTTTCAAAAGTAAAAACTCAGCTCTGTCTGACCTGCTGGGGTTTTCTGCTCAGGGTGCTCTGGTCAGATCCCGGTTTTAGAACATTGTGACAATGGATGCTCCCTCTCACTTTTTCTTTGGTCTAGAGCGTAAGAATGATCAGAGGAGGCTGATGCACTCCCTGCGATCCAATGCTGGGCAGCTGCTTCAGGAGTCCGCCGACATTCGTCAGTGTGCTGTGGAGTTCTACAAAGAGCTCTACAAAACAGAGTTCCAGGCCGAGCCAGAGGTTCTATGGAGGTCTCTTCAAGGTGTGGGGACTACTCAAAAAAGAGAGACCAGAGTGCTGTGGCTCACTGTTCTGGCTCCTCAGAGAGCCGGTGGTCCGTGGATCTCGGTTTGTGTATGGAGTAGGGCGTTCTCTACAACAGAGGCTCTGTGAGGAGAGGATCCTCACGCTGGGCCAGTCGGTGGAGGTGTGTGGCCTCCGTCTGGACAACGCTGCAGGCCTGGCCTCATGTCTGAGCCTCAGGTCAGTCCGGGTGGTCAGCCTCCTGCTGCAGAGCTGGAAACAGCAGCTCAGCCAATCAGAGCTGGTGCTGATCGCTGCTCACTGTAACGGACTGAAGTCTCCAAATGACAATGACTCTTTTCCAGAGATGCAATGTTTTCCTGATCTCAGTTGTGAGGGTTTTTTGTTAAAGTTGGACAATGTTACTGATTTTAAGTTTAGCACCATGTCCAACAAAACATTTTATTATTTGGTGACAAAGATGCTGAATCAGAGCAGACTCCAGGAGCGAGTGGACACCCGGTGGAGAGCCCACCTGGGCCTGACGGAGGCTCAGAGGCCTGAGTGGAGAGCGCTCTACAAGCCTCCGCTGACTAAGAGGGGTGGGGACCTCCAGTGGAGGATTCTCCATGCTGCGGTAGCTGTAAATGCATTTGTTTCAGTTATCAACCCTACAGTGTCTGATGCCTGTCCTTTCTGTGAACAGAGGGAAACCATTTTTCATTGTTTAACGGAATGTGGTCGACTCCTTTGTCTTTTTCAGTTACTCACTCAGATGTTGATTTAGTTTAATGTGGTTTTTTCTAAGACAATGTAGATTTTGGGTTGTAGGTACAGTCAGAAGCAAAAGTGCAAAAGTCAGCTTTTGAATTTTTTGTTGGGGTAGGCTAAAATGGCCATTTACCTCAGCAGGAAGAATAAAGTTGCGGAATCATTAGATACCGATGCAGTTTCGATTTTCCAGAGGATGGTTAAAGCAAGACTGAAAGCGGACTACGGTTACTTTTGTTGAACAAAAAATGTGGGAGAATTTGAGGCCATGTGGTGCCTAAAAAATGCTTTGTGTTCTGTGGAGAATGAGGATCTTATTTTCAGTCGTTGTCTGAACTGACAATGTGTGTCAATGTGTCTGTTTGGTTATTTGCTTTGTGAATAAAAGTGGTTTGAAAACTCTCTCTCTCTCTCTCTCTCTCTCTCTCTCTCTCTCTAGACAGCGGATTCGCTGCCCGTTTAACAGCATCATCTTTGTCACCACATTATTGAAATGAAAATACTATTTATTTACTTTTCCAAACAGTGAGCAGCTGGGCAGCTGCAGCATGTGTATTGCAGGACATGTGTTGGACACACAGACTGTGTGGTTGGACTCTGTCTCACAGGCAGGTTGCAGCATGTGTGTTGCAGGACATGTGTTGGACATACAGACTGTGTGGTTGGACTCTGTCTTACAGGCAGGTTCCAGCATGTGTGTTGCAGGACATGTGTTGGACATACAGACTGTGTGGTTGGACTCTGTCTCACAGGCAGGTTGCAGTGTAACATCAGAGGAGACTGGGCCAATTGTACATTCTCAAACTGCACCACTTAGAACTAACTAAACCATTTTTTTTATATAATTGTATTCAATAACCGTAACAAAATTAAACAGTATGAATGGATTTGTAAATAGGCATACATATTTGACTTAATATTTTCATAAATATCTTTTTCTCCCAGTTTGTCATGGGACTTATTTTTACCCTATCAAAGAACCAGAATCGAGAACCGGAAGCGAAAAGAACCGGAATCGAAAAGAATAACCGGAATCGTTCAAATCCAAACGATACCCAACCCTACGTATGTGTGATGCAGTAAAATCTTATCGTAAAAAACGTGGGGAAATGTAAAATAGGATGCTGATCGACAAGTGAAAAATGTATTCGGACAAGTAAATTGCCAAACTCACTTGGCCATGGAGAAGTACTCTCTAAAAACGTTTTCTTACACTGAGTGGTTATGCCAGCATCTGAATACTTGACAAACTGTATAAAAAACCAACATGTTTAAGCAATATATCAGCAGTCATACTGTTTGCTATAAACTATACTAAGTTGCCAATGCTACTAGGAGATCAAGTTTTAGACTGATGGTGAGTCACAGCGCTGAGCTTTCTCATACACCAACAAAAACACACACACACACACACACACACACACACACACACACACACACACACACACACACACACGGCACCCAATCAGAGGGATATACAGAATGTTAATGCCACAAATGTGCCACGGGATAGTAGAAAATGTGTGTAGTAGCCTTTGCCTAACCCCTGAAAAAAGTATACAGGCTGTTGAGACTGCTAATAAAGTCAGAACTCTTTAGAGGTGCTACTTATGGCACTGTAAATGAATCCTGCCTCCTTGGTGTTAGGAAATCAATTGCAAAACTGTTATTTTATCTTTCAGTTGATGTGTAGCGATCAGGATGCTTTTAAATTACTAAGTGCAAACTACTGTTGGGAGTATATGGGATAACTTTGTTAGCATTTTTCATTTTAATTATTACCAGTAAAAACAACATTCTATATAACCTTTTCTCACCTAAAATCAGTTTAGATGTCATACAATCTTACCGGTATGTGATACAGTTAAAACACCAGTTAGTTTTGTTGTAACTCTTCATTTGGTTTATTTCTTTATAACATTTCTGAAAGAAAGATTAAAATGCTTTAAATAAGCATACATCATTCATATTTTGAATATAAAGAAAGTAATATCTTAAAGGGTATTTTTAAAAGTCAGTTTGCACATTTAGGACTTACTAATACATTTATTTCCAGCAATGAGGATGTTTAGTTTCTCTGCTGATCATAAGATAAGGAATCATCCCTCATGCACCACCATTATTTCCACTATAGCTGGATCCTTATCAAATGTCAGCAGTCTCTTAATTCGTCTGCTTACAGAGAAGTCACAATTGTCTTAGGGAAGCCTATTCTGGGCATTTCAACCTGAGATGATTTCATATCGCAATTAGATTTGTTGCCAACAATGATGGTCTGTCGTTTGTTATGAATTCATTTGCACCAGGGAATGCAATAATTGCTTGAATGTTACCCTGAAGCCTTTCAGCATTAATTAACAGTAAATTGTTGGGCTGTTTTGTTGAGAGAATACACACACAATTTTGGTCAGTGCAGAATGTCAGTGCAGCACAGACAGATCTCAGGAAATACTTTGTTTTGTTTCTGGTAAAATACACTAACAGAGGAAGATCAACAATTTCATCATCATTCAAGGTTTCTTTGGACAAACTTCATGTTCGAGGTAAAAAAATATACATTTTTTTACAGGCTACAGGGAAGAGCAGGATCATTTGACAGCCTGCATAGACAGTAGATTTGTATACACTCCAGCTGCATACGTATGGACAAACAATTCAAGAACCTTCAAATTTGAAAAAACACCAATACTGATCAAATCATTTGGGATTTATGTATTTTTATATATTTATATAAATGAATCTCCATCTCCTTCCCTCAAGCTTGAGTCCTGGGAACCTGAGAGTTCTGCTCGTTATCTTAGCTGTTCCTAGGACAGCGTTCATCCGGACAGAGTTCTCACTCTCCCAGTGTTGTGGTTACTGCCCAGATCACCATTGGAACCACCTTTTGCCTTCACCTTCAATCTTCTTCAGCTCCTCTCTTTGCCCTTGGTTTTTCCCAAGCTTCCTGATGTTGCTTTCACCTGGGATTGCTTGTCTATCGCAACTGCCTTCTTCTTGTGTGTTTCCACCACCACAATGTACTTTGGTTAGCCATCTGATAGAGTTGAGCAGCTCAGGTAGGACTAATTGTAGGACAGACAAATGTTTTAAACTGAAAATACCTTTTTTCAAGGCTATCACTCCCTTGTTACCTCACAGGGGACACAACCAACAACATAACTCTCTACCTTGTGAAAGACTCAAAGAACCCACAAACACCAACAGAAAACCAGTACTTAAATACATACAAGACCAATCAAAAAGACAAGACAAAGCTAGGGTGGGGAGGAAAACACAAAGGCACCAGGTGAACAGTATCAGATAATCAGAGAGGAGGAAAAACACAGAGACAGGAAGCAAATACAGACATGACAGGGTGAACACTTCAAAAGTAAAAATCACCCTTTGATCAGCCTGGATCTGGAAGTCCCACAGGATCTTAGCTTTGTCCATCTCACTTGTTCTCAGCTCACTCTTCAGAACCTGCCTTACTCTGTGTAGGTACTTGGCTGTGGTTCGCTTTGCCTGCAGGATCCAAGGGGATTGTATCTGTCCTGAACATCCGCTATGTTGCCTTCTGGTAAATCCACCTCTATAGTTTTGACTATCTTGCCTTCCTTTGATACAATCCGACCATACTTATTTAGTTAGGATTGATATCCTGATGTCATTGCTGAAGAGCCTTGTGGGGTCAGTGAGTCAATGTCATGCATTCTTGGCATACACCTTGATGACATCCATGTAGAGGAGGGGACCGATGGTCACTCCACTTCAGAACTGGTATCCTTAGCCTCTCCTTTTGAAGATTTAACTGAAGGGGTTTAGCCTTATGCAGAATAGCAGCGGGGAAAGAGCCTCTCATCAGTAGACGCCACACTTGATGGTAACTTATGCGTATGGCATTGAGTAGGCTTCTAGAGTCGTCTTCCACAGTCACATTGAGTTCTTGATTCTAAGTGTCCTGATGATCTGATACAGTTCTAAGCAGTCTAGTATGCAGATGTGTGGCATTCGAGTCGTAGGCTTTTTGTAGACGATCATTGCAGTGCACAGATTAGTCTGTCTGTTCTTAGGTGCTAACTTTAAAATGAATGAATGTTTTCAGTGTATCCAGCAGGGTGTTAACACAGCTCACACTGCAGTAGAGGACACAGTGGACGAAGACACAGGAGGAGAGGACGCTGAGTGAGAGTGCACCCTGTGGTCAAGTGCCATGGATTAGTGGTTCCATTCTGCTCTATAGTTTACTCACTGAGAGTCAGGGCCAAGTGAGGCCATAGTAACGCTCTGACACTAAAACAAAACACCAGTTGGGTTCAGCTGTGAATAAACCGATCTGAACACCGATCTAAACACTGATAAAAGATCAGGTGTCACATACAGCTCTGGAAAAAAACAAGAGACCACTGCTGCATTATCGGTTTCTCTGATTATACTATTTATAGGTATTTGTATGAGTAAATTTTGTATTTATTTTTTATTCTAAGAACTACCGACAACATTTCTCTGTGTTGGAATTCAACAGACACTGGAACGGAATGGCTGCCATACATGGTGGAGATTAAGATTTAAAGCTCACCTATTATGCTATATTTCAACAATATATTATAAGGCCATATCTATACAATACATGTCTCTGAAGTGTTTTGCTCAAAATACCAAACAATAAACCCATGGGCTGCGCCAGAGATTTTCTTTTGGGGGTGCTGCTGCGGGGTAGCTTGATGTTTCATAGAGGTTGCTCAAACATGTAGGGTTTCCCATTAATGTACCGGCGCTACAGTTTAATGTTCTACTGCAACACTCCCCACATGCACATACACAGTACACCCCCGACTGTTACAATGAAGGCTCGATAATCAGCTCAGGGCATATAGGTATTATTGGGGCGACTGTGGCTGCGAGGGAGTGCGGTCGTCTTTCAACCAGAAGGTTGTGGGTTTGATCCCAGCCCATGCAGTCAACATGTCGATGTATCCTTGGGCAAGATACTTAACCCTGAGTTGCTCCCGATGGCATGGCCATCGGTGTGTGAATGTGTATGAATGTTAGGTCCTATAGAGTAAGGTACACTGCTCTGTATGAATGGGTGTGAATGGGTGAATGACATGTAGTATGTAAAGCGCTTTGAGGGGTCTTAAAGACTGGATAAAGCGCTATATAAGTACAGTCCATTTACCATTTACCATTTAGGTGAAGGCAGGGGTAAAGCGCTATTTTTTACAAGTGGGGGGTGGACCTAACCTCCTCTAGGGGGGTCCGAGGGCATGCTCCCCGTGGAAGAATTGTTTTAAAATGTTGAAGTTAAAAGCATCAATCTGGTGCACTTTGAAAGTAAAATGAAGAGATCTATGGATACATCTCTCAACACCCATATGAAACAGAACTGTAAACAGATGTGCTTTTTCTTTATGGATATTTTACAAATCACTCTCCTTTTAAACTGTATTCTTATAATGTAATAATAAGAATCAGTCTTTCTAATGTTATATAAAAATAGCCTCCACATTAGTATCATGAAAACATCATTGTGTAGGAGATAGAGTTACATGTTCCAGGGCTCGATATTAAGGACTGCCCGATGGCCCGGGGCCATCTAGTATTTAGCTCGGGCAATGAAGCCTCACCTGCTGGTTGCCCGATCGGGAAATCTATTTTGCCAGTATCATGCAGCTCGCGGATCGGTAATGAGTGACCCGACAGTAAAACTAAACATATCTATAAGTAGTTTAGGTAGTTTGAGAGGTAATTAAAATAGCTACGTGTGATATGCTAACCTGAAGTGTGTGTTTTTCCCGCTCACCGCTGCGTGTGATCATGCAGCGCTGCGTGTCGACTCGTCAGCAGCAGCTGATCTCTCTCTCCCGTCAGTTTAGACTTTACTCGCGTTTGTCCATATCGATCAGATCTAGCTAGTTCTAGCTAATGATATGACTACCTGCTTTTTAAAATACATCTAAACAATAAGTGTCGCTATGCAACTGGGTGAGGCCACAAAATAGCGCAGCATTATGCATTTGTTTAAATGCACACCGGAACCCCGAGGCATTACCAACAGATCAACGCACAATCAACCCATACAGGGCATCTCTTTCTCCACATTAAGTGTTAGACATTAGAATGGACTCTTCTTGTCTGTCACATACTCTTCTTGTCTGTCACATAAGTGGCGCAACTGAAGCGGTATTGCGCTAAAGGGAAATGATTATTTATCTCCTCTCGACTGCTGCTCGGGTTTGCTCGGTCAGCTTCCGGATGAGGAGGCATTCGTTCGACCAACTTACAGTAGATAACATTACAAACATTTTTAACAGGGGCCATAATCTTGTAAATAATGTTTGTTTTGGCAGTTATAACTGAATGTAATGTTTTCTACTTTTTTACATCTGGGAAGGCATTTGCCTTCATCAGATGGAAAGTGTCTTGACCAACAACTTAAGTATTTCTTATAGCTATGCAAGGCATGCAAGTGAGCAAACACAAACAAGAACAAACAAACAAGTGAAATGAGGAATACAATTGAAATTGTACAATATAATATTGTGGTGGTTCATCTTATAATTCAGTCTAGAGAATGCAACAGACAGCATCTAAGACCTTCAAAAATCTAAACCCTTTCGCCATTTCCCAAAATCCTTAATTTCATGCACAGTGTTCATTCAGATTTTCTTTTGGTCTCAATCATCAAATGTTTTTTTCTTAGAACATTTCCTGGTTAATCCAACCAGGACTTACATTTTCAATATCTGAAATTGGATTTTAATTAGGCAACAAAATCAAAGATGTTATGTTAAAGCCTATATTTTGTTTGGGTTTGCATTTACTTCTGTAGTTTTCTTTACCCTTCAGTTGTGGAGCACTACAAACAATTTAGTGGAGGACTTTTGGTCAGAAGAAAGTTAATCAGAAGTCAATTAAATAGCTTTAACTTGCAATTAGCAAACACTGAACAAGCACTTAAAACAATTTGAGATTTATTATCATTACCTTTTACTTTGATTCATTCATTCAATTTAATTTAACAATGAATTTTTCATCAGTGTTAATCTGCATTTGTTTTCCTTTGTTGTTTATCAATTAAGAACAATGGTTAAGCTTGATTAAAATGGAAAAGGATAACGTTTATTACACAATCTGTGCACATTTCAATTGATCCTTTTTTCAAACCCATGCAAAGAATAAATGTTGTTTAGATTCAAGGATATTTTGGTTCAAAATCGAATAATTATCCATCACAAAACTTTTTCCAAAGTCAGGTGAAACTGAGGCAGTTTTCCACCGACAGATGGTGAAGGAGTGAAACAGCTGTGGTTAATATTTAGGGTGCATGCTAAATGGCCACTGGAGCTTTAAAGGGCATATGGCACAAGTCATACAGGAATTAAATGGCTAGTGGGAACAGAAGGCAGACATCTTCTTCACCTTTTAGCTGACATAATATATGACGATGCATATTGTTCTGGTGGAAAGGTGACAACTTTACTGACTATTAGTTTACCCAGTGGGAGCTGCTCAGGCTGGGACAGGGTGCTCTAATGCCTGCAGTCACACATTTACATTTAGTTATTTTATGGATGTCACAGGGGATTGTATTACTTTAAATGACATGTATTGTTTATGTATAAGGTATGCATAATAAGATAACGGCACTCTGGTATTAATATTCTGATGCCAGCTGTTACACAGTTTAAAAAAATATAAATCTGTTGTGTAATAGTATAACTATTTCAGGCTATGACAAAATATTAGAGCAGACATATTCACTGTGAGCCTCAGTGGGATGAAATGGACAAAAGCAGCCTCAGGCTAACATCTCTGAAGTGCAGTGTTAGCAATATTAGATCTGTTGACCATATTTGTAAAAGCTAATAAAAAAACAATTGTGGTATTAATTCCTTTGTTGCCAATCTGACTATGTGTCATGCTGACTGGACTTTGCCCCTCAGTTATAAAGAAATCAGGAATAAAATTAACTACAGCTGTATTTTGTTGGCCAGCTCTATGTTGCGGAATGACATTAAGTAATCCTTGAACCGTGTTTTCTTGAATCTTCCTCTGAGACAATTACGTTTTCCACCACTTCTCTGGCATGTGCACGCTGCAGCGGTCCACATCCTCAAACAGACCAGTGTCAGCTGGCAAGTTTTCCGGGAATAAGATCCCTACATTCATTCAGCAACAAAAGGAACCAGTGTATTAACTGATTTTGAGGAGGTTGTTCCCAAGCGGCAAACTCTGGGGCAGAGCCGGGAGGCCAATAAGGAAGTGCCACAAACTGCAGTTCATCTATTGGCCGATGGGGTACCAAACCCCCATGTTAAAATGCCCAATTTTACAGCAGAAATAAACATGTTTCTACCCCTGGATGCAATACAAATTATTCTAGATATACAGTAGTTAGATTCCACCTTCATGATTATGAATTGGTGAGTGAATTGTTTTATAACGCAACCATTTTAGTTATATTAGGTCTTAACGTTTTTGCATAAATTAGGGCGTGGTCACCTTGATTGACAGGTCTCTGCAGTGAGTGCTGCTTCTAGCTTTTCTGTTTCTCTGCTAATTCCGTTAGCTCAGTAAGCTCCAGGATGCTACAGGGGCGAAGCTGCTCGGCTGATCCTCTGCTTATGTTGATTGTTAAATGAATCAACCCTTTACAGGGACAGTAAACCCAATGGGCCAATTACATATTTCCCTAAGTAGAAGCAGTTTAAACTGTTAATACCAGATACAAGATCCCAGCTGGAGTTGATCTAGATAGATTGATTTATTTCTATTGTTCCAAAAGAAGAGATTTGTTCAGGGAGCGCATTATGTGTCTCTAAAACCGAGATACTTTGGTAAATATAAATATAAACCTATTTGCAGATAACAAGACATTGTGCATTAGTGAGCGTATCTCTTTCTTGTCTTTTTCCATCGATACAGTATGTCCTGTATCTGCAAATTGAAAATGGGTTGAGACGATTTCTAGCATCACGTACGATGGTGCCAAGCGAGCGGTGGCTCTGTAATTTAAATTTGAGAGGTTGGAGGTTTGGAGAACAATGATTTAGGAAGCATTGTGGGTAATTAGGAAACGTGGATTTCCTGAGTTTGTGTCAAGTCAAAGGTAGGACTTAAGGAGAGACCTTTGACTGATATAAGACAGAGACGTGCACACTACTCCCAGGCTTTCAATCAATAACAGCTCCTGACTAGGGACACAACATGAAAAGAACGGCAAAACTGGGCTCAGATAAAGCTGATTGGGCGTCGTCGTGCCCAATCAACCCGAGCAGGTGTGGCCAGAATGGCTCTGGCAACAGTAATGTAACTTGGTGAAGAGTCTTCCTCTATATACAGCAGGGTGAGAATTAAATTACAGTTTAAGAAAAAGATGGAGTTTTGTTACTCTTTAAGAAAGTTAAGAACTACACAGCTTTCTGCAAGGGAGACAGAGCTAACTAATGCAGGGCCACCGCTCCCTAGACGCAGATCACGCAGACTGCGTGGGGCCTCATCTTGCAGAGGGGGCCTCATTATGCGCAAATGCGGCGCAATTATGCGCTCCGCAGTTACCCCGCTTAACTAAAGACAACTAACTCATACAGCCTGTCTTTGTGAAACTAACCCTTGGTTTCCTGCATGAAAGCAGATTGACAGACCCATCCACCCCTCACAGGTGTATACCCTATCTGCCAAAAAACATTACACCTTTAAAGATACAAATTCAGAACAACGGGAACAATATATATATTAGCTTCAAATAAGCCAAACCATTCTAAGTGCTTGCATTAGATTCAAATGGCCTAGACACGTTAAGCACTACATGCCAAGGTTCAAGCGAAGCAGGTTTTTTTTCGGTCAGCAACAAAATATGTTTTGCTGTCCTGATATCAAAGGGGAGATCATTCCACCATTGGAGACAGGACAGCTACAAAGATGGCAGAATACGTCCTGCATTATCACCAAATGTTGGCACTACACGTAAATGTAAGGTAATTACTGTGACCCTTATTGATTTTAGGAAATGAAACCCTCCCATTTACCAAATGTCTTGTCCAATATTATTATCAGACTTGATGCATTTGAAGTGGTAACGTGTTTAAGCCCCCAATAAATCACGGCTGGCAAGAAAAGTAGTTTTACTTCTGTGAGTTTGATTCAAAGTTGGATTTACACAAGAATGCAGACTAGCAAAAATACTCACCTGGACAACAGCAACAAATAATTAAAGAGCAGAAAACTGGCTCCAGCAGTAATGTGTTCACCCCTATGGAGTGGTGCTATCACTGCTAAGTGCTAATTGTAAGAGCCTTGTGGGGCCGGGATGCCCAGTCCTGTCCTCCATGCATTAGTCACATTGATGTGCTACATTTAGAGAGAAATTAGGGAAAGGAAAGACTAGCCAGAAACAAGAGCAAACATGGTTTCTAGATAATGTTCAGTCTGCCTAAAGCAATGCTAGAATACAAGCCATCTTTTCGCCCTGGAACGTGTCCACCTCTCAGCATAGGCCGCTATTTTACATCAATGCTTGCAATTATGAAGATCTGTCAGTGAAAAGTTGTCAGTTATCTCCTTGGAGATAAAGATTTTGATTGAAGTTATTTTTGAGCTGTTTTAAAAGACTATTTTTGCACCGTTTTTGTTGCTGACAAAAGGTCTCCTGCACAGAAACATCTCTATTTGTAAGTACAATGGTTTTCTGAAAAGCGTTTGCTTCTGTCACATCTGTGACTGTGATTACTCTTCTCATCCTTCATCACTACAGTTGGTGTGAAAAATGCTCTAAACAGTACATTCAAAAATGGAAAGAAAGAGAAAATATAACTAGAGTGTAATCTAGGGAAGGTGCTTCTAGTGCAGGAGAATGCTGTAAGAGGATTGTCTGAGCCCAGCCGCCTCCTCTGAGACCAAACACAGCCAGAGGATAAGAGCACACCTCCATATTGTAGCAGTCATTCTACTCCCGAGGGGGCCAGTGGAAGGAGAGTGAAGGTGGTCATAGGAGGTCATCAAAAAAAGATAAAGATGATGGCAGATGCAACTAAACTTTAGTTTGCCCTTCAACACTCAGACCGAGGCCTCAGACAGAGGTATTGGTGCGATGTGACGGTAAGGTGAGGGAGAAGAGAGAAGGCCAGGAGCCGGAATCAGCAGGAAGCCAGTCCTGAGGGAGACTCCGCTCCACAGGCAGCTGGAGCGTCCAGTCATCAAATGGGCCGTTGGCAGTTTCAAGTACCGTCTTCCGGTGCAGAATACAGCTTAGAGCAGTGGTTCTCAAATGGGGGTACCCCTAGGGGTACGTTGGAGTACATGAGATTTATTTTATGTTAATGAAAAAAACAACATAAGTAATGCATTTAAACAAACAACTAATAGTAGATTAACTACTTTATTCAAAGGTTTACAGTAATTCTGGATATTTAATAAAATGGGAAAAATAAACGGGGTGCTCTCTTTTCCTCTCCCTCTCCTGACAGCCCGTCAGTCTCGTGCAGCTCGCTGAACCTGTAATAAGTGACCCGACAGTAAAGAATACATATATTTATAACCAGGGGTGCACATAAGTGGTACGCAGGTACGCATGCGTGGCAACAATCTGAAATGCGTACCGTCACTTGTGTCACAAAGCGCATTTGCGTACCGACGTACTTGTGAAGCTTTCCCAGAAGGGGGTTAGATCACCGGACGACAGAGTCGGTCTCCGTGTGCACTGACAGGGCTGCTGTAAACGTCGGTCTGTACAGCAGCACTGCGCTAAAACAGCTGATCACAACGTTCACACTCTCTGTGGGCACGACGCTCTGCACTCCACTAGCACCCCCCCCCCCCCCCCCCCGATACAAAGGGCTTCATGGGAACTTTGAGGGGAGCCAGTAGTTGGAGTACCAAACACTGACTCCAGGTGTTTATAACTAGTTTAGCTAGTTCTAGAGTAGATGTTCTAGCTAAGTGTGTTAGGTCTAACTCTTAGTGTATTTAATTTTGGTCCACTCAACGGTCCGTCACAGCGGCGGAGCTGTGATCATGCAGAGCTGCGTGTTCTCCGTCAGCAGGAGCTGATCTGATCTCTGATCTCTCTCGTCCGGTTATAGGCTACTTCACTTGTGTTTATGTCCAAATCTATCAGATATAGTTCTAGTTAATTATATGACTGCCTGCTTATCAAAGGACACCAAAACAATAAGCGTTGCTTGGCAACGGTGTGTGGCTGCAAAGTATAGCGCAGCATTATGCATATGTTTATATTACCTCATTTACCTCATTCACACCAACGGTGTTTCAGGGCCGGTTCGGAGCTGGAGC
Source organism: Notothenia rossii (assembly GCF_949606895.1). NCBI lineage: Eukaryota > Metazoa > Chordata > Actinopteri > Perciformes > Nototheniidae > Notothenia > Notothenia rossii. Next base: position 32,875,809 of record NC_136907.1, read on the forward strand.
TTGAAAAGCACCGGGTTTTCCTCTTCACACCGCAGCCTCTTAGCTCCGGAATCCTGTTCGTTTCAAGCACCAAAAAATTGTCCGGCCAGAGCAAAAGCACCACATACATCACGCTTACGTCGAGGCGGGAGCAGGGGCGGGATCAACTTCTGAACAACAACAAAATCCAGTTTGTACACAACGATGGAGAAACTTAACAAGCAGCAGTGGTCCACTGAAGTGATCAGCTACCTATTGGGAATCTGGTCTTCCAAAGAGGTACAGAGGAAGCTGGAGCACAATCGGCCATTGTTGTTGTTGTCGGTTTCAGCTGTGAGGGGTTTCCGCGGGCTTTGGCTTTATGAAGCAGGCACGCAAACGGTTACGTCATGACGCAATGACGCAGCACCAGTCTGACTCTGGGCAGTGTGAAAAGAGCCGGAGCTAAACCGAAGAACCAGTTCTGAACCTGAAAAGCTCTAGCACGGAGCTTGAACCGGAGTTGCGTTGGTGTGAATGAGGTAATTCACAGGTGTTTCAGGGCCGGTTCGGAGCTGGAGCTTGAAAAGCACCGGGTTTTCCTCTTCACACCGCAGCGGAGCAGCCTCTTAGCTCCGGAATCCGGTTCATTTCGAGCACCAAAAAATGGTCTGGCCAGAGCAATAGCACTGCATACGTCACGCTTACGTCGAGGCGGGGGCAGGGGCAGGGGCGGGATCAACTCCTGAACAACAACAAAAAGCCAGCGTTTTATCCAGTTTGTACACAACGATGGAGAAACTTAACAAGAAGCAGTGGTCCACTGAAGAGACCAGCTACCTACTGGGAATCTGGTCTTCTGAAGAGGCACAGAGGAAGCTGGAGCACAATCGGCCATTGTTGTTGTTGTCGGTGTCAGCTATGAGGGGTTTCCGCGCGGTTAGGCTTTATGAAGCAGGCACGCAAACGGTTACGTCATGACGCAAACAATGACGCAATGACGCAGCACCAGTCGGACTCTGGGCAGTGTAATAATAATAATAATAATAAAGCATTTTATTTATATAGCGCTTTTCACGACTCAAAGACGCTTTACAATATGAGGGAGGGTAGACAAACAAGGACAGGCAAACAAGTAAGTATAGTAAAATAAATAAAAAGGCAGTCAAGAGGAAATTGATTGAGAGGAGGGGGGCTTATGGGTAGGCAGAGTTGAAAAGATGTGTTTTGAGGCGGGACTGAAAGACTGTGAGGGACTCAGAGTCACGGAGATCTTGGGGGAGGGAATTCCAGAGCCTAGGAGCTGCCACTGAGAAGGCTCTGTCCCCAAAGCTGCAGAGTGTGGATGTGGGAATGGATAGGAGTCCGGCTGCGGTGGATCTGAGGGACCGTGGGGGTTGATAAGGAGTGAGAAGGTTTGTGAGATAAGGGGGGGCCAAATGGTGGAGTGCTTTGTAGGTGAGGACCATCATTTTGTAATTGATGCGATGGGAGACAGGAAGCCAGTGGAGCTCTTTGAGGACTGGGCTGATGTGATGCCATGATTTGGTATGTGTGAGGAGACGTGCAGCTGCATTTTGAACCCGTTGGAGTCTGTTGAGGGATGTAGTGCTGATGCCGTAAAGAAGTGAGTTGCAGTAGTCAAGGCGGGAGGAAATGAAGGCATGGATTAGTCGTTCGGCTGCGGGGCGGGTGAGAGAGGGTAGGATTTTTGCAATATTGCGGAGGTGGAAAAATGAGGTTTTGACTGTTTGGCGGATGTGAGGTTCGAGGGAGAGGATGGGGTCAAAGATTACGCCAAGGTTGCGTGCCTGATTGGAGGGGGAAACAATGGTGCCATCGATGGTGAGTGTTATGTTAGTGACCTTGCTGAGGGTGGATTTGGAGCCAATTAGGAGGAGTTCTGTTTTGTTGCTGTTCAGTTTGAGGAGGTTATGTTGCATCCAAGTTTTAATAGCTGTCAGACAGGAATCGATGTGGGTAAGGGGTGGGTTATGGAGGGATTTGGTGCTGAGGTAGATCTGAGTGTCATCAGCATAGCAGTGGAAGTCCAGGTTGAAGTGGCGGAGTATCTGACCGAGGGGCAGGATGTAAATGATGAAGAGGAGGGGTCCAAGTACTGATCCTTGAGGAACACCTTGGGTGACTGAAGCTGTGGCAGAGGAGTGGTTGGGGAGGGAGATGAAGTGGGATCGTTCAGTGAGGTAGGACTGGAGCCATCTGAGTGCAATACCTTCAATACCAATGTCCCTGAGTCGGGTGAGCAGGATGTTGTGGCTCACGGTATCGAAGGCTGCACTCAGGTCGAGGAGGATGAGAATATTGAGGGAACCAGTGTCAGCAGAGGTGAGGAGGTCATTGAGGACTTTGACGAGTGCAGTTTCTGTACTGTGGTGAGGACGAAATCCAGACTGAAGGGGTTTATAAAGCTGGTTGGCTTGGAGATGGCAGTGAATTTGATTGGCTACAATGCGTTCAAGAGTTTTTGAGAGGAATGGTAGGTTGGAGATGGGGCGGTAATTAGTGAGGGAGGAGGGATCAAGACCAGGTTTTTTGAGGATTGGAGTAACGGCAGCAGTTTTGAAGGCAGAGGGGACGGTTCCATGGGACAGCGAGGAGTTGAAAAGGTTAGCAAGATAGGGGCAGAGGACGGGGAGGCAGGACTTCAGGAGAGGAGTGGGTAGAGGGTCAAGGGAGCAGGTTGTGGGATTTGAGGAACCGATCAGATGGAGTATTTCAATTGGGGTAACGAGGTTGAACTGGGAAAGGCGGCACTGGGGAGGAGGAGTCAGGAGGTCAAGGGAGATGGGGGGAGAAATGGTAGCGGTGGAGGTTGGGGGAGATGCTTGTATATCAGATGGAGCTGAGAAGGAGTGGTTAATGGCGTTAATTTTGTCTGCGAAAAACTGGAGGAATGAGCTGCAAGTAGCGGAATTAGAAGTAGGGAGGTTATCAGCACGAGGTTTGAAGAGCTTGTTAACTGTGGAGAAGAGGGTCCTGGGGTTACGGGAGGGGTCAGTGAAGATGTTGGAGAGGTAGGCAGATTTAGCGGCAATAAGAGCATCTCTGTATGCATTGAGATGGAGTTTGTAGCTTATGTAATGGACTGTGAGGGATGATTTCTTTGAAAGACGTTCAAGTTGGCGGCCTCACTGCTTCATTTTACGCAGTGCGGGTGTGAACCAGGGTGAGGAGGTCTTGAAAGTAACAGTTTTATTTTTGAGGGGGGCTAAAGTGTTGAGGGAGGTGAGTAGGGTGGAGTTGAGGTGGTTGAGCAGATCGTCAGGTGAGCTGAGGGTTGCGTCCAGGGGGAGATTAGACAATAGCAGTTCAGAGAGATGGTTATGGTCAATGGAATGTAGATTACGGAAGGTGATGTTTCTGGGTGGGCAGGTGTTTCGGGTGGGGGGGGCAATGTTGAATTGTATGAGTTTGTGGTCGGAGAGGGGAAATGGGCAAGGGTGGAGGTCAATCACTGGGAGGTTGGTAGAGCAGACGAGATCAAGAATGTGTCCTTTCTCATGGGTGGGGAAGGTGACATGTTGGGTGATAGAGAAATTGTCCAGTAGGGTTGTGAATTCGGATGCCAGCTTGCAGGTGGGTGAGTCAATGTGAATGTTGAGGTCACCAAGTAGTAACAGACGTTGAGAGAGGGATGAGGCAAGTGTGAGGAACTCAGTGAAATCGGAGAGGAAGGAGGGATGAGGTTTAGGAGGCCGGTAGATGAGGATGACTGTCAGTGAGGGAGGGGCTTTGAAGGCAATGAATTCAAAGGATGATACTGAGGGGAGGGTTAGTTCTGTGATCTGGATGTTCTGATTGTGGATTACAGCAAGGCCGCCACCACGGCGGGAGGGGCGGGGTTTAGTGATGTATTTAAAGCCAGGGGGGGATGTTTGGTTGAGGGAGAAGAAGTCATCGGGCTGTTGCCAGGTTTCGGTGAGCAGAAGGAAATCAAGGGATTTTTCCAAGATTAGTTCATGGAGGATGAGGGCTTTCTTGTTGAGTGATCGGATGTTAAGGAGGGCAATATTAGTTGAGTGGGAGGGGCGTGGTATGGTCACAGGCTGAAGAGGTGAGAGGTTGTCCAGGTTGACAGTGCGGGGAGGAATATGAGATGGGGGGGAGGAGCGGAGAGGAGGTGGAAGGAAGTGTGTTATTATCAGTTTTTGGTGGTTGAGGGCGGTGGAATCCACTCCAGGTATTTGGGCCAGCTCTGAGCAGAGGGCAGTGGAATCCACTCCAGGTATTTGGGCCAGCTCTGAGCAGAGGGCAGTGGAATCCACTCCAGGTATTTGGGCCAGCTCTGAGCAAAGGGCAGTGGAATCCACTCCAGGTATTTGGGCCAGCTCTGAGCAGAGGGCAGTGGGATCCACTCCAGGTATTTGGGCCAGCTCTGAGCAGAGGGCGGTGGAATCCACTCCAGGTATTTGGGCCAGCTCTGAGCAGAGGGCAGTGGGATCCACTCCAGGAATTTGGACCAGCTCTGAGAAGAGGGCAGTGGAATCCACTCCAGGTTTTTGGTACAGCTGGGATTGTAACGGACCAGTGGTGGGTGTATAATATGGAGTAATAAGTGCGCTCAGATGACATGACAGTTGTGGGACATGGCGGTTAGTCGACCAGATAGATGTTATGGATGATTTTCCGGACTGGGAGTAAACAAATCTGCGTTTGGAACCTCTATGGACATACCTCGGTCTGCGTAGAAGCCCGAGGCAATTGATGACAGACAAGCTTAGAGGAAGCGCAGAAAAGTTGTTGAGATTAAAAAGTTGGGAGACAGAGTATCGTAACATCGTAGTGCCGCGGTAGGATGCTAGCGTTAGCACAGCGCTGGCTATGGTTGTAGACCAGCGGCGCTGAAAGTGGAGCTGTTGGCAGCCGTCAGACAGGATGAGAGGTCAGTTGCAGGCTGTCCTTTACAGCAGATGGGGGGACCGGCAGGAAGAAGAACCAGAGTCAGGGCCCACGGGGAGGGGCAGGACGAAGAATGGGGCTGGTTATTTGATGGATGGAGCAGCGTTAGCAGGTAGGTGTAGCAGGGTAGAGAACCAAGCGTCCGTCAAAAATGGTAATCGGGTGTAACAAATATGTCCAGATCAGAACAAAAAAACAACAGAATAGTTAGCAACCTATAGCAGTAGAAAGTGGTCAGAAACTCTTAGATTAACACAAAGAAAGACGAGATTTTCGGACAGAGAAGCGGCGAACAGTCAGCGCCAGCGTCCTCTCACGCCGAAGAAAAAAGAAAGAGCAGTAGAAAGAGCCAGAGCTAAACCGAAGAACTGGTTCTGAACCTGAAAAGCTCTAGCATGGAGCTTGAACCGGAGTTGCGTTGGTGTGAATGAGGTATATGAGGGGTCAAAATCCCATGCTCATACAATGCTCATATATATTTTTCTTTTCATTTCCATAGCCCCAAAATAAATAAATAGATATACCAATTTTAGGAAAAGTAACTAAATTTGAGCAGTGTGGGTGTCAAGCCCTTGGGTATTTTTGCAGTTTCCAGCTTGAAAGGGATGGTACAGTCCATAGGAGGTTTTCACTGGGTTTCACTCGTACAATGACCACAGCTTTGTTTTCTTTTGAGTTCTTCTTTACTTTAGTTGTTGTTGTTGCAGTACAGCATATGTAGCAAGGTTGTAAGGTGAAAAAACCTTAAATGAAAAATTAAAATAATTACTGTAAATACAATGCACATTAAATCATAAACGCAAAAATACATGCTTTACATAATTCTTTTACCACTTGTGAATATTGTTTTCCCTTTCTTAGTGTATTTTTATGAATTATGCTTTTAAACAGTTTTTAACTTATGCAGTCTCATTAAAAATGCAAATACAATAGACTGAATTTTTAGCAGCATTCAAACCGTTTTTATCAATCTACATCTCTCAATAAACAAATCACATTCGTTTTTAACTTAACAATCATGCTGCTTTAGTTTGAGGACATCAAACAAACAAATGACACTGAACTAGAACGTACATTCTATACATTCTAACGTGCGCCACGTACGGCAAGTTGTAAACTCTTCTATAACCACACAGTTCGTCTCTCACCGGCCGCCTCTCCAGCTTTTTATGGCTGCACCAGTGCTGCTTCTTTGTCGTTTCTTCTGCTGGTTCGTTGCTGCTGCTGGACGCACGCTCTTTAGTTTGTCCCTCTCCAGCTTTGATTTCCGCTCTCCTTTCAGGTGCGGTGCTTTTAAAGGTGCAGCGACGCTGATTAGCAATTAGGGAATGATTACAGACAGCTGCCACTCTGTCAATCAGCCCAACTTTTTAACCCTTTGCTCTCCTATGGATTCTCCAAGTTGACTTCACAGTGGGTTTTATATGAACAGAGTTATACATATTTTCAAATGTATGGGAGGGCCAGGCTATGTCAAATAAATGCATGTGTCTGTTGTGATTTGTGATTCGTCCACTTAGACCAATCACAGCGTCACACTCTACCGCCTATTTTGGATTTGTTTATTGTGCATTCTGTAGACTCCCATTCCTGTTTGAATTACAAAATGGACGTCAGAAATTGGCTTAAAAGGTCTAAGGATTTATTAAAACGAAATAGCGATGAAAAAACTGCAGCCGATGGTGCTGCTGGCGACCCTGCACTGCCGTTGCAGCAGCACACCTTAATGTCAAAAGCTTGACCTCGGCAAAGCCCAAGCCTTGAATCATCAAGGCGGCCGCCACCAACGCTGTCCTCCGAGGCACAGCTCCTTGTGCCCCTTGCATCACCACCCTGTCCCACACCCGCCAGCATCCTCCTCCTCCTCCGTGCCGGTGCCTCCACTACCTTGCAGCACATCAACAGGTACTATTGGGCCAGCAACCGCTCAAAGACCAACAGCCCCAGATGATCTTGGGGTTAATAAACCCAACCAGATGAAACTGGATCGTTATCCAGGGAGATTGTTTTCAGGAAAGAAGCGCACTTTTGCCACTGCATGGTACAACAACAGACTATGGCTTGAATATTCGTTAAAAGCCGACGCAGACTTTTGTTTCCCCTGTAGACAGTTTAAAGTAAATACGTCTTCATCTGATGCGGCTTTTACTGTCAAAGGTTTTTGCGACTGGAAGCACGCATTACAGACTGATAAAGGACTGCTAAGCAGTGGCGGCTGGTGGAAAATATTTTTGGTGGGGCTATGGAAACGGTGACAAAACCATACTAGGGCATTTAAAATCAGGAGACTAAATATGAACATTGTGTGTGTGTGTGTGTGTGTGTGTGTGTGTGTGTGTGTGTGTGTGTGTGTGTGTGTGTGTGTGTGTGTGTGTGTGTGTGTGTGTGTGTGTGTGTGTGTGTGTGTGTGTGTGTGTGTCTTACTTGCCAACCCTCCCGATTTTCGGGGGAGACTCCCGCATTTCTCCCAATTTCTGACAAAATCAGATTAAGTCACGACTGTTTCCACTCAGACTTTAATACAGCTACACCATTGTTTGGTTTCCATGGTAGCGCGTCTCTTTAGCAGCACGCGCAACTGAAAGTCTGAGAGGGGGAGGAAGATGAAAACTGAACAAGAATCGACAACTCAACCCTCTGATCACTCCTTTCCTGTAAAATACAGGTCCAGCCCACACATATGTTCCATGGTGCCACAGGCATTGCCCTTACAACTACAATAAGCATGTAAATGTTAATCTACAGCTCCGGCGATCCACTAGCACCGGAGTCTACACCTGCCGACGCAGCCATCCCCTACTATAGCGTCACCTTGGATACGAATCCAAACAACTCACAGACACACAGGCCAGGGCGCTGAAAGGGCGCCCTTTGAGCATCAGATCTGAGGACGCTGATTGGCTGAAATTATGTTTCGGTGGCATAGTTTACAGATAGCAACAGTCAGCTTGTTGGCTGCAGCTGCTCTGGCTGAGGGCTCCTTTCTACCGCCCGGACGAGAGAGGGTAATGATACACGCTGCGGCCAGGCAGGAAACATGTGACTTTCAGTAACTTTAGACATCGTAAAACAATTTTAAACGAGATTTCATTGTAGATTATACATTTTACTGATACCAACTATATCATATTTACCTTGTTCTTATAAAAAAAAAAAAAGAAAAAAAAAAGAATGTTTGGCAAATATATCAAACATGTGGGAAGAGGGGGGGCGGCGCCCCTAGCGCCCCTATGGGCCGGCCGCCACTGCTGCTAAGACATTTCGCATCAAAAGAACACACTTCATGCTAGAGTTTGTGGAGAGAAAGACAGATACTCGAGGAAACAAATAAGGAAATTAGTACTTTGGCAGATCAGCTGGCACGGAACCGTTATTACGTGTCAGCTGTCGTTGATATTATAGTTTTTTGTAGCTGTCAACCAACTCCCTCTCAGAGGTGACCACGATTCACTCCACAGCATGTCCGAGTGCAGTGCATAGGAAAATAAACCAAGCCCAAGGCGGGCTAAACAGTTCATCGTCTCCGTCTCTACTATTTCTCTCCGAGTGCAACGATGAGGAAGCTGCCATCCTTAACCAGTTTGCCTTGCTCGTGATTTACTCGGAAGGCTTCCCCAGTCCCCAAATATGACTGATGTGTGATTGTTATTCATGCTATATACTGATATAGGGCTAAGTAAGCAATCAATCCTGCAAATCAACCCTTAGTTGTTCAATATATTTATTCAGACAATGTGAGTAGAAACAGGAATTCTGCTCCCACCTAAGCGCAACGTTGCAATGTTACAACATTTCGCAACTTACCAAAACGTGAAACATTTGAAAACTCTTTCATTTATGCTCCAGAGGGTCCCTACAACAACATCTCAAATAAATGAATTCTAATGTTTTTCTATTTTTGGGCTTTACAGGGTTATGTACATTTATGGACATAATACTGGCTTGGTGGAGAAATTCAAATACTGTATTTTAGAGTACTTGATTCCCTTGATGTTTGTGGTCAGTAAACCGTCATTTGAACCTGGCTTTACATAATTGGTGAAATCTCTTCAGAAAGTGCTCTCCACCTCTCTTTTGATCGGGCATGTCCTCCTGCGAGGGTTCTGCTGCCTCTCTGGTGTCCCCCCCCCCTACCTGCTGGGTCCAAACTGCTGCACTGAGTGTTGTGGTTGTGTTTCATGTTCTCCTTTCTGTAAGAATAAATGTTCAATAAAGTTAGTTTGACTCATATTGCATTATTAATACAATTAAACCCATATATTTATTATGTATATTTCAGTGTTGCAGATATGTAATATTTAATGCAGCCAAACCGTGTATTACAATGCCGTTATGTGATGACTTCCAAAGAGAAAAGCAAGCACACTCGGAATAAAGTATCATTTTATTTTAAAAAAATGTTTTCGGATTTCACATCAACAGGAAGTCTGGTTAACTATAATGTCCGTGCGGAATAATACCCCAACCCATAGATCCGTGGGTGAATAATGTCAATCACCACATTACACACATCTCTTCACATTTAAATTTAAATTTACATTAAAGTATTTCGTGAGGCCTTCTAAAGTGTTTTAAAATATAATTAGGGTTGTAGTTGAAGAGTTTGTAAATTATTGCGTTGTCTGGCGCAATCGCACAACGGCACGTCCATTAATTCCACAACATCGATTTAATACATTAATGTAGCCTTTGTTTCTGCTAAAAGAGGTGTCGACCAGCTGACGCAATAAGAAAATCGGCGAAATCGAGTGTGACTATTAAAAAATAAATAATTATTATATTAATATTGACAATAACAACCGACCGTCGGGGAGCGTTTTCATGGCGTCTATTATCAACGCTATGGGAGGTCTATGAAGGTCTATGGGACGCCCTGCCCATTGAAAACTGACTCTCAAGGGGTACCCTGTGCGTAATAGAGTGACGAGGAGGGGCCCTGACCGACCGTCAACATGTGACGGGTTGGGAGTGAGAACGTGTTGGTTAAGAACATACAAAGGAAACAGAAAGGCCAATTTAGTGGATTTGAATGAAAGACCTTCTTACTGCAACACAATAACCATTTTAAAGTATCACACCTAAACACATGCATCGGATATCATATTTAATGTTTGTCTGTTTGGGAGCTTGTGTGTTCAGTCCTTGGGCTAATTTGACAAGATCAACGCCACTTACTCACAGATCACAGATTGTTGCAGTGTCAGATTTCACAAATGATTACAGCTTGCACATTATAGCTTTTGTGTTAAAAATCTGGTGGAAAAGGCCACTGGCTGTAAAATGCGGCCCTGGCATATTTCCTGTTGGATGAAATCACATCTCAATAGTCAATGCACCATTGTACTAGCTTAGAATTCAAGGTGGCTAAAATGAACTCACCTTTATGTGAAGTTACATTTGGGGCCTGCCACACACAACTGAAACATTGACTTTAATGAAATGTATAATGTCAACAGATTTCACATACAGTAGATGTATTAGGTTCGTTGAAAGCTATAATATTAAGTTTAAATAAAAAATATTAGGTTCAACTTAATTGTATTGCTTTCAACTAACCTCATACAGTTATGTGAAATCTGTTGACATCATTTAATTAAAGTCAACGTTTCAGTTCTTGAGTGCAGTCTGTCAGATGGAGGTCCACTTGTCGAAGTGTTAATGAATTGTCCTTTATTGAGTGTATTACATTTTTATACAACCAGTTCTAAAGAGGGCCTTTTGTTTCCTGTCAGGGTACCAAGTCATTTCCTGCAATCTATGGTCTTTTTTAATACAATGCTTGTAATTGGGCTTCAGAAATCTCTCCAAAAAGCTGCACACAGTGGCGTCTGGGCAGCAACGCTCCTTAAGCTAATGGCTAATATGGCTGAGGTGCTCCACAGAGTGCTTTTAGACGCTCATTTGTGCCGCTGCCAGCCGGTGCTTTAATGGCTCTCTGATTAGTCATCCAGTCGGGCTGCACTGACACTGATGTTTGCTGGAATAATGGCCGTTGCTGTAGACCACTGATGTGGGTGTTGATGATGATGGTGATTGTGTTTTTATATTCATTAATCCAAAGTAATACGTAATGATTATGACTTCTTTATATCCCTTTATCTGGGTAATACAGATTGACATTTATATTATAATGCTTAGATTTGTCCCATGTTTGGTCAGTATCTTTTTGTAACTGCCTACATTCTGTCAGCTCTGCGGTGAATTCTGAATGTTCTCAATCAGTTTTTTCTTTCATTTCAGCTCTGGTTTGAATTCTAAAACCTAAGAATGACATAACGAGGATGCACACACACACACACACACACACACACACACACACACACACACACACACACACACACACACACACACACACACACACACACACACACACACACACACACACACACACACACACACACACACACACACACACACACACACACACACTACACACACACCATCATCATCATTGTCGGTCACTCATAGTCGAGTATGACTGTCCTCCTTCTTGGTCCTTGTGGGTCTTCAGGTGGGCATAGAGGCCGATTCTGGACCCGATTATCCTTGTGCAGTGTGGACATGGGAATGTAGTGGTGGAGGGTTTGGGTTGGACCTGTTCTGTGGTTGCTCTCTCCTTCCTGAGTCTGTGCTTGTCTTGTGCAGCATGGCAGAGGTCATCATTGTATAGTGCAGCACCCTCACGGACAAGGTTTCTCCAGGTCGCCCTGTCTGCTGCCATGTCTTACCAAGCTTGTAGGTCTATGTGGCACTTCTTTAGGTTTGCTTTTATGTTATCTTTGTACCTCTTCTTTTGGCCTCCAGGGGCCCGTTTCCCTTTAGCAAGTTGGGAACACACACACACACACACACACACACACACACACACACACACACACACACACACACACACACACACACACACACACACACACACACACACACACACACACACACACACACACACACACACACACTACCACTAATGACTTCAGTGGGAATCAGTAGAAAGTTAATTGAAAACTACTGGAACTTGTTTTAAATCGTGACGACACTAGCTGAAGTTGTGAAATATCATTCAAATCAGTTTTTGTTCAGAACATTTTCAGGTTGAAAGAATCTGGAGATAAATACTGTATCTTTGACAAAATTAAAGTTTTAAGAAGCTGCTTTTTTTAATCGAAGTATATTAATAATAATAATTCAGTGTACTAAAAATCCAACAAGCTAATAATAATAATAATTATTATTATATTTTGACATATAACTTTCTCTCACTACATTGCTCGTAATTCAACAGCCACTCTCGGCCTAATACAGTTACCGTGATGAGAATGCTAAATTACCTGTGCTAGCACTTCGTCCGGTTCCATGCAACAAGCTGATTATCCCTAGCACCCCTCCCAGTGAATCCCAGCCAGCTGCAACAGTGTGTGCAGCGGAGGATTTGGAAAACATAATGGTATTATGCTAATGTCAAGATATTGCTGGATTGACATTTCTACTGATTGGGATTAGTGCTCCCATCCATTTCCCACCCACGCAGCAATAGCTTAAGGTCTTTCTGTCACCAGAACATGCTTTAACATTGCCGGTGTCAGGGGTAATTTGTGCTGTTAGTCAAGTAGGCTTGTTTCTATGCAATTAGTTTATTTTCTTTGTGTAATGCGTGCATGCCCTGAGCTGCCTGCCCTCTGGAAACAAAGCAAATCCCAAATGCATAGACATACTGCAACTGGTCTCTGATTTAAATGTATTCTTCTTAAATATATCAACATATTTCACACAGATGATTACTATATTTTTCTCCCCTGATAAATTAACATTTCAACTTCACAATTAAAAAAAAGAGGTGACAGCTGAGATATTATCAACATGACTTCTCATCCACTGCTTTCTGCAAAAAGTCTTTCGTGTTTTAGTTTTCACACCAATGCATTACATAAGCTCACCTTCACCAAGATCCTTACAGTAGAATCCCTGTGTTCCCTCCAGAGGGAGTTTTTCTCCCACACACTCCCGTAATAGATAACATATACATTTATATAAATATATATATCATTTCAATTCCCATAAAACTTTTGTTGAAAATATTTGTTCACTAAAGCTGATTGTTGTCTGTTAACAAACCATTAGGACAAATGTTTTTATTCTAATAATACATAAATTATAAGATGCTGCAATTCTATAACATAACTGCCCCAGTGATATGCATTTAGAAGTGACAATTCTAATAAGGTCACTACATGTTTCTTAATTGCGAATACTACGACTGATTTACTAACACATTTCTCTGTTTGTTTCTTTTTTTCTGCACAGGCACTCATACATTTGTGACGGAGGGGGAACATCTGGAGCTGACAGCCGTCACCAAAGAGCTGTCAGGGTCTTACGAGTGCATCGCTTCTAATGACATCTCCAGCCCTGACGTCAGGACAGTGCAAGTCACAGTGAACTGTAAGAGTCAAACGGATCACTCTGGTGGAATCATGTAGGGCTGGGGCAAAATATCATCACATAAAGACCACTCTTTTACTATTCTATTTGATTATTTGGTCTTCAATGCACTCAAAAATAAGTAACTGTTGTCACTATCTATTGTCTAACCGCTTCATATTCTTCTTTGTGTCAGTTTATTTTAAAAGAAAAAGGAATTTGCCAAAATCAACAAGAAATGTGGATTTATTCTGTATATGACACCAACAACAAGTTTATTTGACTTTGTTTTACAGACCCTCCCTTCATTTCTAAAGCGAGGAGTACGGGTACAGCAGTGGGACAAAAAGGAGTCCTGCAATGCGAAGCCTCTGCTGTCCCCAGGGCAAATTTTGAGTGGTACAAAGAAGACAGCAGGTGAGTCTCCCTCCTGAACTCTGAATCTGTGATCTGTGCAGGCATGACATCGTTTGAAGTCAGAATGCAGACACATTGGCCGTTTCTCAATGTCGTGTAAACCTGTTGCAGAGCCACTATTTCAAGTATACAACGTCATCGAGTGGCGCCGAGGGACTGTTTAAATGCATGTTAAATGACCAGCATTCTGCGCCACTCGATGATGTAGTATACTTAAAATAGTTGCTCTGCAGCATGTGTACTCGACATTGAGAAACGGCCACAGACTTATGTCACCCGGAGCTGCAGGGTGGGGACCAGACTGCAGCTCCGTGTTGATCAGTCATGGCTCTTCACACATCCCTGTTTAAAATGAGGCTGTCCTTTTGAAGTAATAAGGTGTTCCGTGTTTGTTCTGCACATTGCTCTCTCAATGGGCAATACTGTATGTTAATCATCATATCAGGAACATTCATGTTTTTCAGTTTTTCCTTTTCTTGTTTTATGTCAAATCATATTTAAAGCAGGATTGGAAACAGAAGCAACTATTATTATCTGAATTGTAATCGGTTTATAAGTGTCGTGTATCTTGGAGGTTAAGAAGTAATTCCCACAAGGTAAAACATGTTTAAAGTGCAGGCTGGAGCTTCTGTAAACACTGCTCACTGTTAAATGGGCCCCGACAGACACAGCACTGCTCATCAGTCCCCACAAGACCAAATCAGTACTCAAGAGTAAAAGAATGAAGGTCGCTGATAAAACAAATGTTTACCATCCCCAAACATGAAATAAGAAATGCGGTGAGTGAAACAGGAGGGATGTTGTTGTGCACTGAAGGATGGAGTGCACACACACATGCAGTCAATTCACTGAGCGGAACTCAGTTTTAGCTCTAATATGAAAAATGGTTTACCTTTGACGGACGATAAAATATTTCTATTTTCATGACTATCTCAATTTCAGAATTCCTTTATTCGTCCCACAAAGGGGAAATAACGTTGTTACAGAAACATATAGATAGAGACAAAGAGAATGGAACACTATTTTATAAAAAGGCATGCATATATTTAAAATAAAAAGTATTACAATTTCACAGAAGTTCACATTCAGGTAGATAAGTAGTAGCAGTATTTATAAAATAAAGTAAGTGTAGTATTGTAAAATGAAGTGTGGTATATAACAATTTTTATTGCACATAGTTACGTAAAGATTCCTGTTAAAGTAATGGATGGACTGAATACGAGAGGCAGCCAGGTGTCATAGTCTTTGTTTGTTTCATAGTGTTTTACATAATTGCACATTGTTATTATTTTACAACAGAGGGGTAATAGTCTGTGCTGTTAAATGTGTGTGGGGGTCTACCAGGGTCAGTGGTGGTCTGACAGCCGCAGGACGGAAGGACCTGTTTAAGTACATCCGGCCAAGATTTGAAAAAAGGCTAACAATCAGACACATGGATCAGACTCATGTTAATAATATCAGCCCCTCATACTGAATATTTGACAGTCTTCTGATATCTTCCACTGTCCCTATGTATATATTTAAACGTAAAAGTTCAGATTGTATTTTATATTTTGAGATGTTTGTATAATACATCTGAAAATATAAAATGTTTTATATAAACATTAGAAGATAAATGTTTGTATAAACATAATGTAGAATGTTGTGAAAAATCTGCTCAAAGATTGTAGCTCGAGACTTTATGAATCACCATAACAACCTAACGAGGCGTACTTAATATGTATCTTTGTCTGACATTGCAATGGATAATGACGGAACTTGATCTGACCATTAAAGTATTGT
>NC_136907.1:32893800-32909532 GCF_949606895.1 Notothenia rossii
GTTATTGGTATGCTAGCAGCTTCACATAGAAAATACAAAAAAAAACATCCTCACTTGAAGGTCATCCGCTGTATGTTCCTCGCTGGTTTACCTTTTAATTTCTACCTTAGTTTCCATGGCAATTTGCAGCACAGATGTAAAGCTCTTATTTGCCAGAGATAATAAGCTGTATTCCTTTTAGCATCTGAGGTCCAGTTAATCACTGTTCATATTGAAGAAAATATGTAGTTCAAGCACTGATTTAAGCAGAGGTAAGAAGTAACTAAGAAGTCTTACTGACCTACTGTACTTAAGAACAATATTGAGGTACATTTTATGCTACTTTGTACTTCTACTCCACTACAGTTCAGAGGTCAATGGTGTCCTTTTACTTTTACTCCACTACATGTATTTAGCTTTTTATGCATGTAAACCGTCTGCAGAGTCACAAACCCTCAAAGTACTCCCTGTAGGGAGTACAACCCTAACACAGAAAAGACCTGTCTATGCTGCTACAGAACGACTCGTTGGACATTTCTCTTTTTCCATTTTTTTCTTCCTGGTCATAGTCACGTAACGGTCATAGTGATGTAACGGTAGCCTTATCTTTTCTCAGCCGCGGCTCCGCAGATTTCCGCACACACAGTCACAGCCTGGCTGTGAGTGTGTGTGTGTGTGTGTGCTCAGGCTGAGTTCCGCGGAGTCTTGCTGTCTCGCAGACCCCACGCAGCAACCAGGAAACAACACCAGTAATCCACCTCACACTGTCTGCTCCTCAAGCCTCAAAAGGCGGAGCAGCGAGCCCCGCAACATGCCGCCAAAACGGCACCCAGACCTCACGCAGCATTCTCATCTGTTTGTCATTACTGGTGTCGTTTTCTGGTTGCTAACAAACGCCATTGTAACACATAATCACTGATGTCCCGCTGTAACGGTGGTGGACTCATCAGAACAGAGTGGCTGAGCTGACCAATCAGAGCACAGTGGGCTCATAGAAAGGGGGGGCAGGAGCTCCAACAAGCCGTTTAGGACAGAGAGTGAATACACATACTATACAGAGATGCTGTATGAGAAACCAATGTGAGTTTGGAACATTGAACACTGTAAATATATTCTAGTAGACCTCAACAATGGAATTATGATCAGTAGAAATGGCCATGACATGGGAGCTTTTATACCTTTAGTTACTTCACAGATGTGGATGAATGATGTGAAATATAATCAAGTTTTAAATCAGACTTTAGTTCCACCTGGAGTAAATTCACAAGCTACCCTGCATTATACAAAGTCATTCAAACTAACTGCACCTTCACCAGCTTTGAGACCACTTTCATGATCAATCATTATAAAACATATCATATATATTATTCTGAAAAAAATAAGAAATAGTATATATTATAGGCCTACTCCGGTGCACGTTCACACCGGAGTACTTTTACCCATACTTTTCCCGTTTAGTTCGGATAGTGCCTGGAATTTTGCTTTCACACCAAAAAGAGAACTTAGTTCCGAGAACTTTTACTCCCATTTTTTGTCCCTGCTAGAGAGGTGGTACTATCCTGGGGAGAAAAAAGTACCAATTTCGATTGGCTGGGCGAATTGCAAACCACGCCCCGTAAAACCCAGAAAAGTTTTGTGAAGCCGCCATTGTATTTGCTGGCGTTAGCATTATTAGCATTAGCATTAGCCCCGCGCACCAACGGAGAGAGAATAACTTATGGCAACACAAAAAAAAACATGGGAGGGGTGGAGTGATGAAGAGGCGTCGGCATTCTGGCGATTTACTCGGAAGGCTTCAGTAGAAGCTGCTGGGAGTCCCGGCAGCTTCTACTGAAGCCAGTCCCCAACCCCGGGGACTTCCGGCCGGGGACTTCCGGCGGCAGTATACGCCGTGAAGTGGTTTGCGGCCTGCCAGTAAACCCAAAGCAGAAGAGGAAGAAGTGACGTCAGCAGTTTCATTTGCGTAATCTTCCCAGGGAACTTATTCCGGTGTGAACGCGATCTGTACTTAGTTCCATGGGGGTACCAAGTGCTGGCACTAAGTGCTGGGCACTAAGTACGGCAAAGTACTTGGTGTGAAAGCGGCTAATGACTACTTTTAGTTTTGGTACTTTACCTATATTTTGATGCCAATGCTTTTTTACTTTTACTTGAGTCAGGTACTTCTACTTACTCAAATACTAGATCGGAGTACTTCTATACTCAAGTAGTAGATCTGAGTACTCCTCCCACCTCTGGATTTAAGTGCTGATGCTGCAGTATTGCTGTAAGTACTGTGTTCTCCTGCAGGTCCAGGGGCCATGCACGATGTGAACGGGGCCGCCGCCCTGCCCCGGGCCTCCGTCTGCCTCCTGCTGACTGTAGCCCCCCTCTACCTGCTGAGGTTCTGATGGGAGGGGACCACTTGCTCCCCCAGCACTGAGCGCAAAGAACAGACTATCAGTCCTACAAGAAGAACGGGAAGTTAAGAGGGCCAGTGGTTGGTTCTTAGTTTTCTTTCTCTTTTTATTTCTGGCTTTGCATCAGAGTCTGTTCTCTTTACGCTCGCCAAGAGTGAGAGGCATCAATCCGATGGAGGGAAATTTGAATCATGCTCTAATATGATGATGATGTTAGAACTACTGAGTTTGTGTCCCCCTAAATCTTTTTGTATGTGAAGGGCAAAAAGAAGAAAAAATATGTGTAACTGTTGATAGTTGACTGTTTATTGCTATTGCTAATATTGAAGTGTACATTAAGATTATTATTATTATTATTATTATTATTATTGTGTCATGTCCGGTTCAATATCTGTACAATACCATTAAGCTTTTTTTAAGTAAATGACAAAAAAAGGAAAAAATGCAATGTGGTTGATGAATTTTACTGTATTTTTACAGTTGTATGCAAAACAGAGTAACAGGTCCTTGGTGATAAACACTTCAGACTAATAAATGGTGAACCTTGATTTCTCAGGCAAAGTCCCACAGCATAGTGCATCCAAACATTTATTTTCATCCTAATGTGTGTAGAACATGTTCAAACGTGTACAGACTATTCCTGCACTGTTGTTTTCTGCTTTTCTGAAACACCGCTCATAGCAGCTTCACGGCATATTCACAAAAAAATGAAATGGTACTTTCAGACATTTATGATAATCTTTATATGGGTTAAGGTGCTGGTCAGTACTACGGTAAAGTTTAAAGTTTAACATACAGGTAACATAAAAAAACTGAAACGTTGACTTTAATTACGTGTATTAAAGGTCCCCTATTGTACTTTTTTTCATCAATATATAATAGGTCTCGGATCTATACAAAAATGTTTCTGAAGTGTTTGGCTCCAAATAACAGATCAATGTAGCATCCCATAATCCCCTCTGTTTCAGCCCTGTTTCCAAAGTGCTGATTCTCTGTCTGTTACTTTAGATGAAAATAAGGAGCCCCTTCCCACGCCCCTCTGAGAGAGATTTGGTTACAAAGAACTCAATGGTGCTCTAGGAGGAGATTCAGGTGATAAGGGGGGGGGGGGTACCTTGGTTGGTGATCGGCTAATGGTTACACAAGACAACACATTATGACATCATAAAGTGATCAAAATCTGATCAGCTAATTTTCAGACAGGTTTTTATAGAAATGGATCAGGACAAAAAGAGAGAGAATATTTGTTCCTGAAACTTTTAGAGTCTCTTTCCACAGAGGGGACACATGTATGTATAGAATACATGAAAAAGTGTTTTTTGCATAATAGGTCAACAGATTTCACATCACTGTATTAGGTTAGTTGAAAGCAATAATATTAAGCTGAACCTAATCTTTTTTAATTACACTTAAAATGAGTGCTTTCAACTAACCTAATACGGTTATGTTACACTGAGGTGAAGCCTGTACTGCTTTAAACTACATTTAACTAGTCATCTTTTTTACAAGATATTTTTGGCATTTAAGTCTTGTCTAAGTCTTAACCAGCATTATTTGTCACTGATGGTAAGCTTTAAGTTAAAGATTCTACATTAACACATGCATATTTCCTAAAAAACATTTCAGTTTCTGAGGCAGCCACAGTGGTTTTAATTATCTTGGTTGAACGGTGGGGCTTTTATGCAATTCTTTATGATCCAGAGGGCCACAACAGCTTGCAACTTGTCCTGTGTTGGTTTATTTGTCCACTGACTACAATTTAGCATTACGTAAAGGTGACCTATCATGCAAAATGCACTTTTGTACATTTTTTATACATGAATATGTGTCCCCGGTGTTCCAGGGAACTCACCAAGTGTCAGAAAACACAACCCTCTCAATTTTCCTCCATACCCAAATCTCTTAAAAAGGGGCTGCAACAGATCTGATACAGACTGATCCAGATTTGAACACTTCTGTGAAGTCACAGAAGTGGCGCTACGGCTATTGGGCCAACTCCACCAATCAGGAGGAGACAGCCACGGACATTGCTGTTCGAAATCGCTGGAGACGCTGTAGTACATATGCAAGGCCTGTAGATGGTGCTGTTCTCACATAACCAGCCCATGAAAACACAGTGTTAAATTGAGCGAAATGAGGAATGGCTAAAATGCATGATCTGTTTGGTATTTTGAAAAATAAAAAGTATAAATATGCCTTATATAGGTATGGTCCTACACTATATTATTCAAATATAGCATGATAGGTCCACTTTAACAAAAGATACAATTCGAAATATCAATGAAAAGGCTTTCAATCCTCTACAAGTCAGAGCAGAAAAAGCTTCTTAAACGACCACAACAGTGCTTTGGAAAGTTTTGTCAAGACAAAAACCAAAATGCATGCATGAGTTTGTTTTTCTGTTTGTTTTTTAAGTTACTGTTTGCTATTTTATCACATATTAACCTGTTAAAGCTATGTACATTTTAATGACATTTGTTTTACTGATAAGATAATCAGCTTGTTTAAAAAAAAAAGTTATACATCTAAAGTATAGCTTATATAACAAACACACATTTGTGTGCATTGGGATGGATAACTCAGTATAACTCAAGCATAAATTGATTTGTGTTTAGTCATGCAAAAGAAGGAACAAAATCAGAAGTGGCTTTTTTTAATGAGCATGTTATCATACTGAAACTCAAACGTCAGTCCACAAGAAAACAGCAGTTGTATAATTGTATCACCTACAGTAAGTATTCAAATGGAGAGTGGTGGAGAAGCAGGGTAAACGCCCTTGGTATAAAACTCCTTCAATTCATAAAACCTGTGTGGGCTGGCTGTTTTGGGCATTTTTCCTCATTTGGCTCCAGTCCACTCCCAGGCCTCCGATGACACTACTTTATGAATAACAAGACAGCAGAGTCAACTTGAATAATGATAAATGTACCGTGCAGCTGCTATGAAGCTTTTTTCAGGTGTAATGAATGTGTGCTTTTAACCTGGTTTGCAGAAGCTGTTCCTGAGACTGCAGAGTGATCGATGTGTTCTGTGGGCAGCAGATGCATTTTTAAGGGAGGTGTTTTAGTCTGCCTCGGACAGAAATGTACAGTGATGAGAATATACTTAAAGCACAAGTGATTGATAATGTGATGTTCTGCTATTGTCCAGTTCACTCCTGTGCATACCTATGAGTAAGAAATGTGTTGAAGACAGAACAGCAGGGAGGAAATCGATGTATGTGGGAATGCTTTCGTTGTACTCACATGTTCAGTTATGTGCTCGTGATGATGGTGAACAGTCAGCTGCAGATTTTCTCACAGGATGTGATTTCATTTTTTATGGGTTTGGAAACGGCAGATCAGACAGATGCTAAAGTTAAGGGTTATTGTAAATCTTTCCATGCCAGATAGATTAACATGATAAGTACTGATGTCAATAACCTTGAATCAATTCCCCAAATCCCCATTAAAAGAATACTGGACTTTATTAACGTCTATTTTCGCATATATCACCATGAACAACAGTGTCATTTGTGTTTTTTTCTACATATGTTTTCCGAATTGTTTAAGGATATCAGCTTATTCCATTTCACATTATAATCCTCCTGAATGCATCATTATCTGCAATTTTTTCACTTATATCTATTTGATTCATTCTTTTATTCTTCATTGACAGCTGCATTTTGTTTGAAATGTTTTCAGATGGAAATTAAGATTGTTTGTTTGTAGCCTTTATTTAACCAGGTGAAAATCCCATTGAGATCAACGATCTCTTTTTCAAGGGAGACCTGAACGATTCAGAGTAGTCAATCTTGTGGTATATAGTCATCATATCATTTGACTGAGAGATTGCAAAGATTTTCCTAAACTGGTTGAATGTGAATTTAAGTGGTCAATCATTTGTCTTGACCATGATGCCATACATTACTATCTCTCTCGTAAGTTTCCTTTTTTTAATTCAAAGTTGCACTCGTCACTTTTTATACATTAACTCTATAAACCCTATGAATGACATGCTGAGCACCAAACAACGTGCACGTATAAAAGAAGATAAAGAAGAGATGAAGTTAGCGACCAGCTGATGAAGATGGTGGAATATGTAAGGCCTAGTTATTCTTTTCAGTAGTTGGTAATAACAAACAGAGCTGCAAGGAGAGTGGACAAAATCATATTATTGCTTTCAACTAAGCTAATACAGTTACTGTGTACTGGCATACAACAATGGGGGGATACAGTACAAGAGACAGAAGCAGAACATGAAGATAAACAATTATAAATAATGACCGGGACTGATCTATATCTCAGATGTGTAACAAACTACAGCAGTTCAACATTTGCTATACAAATTACCTTCATAACTTTATGTCATACTTTGTCAACGTCACCGTCAGGCCGTTGAAGAAGCTGATTATGTTCCTTGTTTGGCTATTTTCCTTAAACAATACAAATGAATATTTGATTGCAGCTTTAAAGAAAAGATCATTGAAAAATAATTTAGAATTGACAGCAATTGTAGAAGGAGAGAAAAAACATGAACAAACATGAGTCTGCAAACTTCTTCAGTGTGCCTTACCATCCAATATAATAATATGTGTGCATTAAATACTAACATGAATAGGAAAGCACTTTATCCTCCCAATTACTGTAAAAACTACCTCTACAAACCAGAGGTGGGGGGGAGGGGTTGGTAAGTGTGCTGTCAGTCAAGCTGCCTGTTACCTTGGTGTGTCTTTGACTGACAGGAGATGCACTATAGTGACACATCTGTGAGTCATGGATGCAAACTCTTGCCTTGAGGTGCTCCGTGTGTAAATGCTTTTCTTATAACTTCCTACTAGTTATTCCCTAACTGCTGATTATTTCCAAGGTTATATGTACATTTTGCCTCACTCTAATGATGATTTACAGAAAAATTAACTCAAATTCTTAATTCCAGGTGAAGTTAAACAAAGTTAAAACTGCGTGATGGCATGAATTGCTAACCTGCTAGTGGTCTCACAGCATGATGAACACCAACAATGTTCCAATTATAGGATCTAACCAAACTCTATGTTTCTTTGAAGAGGGAATATGTTTTGTTCAGACCAGAGTCAGCAGGGAACAAGGAACACAAATGATGTAGCTGTTTTTAGATAATTCCCCACATAGGACAACTCCAATGCAATTAGATAATCCCCCTGTACAGCTAGCGTCTGGTTGTTTATAATATAGTTTAAAGAATAACTGGATTACTCTTCTGTTTCATTGCTCACAATCTCTCTTCTCCTTCGTCATATATGTCACACATAACACAGTTATAAAATGTTCTCAGATATATCACATTCAATGCAGACTCTTATCTGCAGACACTATTAATGTTCTGTAACATCTGTTCTCTGCTTTGTCCTAAATTGCCTTCAATTCAGATAGGTCAGGATTAATTGACAACTTTGTAAAGATGATTTCTGAATAACAGCTTTGGAAATATCAGCAGTCATGCCCCCCTGATGTAATCATGCACACAATGTTCACAAGCAACATTCTTATTTCATGACATGAAAATATATACCAACATGATTCCACTATTCCAAACGTTTCCATCATATACAGTCACAATAGGTCCACTGTGCTCTTAAATTGTATGTTAAATAAATGTAACAGTTATATCTTGATTTCCATAAATATAATATCAGAGGATAGACATAGACCTCATGTACAGCCCTGAAGGAACAATAGATGCAAAATTAGTCCCTTCAAAAATCAGCCAAGCATATTTCATTTTTAATTTCATCTGGTCCACCCTGTTATGTCAATTGTGTCAACAAAACAGTTTGCCAAGCAAAGACAGCCGTGTCAGAATAAAGAGATCTGCAGCGTGTCGTATACTTTACTCATCTGAGTCTCTGAGCTCAGTCCCACATCTCTGCCTGCTAATACAGGAAACAGTTGGACGTTCCTCTGCCTGCCTGAGTCCTCCTGCTTTTTACATTTGGTGGTTTATCTGCCTCGCCATCCTTCTTAAAACGTTTATCTTACATTTCAATAACCCAAAACATTCCAAAGTCTGGGCACATGTGCCCTGAATACTTCCAGTGGCCTCCTAAACGCACCGATAAAGATTTGATTTCACGTGGCTGCGGTCAAATGATACATCTGTATTTATGTGCAGAAGATGAGGCAATGAATGTAGGATTTTATTTGTGAAGAAAGCAGGAACATGATGATTCGTTCATCTGCTGTCTAAATAAATATTTATTGCCATTATATTTGCAGGCGCAGCCGGCTAAATGCATCATCTTGTTTGACAGGTGGAGGTCATCCCCGTATAGCAGGGATGAATCAGACGTCTGAGGTCTCCAATATGACATAATCTGCTTCAATGAGAGTTAATCATCTACAATGATGGGAAGTTAGCATGTACCATACTCTCAATCCTGTCCCGTCACCAACACATGGTTGTGATCTTCTCTTTGCCACTTCATCCACTTACACCATCACTAGTTTGGCTTTTGAATCAAATCAGATCCTGCTGCTTAAACAAGGATTTGAGCACCTTCAAGGTGTCAGCCTATGAAACAAGCTCCATGTTGCTTTGAAAGATAACAGTTCATGTTGCCCTGTTTTTAATGAAGACAGCAGCCCCCTGATGTATTTGCCATAAAATACTCATCTTCCTGTTCTGTCTGGAGTCATATCCTTCCATTGTCTTTAAAAAGCAATTAAAAAGAGCTTGAAGAGGTACAATGTAGAGCTAACAAATAATATCCGACATGAGACGACAGGGAGCTTCTTCAAACACTTTAAACACGATTCTATACACAATCAGGGCAGCTGTGTTACATGTTGTGTATTTCATTTATCTTAGGTGACAACACAGCTATGAAGCGATGTTCATAAATTATTTCCCAGTGCAATCTGTTATTATGTGCTTGACAGTCAGTACATACATGACTAGTATTCCGTTAGCTGTCAAAAAAACACATTTGTCTTTTTGAATGTAGACTGTGCCACATCGGTGGATGATGATTGATTTGTTAAATGTTTAAATGAAGTGGTTGCCCAGCAGGAATGAGTGATTTGAAAAACAGGTGTTATTCTCGGTCAGTGAATCCTCTCCCACATCTCTTATAAATCCTCACAGATCCCTTCACTGGCTCCCCTCTTCAGTCTGAAGAGCACAACCAACTTCGGCAGATCACTGATTAATGATTTGCTTGCGCAGGAACGCATCCTGAGAGCCTGAGCAGACACTCAAGTCTCATAAACAGGAAAAATGCAGGAGTCTAAATGCATGAAATGAGGAAACACAACATTTAGATTTTACATTTCTGCGTTAGCAGTTCCCTGAGGTTACAAAAAACACTTACTCAGTATCAGCTTGCAACCAGTTTGTGTCAGTTCTGATAACAAGTGTTGGAAACAGTTTATATTAAGGTACCAACCATTACATTACATTTACATTTACTGTCGCAGAGGGAATGTTTCAAAGCCTTACACAACCAATGTACACATCACATAGCAACGCAGCAACACATAGCAACAATAGCAACTGCACACACAGATGGCTTCTTTGGATGTATATCAGAAGTGAATTGACTGTTATTAGTAGGGGTGCACCGAATGGGAAATTCTTGGCCGAAACCGATACCGAAAATAGGAAACAGTTGGCCAAAAACCGAATGCCGAAAGGCCGAAAATGATTAATAGAAATATATATATATATATAGAAATATATATATATATATATAATGTATACATTTTTTACCAATGTTGTTCAGCTACCTGATTATGGAAAAAGACATGATTATAGCAAAACTTAACTTAACTTAACTTAACTTAAATAATAATCACTATTATGGGTCCATAAAACATTTATTCAGCACTTTTGAATGCATACAGTACATTAATTCCAAGTCAAGTGCATTTTCTTTTCTCTGTAGGATAACTACAACAAAGTGCATTCAGAACAAAGCCAAGGTGCTTTAAAACTGCATAAACATCTAGGCCAGTAGGCCTACAACAAAATAGTGTAAATAAAGACTGTAACAGCCAGGCCTTCAACAACAACAAATGCACCTATAAGGCATGCATACAAATGTGCAAACTGGATAAATCCACATGAATGTAACTATTTACAAATGGAATTACAATTGAATTTCAAGAATCTGTAAATAAGGCTGTCTGTCCTCATAAGCAAAGTAGTAAACATTGTATAAAGATACATCAAGTGAAAACTGGATACAAAATCCACAATCAATTACAAATTAAATTACAATTTCAAGAATCTCTAAATAAGGTGGTCTGTCCTCATGAGCAATGTAAACAACATTGTATCATTTAGATACCGAAAGTACAATATATTGAACACTGTGCTGCTGTCATTTCCCCCTAATGATAACCTGAGATGGTGAATTATAACTCATAATGAAAATGGTTCAGGAAAGTGGGTATAGAGTAGACATGTAGAACTAGATAAGCTTATGATAAGCCAGCCTTGTCTACTTATTAAGGAAAAGTGGGAGGTTATTTTTAATGAACAGTAGCTTCTCTGCTTTATCATCCATAAGTCTGTTCCTCTTCTCATCAAGCACATGAGAGGCAGCGCTGAACAGTCTCTCGCTGTCAGTGCTTGTGATTTGATCTTACTCCGCATATTTGTCCGGGTGTTTTGATTTCAAGTGGTGGAGTAATCCCGAAGTTGTGAAAGTCTTTGCAGTTACACCCCCTCGAGAAATGTCAGCTGAACACGTTTTACAAATCGCAATCCACGCCTCTTTTTCTGATATTTTTAAATATCTCCAAGCGGCAGACATGTTGGCTGTGAGCCAGCCGCGAGCATGGTCGCGCGCCGTGCTTGTCGCCACGTTTTGATTACGTCATCACAACAACACGTTAGCTTACCAACGTAACCCTGTTCTCTGACATTCGGTGATATTTTTTCGGTGCTAGAACCCTTTCGGCCGAAAGCCGAAAGGGCCTTTTTAACCATTTTCGGCCGATAATTTTCGGCGGCCGAATATTCGTTGCATCCCTAGTTATTAGTTTTAATAAAGCATTTATTCATGCATAATTCTGCATGACAATATCCTACAATTACTACAACAATGCTAAAAGTTGTCCTACAACAACCTTATGATTACCAGGTCAGAAATGACATTGTTGTATATCCTTTTATAGTTAGTTAGAATAGTCATTCTCCCTTAATGACACTTAATGAATATGTTCTAATCCCATGCAACAAAACTACAGTGCAAAACATTATTAAATTAAAGTGGACCTATTATGCTATATTGGAAACATATATTGTAGGGCCGTACCTATACAAAACTAGCTCTGAATGTTAGCATGCTTGGTAATGTAAACGTACAGCATTTCACTCAGGAGAGACGTGATGTATGGAATACATGTTTATTATCGGGTCACATTATATAGATGAACATAATGATGACAGTTTATATCAACTGAATGAAATGGTGTTTGGCGATTAGGCCCAGGTTTTGTAGGATGTCATTCGGGAAGGGAAGAACCGTTTCCGATGAACCCCCCCGGGTCTAGACACTGGTGGTGGTGATAAGTGGTTAGGTCCGGTTGGAAGGGAGAAGGTTGAGCTTGGCCCTGAGTTGGAAGCAGGAGGCGAAGGGGTGGAGGAGGGTTGCGCGTTGACACCTGAAAGACAGCTGATGGGAAAGGGGAGAGCATATATAGAGGGATTACCAGGTGCGATGATTAGGCTTGTGAATGAGGGACGTGATAGGCTTGCTGAGGAGTGGCGCTCCCTATCATTAGTGAAGGGAGCGAGTATTGCCATGACGTGCAATACGAGTGATAGGTCTTCCTGCCTGAACTTGCGCTGAGCTTCATTTCACTCAGGAGAGACGTGATGTATGGAATACATGTTTATTATCGGGTCACATTATATAGATGAACATAATGATGACAGTTTATATCAACTGAATGAAATGGTGTTTGGCGATTAGGCCCAGGTTTTGTAGGATGTCATTCGGGAAGGGAAGAACCGTTTCCGATGAACCCCCAAAAGAAGTGAAAGTATGAAGTACTGAACGTGATGAAATCTTACCTTGTGGGATGCAGTGGAGATCTATGGATGAAATGAGAGGTTAATACATGTGGGGATTTAGACATACTGATGCCTCCTAGGCATCTTCCCTGGACGTACAGGGCTTCCTGGACGTACAGGGCATCCTGGACGTACGGGGCATCCCGGACATACGGGGCGTCCCGGACATACGGGGCTTCCCGGACATACGGGGCATCCCGGACGTACGGGGCATCCTGGACATACAGGGCGTCCTGGACATACAGGGCTTCCCGGACATACGGGGCATCCTGACTTAGCAGGGACACATTTAATACAGACCCGAAGGTTACAACCTGGACGTACAGGGTTAGACATGTCGAGATAAACAAGAGCCCCGGGGCGAATATACGTGCTGACATGCTAAAGAACCACCACCAGTTATATGCATACGTACCAGTTTTAAGGTTGGAGAGACCTTTGGATAGCCAGCACGGCACTGAGGTCCGGACGAATGTAGGACGAGAAAGCGGAGGAGGACCACCGTCCGAGTTGTTGCAGTGATGAGGATGAGACGCCTTGATTAGCGGCGGAAGTAGCTGCGCCTATTCTAAATGAATGCCCCGTGTATAGAAGGGGGGATAACCCGGATTTCATGAGAACTTGCTTTAGATAGTGGTTGAATTGTTGATGAGTTAAGGGAAAATTCCCTGAGATAAGAAATAATGGAGAGAGGGGATTAGAGGTAGGCCTAAGCTGTAGAAATTTGATCATGGATTTATAAGGGCAGAACTGGGAGTCGTTGCGGGCGGCGATGACGGAGCAGGCGCCGCCGCATTTGGAGTGCTTGAGATGTAAGCTAAAATGGCTGGCGTGAAAGGATAGGTCAGACAAGCAGACGTCTCGATTGGGATCGAACGTTAGAGAAGCTGTGGTAAATTCGCCTATTCTGAGAAAAAGCATAAAAAGCTAGGAGAAATAAAGCATCGAGTAGTGCGTCGATATAAGGGGAGAATAACCCGCTTCTAAGTTTGGAGAGCATAAGGCGTAACGTGGAGAGTGTAATAGGGCGTCTCCTGTCTATGGCAGGGGGAAAAGTTTTAATGAGACCTTTGAGGATGAGTTTGACTGACTGGTTTGTGAACAGGCTGGGAAAGCCGGGATCGGAACAGCGAATGTTAAACTGAACTCCTGCTAGGAGGCCCCGGATGTATTGGGGTTTGAGGTGGCGATCAGTGGCGCAGTAGCACATGAAGGCGCATACGGTGGAGATGAGAACGGGTTTAAGTGTAATGCCTATGGAAAAGCAAAATAAAGCGAACGTTCTCCAAGCGAAATTAAAAGTTTTAAGGGTGGAAGCGGCTAAGCCCTTCCTCATGAAAAACCTTGCGGATGCGAGGTGCCTTGCTAGGGGGCTTCTATTTAGAAGAGAGAGAGAAGATGCAGGGGAGGAATCCTGACGGGTTGAGCGCTGGCTTCTGGGCAGAGGTTCCGGAATTTCTGGAAGTGGAAACGAGAGAGGGAATCAGCCACTGAGTTGAGGTGGCCGGGAACGTGGCGAGCGGAGATGAGAAAGTTGTGGGTGATGGAAGACCACGTGATGCTTCTCATGAACGGCATGATGTCACGGCACGGGGAGCGCGCTTTATTAATGATTCCGACCACTGATTGGTTGTCGCAGAGTACGGAGATCCGCTGCCGGGGCCAGAGGTGACCCCACACGTGGCAGGCCACGGCGATCGGAAAGATCTCATGCAGAGCGGAGGAAGGGGCATGGCTGGGGAAAGCCGGAGGCCATGAGCCTGCGAACCATTCTCCCTGAAAGAAACCCCCAAAACCCACGGATGGGGCAGCGTCCGTGAAGAATCTCATGGAGTCGGAGGAGTGCACGAGGTCGTCGTAGAAGAAGGTGACGCCATTCCAGTGTGCGAGCAGGAGGGACCAGAACCGCAGGTCAGAGCGGCAGCCTTCATCTAGGAAGACGTGGTCATGGAGGTTTTCTACAGCCGACGCTGTATCCAGGAGCCGTGAAATAAAAGAGCGCCCCTGAGGGATGATAGCCATGGTGAAGTTGAGGTGCCCGAGCAGGGAGAGCAGCTGCTGCTTGGTGATGACTTGTTGCTCGCAGAAGGACTTTGTGATGTCGCGAATGCGCTGCAGTTTGTCCGTGGGGAGAGACGCTTCCATGTCTACGGAGTCGAGTGTAATGCCCAGAAACTCCAGGCGTGTGGTGGGACCTAGCGTTTTCTCTCCTGAGAGGGGAACACCTAACTCCTGAAAGCATAGTTTGAGTTTGGCTAGAGAGGCGCCTAAGTTGTCCCGAGGGGGATCTATGAGGAGGAAATCGTCCAATAGATGCAGGACGGAGGGGATTCTGACGATGTTCAGAAGGATCCAGCAGAGGGCTTCGGAAAAAGAATTGAAGATGCAGGTGCTACTTCTGCACCCGAAGGTTAAACGGACAGCGAAGTAGAATTTGGACTCCCATCTGATACCAAACATGTGCCACTGAGATGGGTGAATGGGAATTATTTTGAACGCGTCAGTAATGTCTGCTTTGGAGAGCCACGCTCCTTGCCCTGCGAATTTGATGAGCTTGATGGCATTATCGACTGAAGCGTAATGAAGGGAAAAATACTCTGGGGGAATGAGGCTATTGATGCTGCAAAACGGGCCAGCGCGGGGAGCGGACAGATCGAAGATGAGCCTTTTCTTCTCAGAGTATTTGCGTGTGGCGACCCCTATTGGGCTTGTCCGGAACACTGGGAACGGAGAGGAATGGAAAGGACCGATTAAATATCCTTTGTTGAGCTCTTTTTGAATGAGCTGAGAGACTATGGTGGGTTCCTTGGTGGCTGACTGCAGGTTTTTTGCCACTAAAGTCACTGAGGGGGGGGAAAGGACCCCTACCCTGAACCCTTGAGAGAGCCCTGACAGAAGATAATCGACGAACACGGGATTTGGGTGAGTCGAAAGTGCAGCTGCTAGATGAGTGGTGTTAATGGAGTTGAGGGGTGATGTTTTAGAAGGTTTTTCCACCACGTTGATTCTGGCGCGGGAAGGGGGGCCGGCGCCTTGGGCAAACTGAACTCGGGTGAGCATCCCTGCAGGTACTGCAAATATGGAGAAAGGTACAATAAGGGTAGGAGCACACGTTCTCATTAAAAGAAACGCAAATCTTATGATCCCTTTGTTTGATCACCTGACGGTTTGGTTTATTGTTCCCGGAATACTGCGTGGGGAAAACGTTGGACCCGGAGAGAGGCACTGAAGGGCAGAGTGGAGAGGTGTGGCCTTGCGCTCCGCAGCTGATGCACGAGATGGCTTGTTGCCTGCCGGTAGCCATGACGAGCAGCTC
>NC_136907.1:32909732-33157232 GCF_949606895.1 Notothenia rossii
TGTTGTATATTGATTATGGACTACGACATGGAGGTTGACCGTTTATTCAACACGTTGTTTCACACGCTCTCATGACAACACAACAACATTAACTGTATCCGGTTCACACATCCCAGAACCCTGGTGCCATCTTAAAGGCACAGTCACACCTGGTGTGACACATACATAACATTTACCCCCCCCCCCCCCCCCCCCCCCTTCAAGAAACCCAATTAACTTTTGATCTACTCTAGATGAACTGGGTAGACTGCCAGTCACCAGCATAGCCATGTGGATTATTCTGCCACGCAACAGGCTAGGCTCTGAACATTACCCCTGAGAGTCACAGGCTCATAATATAGTCCTTCAAGTATCTTGGTCTGACCCGGACACGGGCCGGATGAGCTTCGGGACGAACTATTGGCTCAACCGGTTCAGGTGGGAACTCAGCTGGACCCTGCAACTGCTCGTCGGGTAAAGCAAAGTCCCTGTCCTCTCTGGGCCCTGGGTCCCCGATGAGGGGCGGTGCCACCTTCCGAAGCCGGCTTGCATGCCACCGTGATCCGTCGGCCAGACGAAAGGTGGCTGACCCCAGTTGAGCGGTGACCTTCATCGGTGCCATCCAGAAGGATAGCAGCTTATGGTCCCGGTTAGGACGGTGAATCCTGACCCAGTCCCCCACTGTGAAGGAAGGCGCTCTCACCCTCCGTCGCTTGTCAAACCGCTGCTTCATGTTAAGCTGAGCCTCTGCGACCTTGGCGCTCTGGCAGGGTGCAGCTGTTGGCGTGACGGCCGCCGGGGCCCGTAGCCGATCCAATGGGAGCTGTAGCTCACGGCCCATCATCAAGAGGGCTGGGGAGCTGCCGGTAGTTGAATGCGGCGTCGCCCGGTAGTGAAGCAGGGTGCGGAGCGACGCGGCTGAGAACGGAAGACCATATGCCAGGTGTGCTCTGATCCCGTTCTTTAGGGTTTGGTTGAACCTTTCCACCCCCCCATTTGCTTGCGGGTGGTAGAAAGCTGTACGGATGTGTTTAATCCCCCTCTCTTCCACAAAGGCGGCAAACTCAGCTGAGACAAACTGTGGGCCGTTATCTTTAGTGATGGCGTTAGGACTGCCCCACCGAGCAAACAGAGAGGAGAGGAAGTCTGTGACCACCCGAGCCGTTACAGACCCTGTGGAGACCACCTCGGGCCATTTCGAATGGAGGTCGTAGGCCACCAGGAGGAAGCGTTGATGGTGTGGGACGCCATGAAGTTCCCCACAGATGTCCAGCTGCATGTGCTCCCAAGGCGCGCATGGCCACTGCAAGGGCTTTAGGGGCTGCGGGGGTGGCGGGCCAGTTTTCCCACTGACCAGGCAGGCCGTGCACTCCTTCACCATTGTCTCTATATCTCGATCTATGCCCGGCCACCACACCAAATCCCTGCAGCGCTGTTTCACCTTCACGATACCCAGGTGGCCCTCGTGCGCCATAGCCAATACGTGTGCCCTGAGGTCGATGGGGACGAATGTGCGGAGGCCCCGGGCCACGCAGACACTGTTCCAGCAGGTCAGCTCGTCCTTGACCTGATGAAAAGGCGCCAGCTCCTCTGGGAATTTCGCAGGCCATCCCTCCCGGATGTAAGTTGGGAGCCGGGAGAGTGTGGGGTCCTCCTCCGACGCAAGTCGAAGGTTCTCCAGGGAAACTGCGGCCTGAAGCGGGGCGTGGAGCATGAGTATGAGCTCTGACTCAGTTGCGTCCGGGCCCACGCCGGGCGCCGGGGTGGGGGTGGCACGGGAGAGCAGGTCAGCCACCACATTCTCCCTGCCGGGAGTAAACACCGTGGTGAAGTCGTACGGCAGGAGTCTCTCTGACCAGCGGTAGATCCTCAGGGGTTTGTGCCCTGACCCCGATGTAGCAAGCAGAGCTATGAGAGCCTGATGGTCAGTACGCGACGTAAAGTGTCGCCCATACACGTACATGTGCCACGGCTCGCACGCCCATACGCAGGCCAGGGCCTCTCGCTCCCCCACCGAGTATTTCTGCTCGGCCGAGTTGAGGGACCGAGAGGCGAATGCCACCGGGCGCTCTGTGCCCCCCTGGATCTGGGTAAGCACCGCTCCTATTGCCGTATTGGACGCGTCACAGGTCACAAACGTGGGGCTTGCTAGGTCAAAGAATGAGAGTACCGGCGTTGAAGTGAGCTGCGTCTTGATCTGGCGAATAGCGGCAGAGCAGGCCGGGGTCCACTCCCAGACCGCGTCCTGTTTCAGGAGTTTGCGTAGTGGGGTCGTGGTCGAGGAGTACTGAGGAAGGAAACGCAGGTAGTAGGCCGTCATCCCCAGAAATGAAGGGATCTGAGCGGGACAGGATGGCTCAGGCAGGCGCAGCACCGCCTCTACATTGGAGTGTAGCGGGCTGAGGCCGTCGGCGGTCAAGCAGAACCCCACAAACTCGATGGCTGGGACGGCGAAGGTGCACTTTTCCCCATTGAGTGTGAGGTTGTGTTTGGCGAGGACGTCCAGCACCCTCACCAGGCGTTCGTCATGAAAGGCTGGTGTTGCACCATGAACCAATATGTCGTCCAGGAAGACGACCACGCCCGGGATGCCGGCAAAGATGGTGGTCATGATCTTTTGGAAACAGCTGGGGGCCGAGCTGAGGCCGAAGGGCATGCGGGTGTAGCGAAACACTCCGACATGCGTCACGAAAGATGTAAGGCTGCGACTGTCAGGGTGCAGCGGAACCTGCAGCCTTGGCGAAGGTCTAGTTTTGTGAACATGGAAGAGCCATAGAATTGTGCGACTAGCTCCTCCACTGTGGGCAGCGGATACCTGTCAGGTATCACGACCTTGTTCACCGGCCTGAGGTCGATGCACGGGCGCAGGCCCCCTGACTTCTTCTTCACCACCACCAGGTTTGAAATCTACGGGGAAGCATCAATGCGTTCGATGATGCCCGCGTCCAAGAGCTTTTGCAGCTCGGCGGTGACGTCGTCGCGCAGGGCGAGAGGCAGGCGGTGTATGGGCTGAATCACAGGGTGTACCTCAGGCTTGAGGAGGGGCTGGTGGTTAAAGGCGATGAGGCAACCCAAACCACTGAAGAGAGCAGGCCAGCGCTGATGCCACGGTGAGCCAACAGACAAGATGGCGGTCCCAGAATTGTCCATACTCAACTCCCAAAACAAATCAAAACCCATGAGGTTGACCCCCTGCTGAGACACTTGAAAGGTGAATGTCGAGAGAGCCTTAGTCCCGTAACGCACAGCAAAGGAGATTGTGCCCGCCATTCCTATTTTAGAGTGTCCATACCCGTACAGATCCTCGGCGTCGGCGGTGAGTGTTCGGAGCGGAAAGAGACGCCGGACCGTGGAAACATTCAGGAGCGACTTGGAGGCCCCCGTATCCAGCAGCAGCGGGAGGCAGACCCCATCCAGCTCCACTGTGCAGCTCTTTAGCGGTTGGGAGATGGCTGACACTGAGTGGATGGTCGTCGGTGCGTGCGGCCCAGGCGTACGTGGAGGTGGGCTGTCGGTTACAGGAACAGAGTGACAGACCCGTGAGAAATGGTTCTGTCTGCCACAGCGTTGACACCTCTGTCCCTTGGCAGGGCAGTTCGGAGCTCGACTCTGGTGCGATGATGAGCCACAATTACCACATGCCCGGCGTGCTGCCGTACCCTGGCGTGCTGCAAAGTTCACTTCAAAGTTGTCCTCAGGGAAAACCTCCCCGGAAGGCTCCATGGGTAGCGCCAACGTTTGAGTTAGTATCATGGGTCTGTGGGGAAAATAACTGGAGGAGGGAGCTAGCTGTGATGCTAAGGCTGCTGCTGACTCAAGCTGGAAAGCTACCTCCACTGCTCTTGTCAGAGTGAGCTTGTCTGTCATCATTAGCAACTTTTCTCTGAGCGTCGAGCTGTTAGTGTGCTCAGCCAGCTGATCCCGTAACAGTTCATCTTCCAGCGCTCCGAATTTACAGAGGCTGGCTAGTCCCCTTAGATCAGCCACGTAATGGTGGACGGACTCACCCGCCTGTTGCCGAAAAACAATCCGCCGGAGCATAACATTTTGTGGAGCAGCAAAGTGTCCAGTGAGCAGTGTAACACAGTCCGCATATTTCGGAGCTAGTCCGAGAGTCCGGAAAATCCGCTGTCCCTCGCTGCCCAGTGAGTGTATCAGCAGGGCTTTCCTCCTGTCTTCGTTAGCTTCAGCTAGCCCCGCGGCTACTATGAACGTTTCGAAGAACTCAAGCCAGCGAATCCACGGAATCGGCGGTTTGCCCGGCAGTGCGAGGAACGGGGATAGAGGTGAGAGTAGAGAATCCATAATCCTCGTCGCCAATGTTGTATATTGATTATGGACTACGACATGGAGGTTGACCGTTTATTCAACACGTTGTTTCACACGCTCTCATGACAACACAACAACATTAACTGTATCCGGTTCACACATCCCAAAATCCAGGAATCTTTGGTACTTGAGTTTCTATACACAGGCAAACATACTTATGTCCAAATAAACAGAGGTTCAGTGTGCAGAGATGTGATGCTAGAGAGAGCATAAGAAAGTGGCGGGAAGTTGGAAAGATGGTGAGTGTTTGTGCAACAGAGACTTGACTCGTGCAGTGGCGGGCAGCAGGGATGAGCTGCTCGTCCAACTGAGAATGCTGGGAGAATCTGTGAAGCTGTGCATGTGTTGCCAAGGAGCCGCTTGAATAAACAGTTTGTGAAGAACAGATAGAGGAGGAGGAGGGAGAGATCCAAAAAGGCGTCGGAGAGCCTTCTGTGGCGTAGAGGGGGGTATGTGTGTGTGTGTGTGTGTGTGTGTGTGTGTGTGTGTGTGTGTGTGTGTGTGTGTGTGTGTGTGTGTGTGTGTGTGTGTGTGTGTGTGTGTGTGTGTGTGTGTGTGTGTGTGCGTGTGCATGTCGGTATGATTTTGTGGCTGGACGAGAGCTGACATCAAGGCTTGGTGTGAGAGATTACAGGGAATGGACACTGCCAAAGGCAAAGATCTGCTGGGGGGGGGGGGTTCTGGAAGTGGAAACAAATGGCTTGATGCTCTTTACAGTCAGGAAAGAGCAGCAAGAGCCATGTCATCATCACAATCCATACACAAAAGACAGGGGTGATGCTAATATATCCTACAGGAGGAGGAAGGTGTGGACGGGTTTCCATGCAGTGTGAGCTGAATTCAGAAGGTAAGTGGCACCAAAGACAATATTATTACATGTTCTTACTGAAGGCCTCTTGTATCAGAATTGTTTTTGGCCAAAACAACAGTTTCCTTTGATGGTTTAAGGACTTTTTAGAAACACAGGGTGTAGGAGCCGCATTTAAGTTTATTTTGTTTGGATTTATTTGGAACCTTTATTAATGCATTTTTCTGTTTCAGTGAGAAGTGTGCTTTGCTGAGGTGAAGGGGGCGGGGCTAAGGCTTTAAGTTGGAGGTGCGGTGTGTGACGGGAGAGCAGCAGGAAGCAGCAATACCGTCATTGACACGCAGACGCAACCTTATACTTAGTCAAATACAGATTATTAGGATCTGCTGTTTAAGTTTATGTTAAATATTGTTTTCGTATTTTGTTTATGTTTTGCTGGAAATAAACCTTGAAAAGCAACCGAAACGTCCAGTGGATTGTGTACTGCGAGTCTGACACTGCTTCCGAGGCCCAAGCTCTACATGTGGCCAAGAACAATAACTTTTGAGGTGAAGATTACAAGACTAACTTTTCGGGATTTTGGCCACTACAATTAGTCATTGACGAGCTGTGATTGGAAAAACGAGGCTATTGGAGGATCAAAGAGATCGTAGGAATCTAAGACAAAGGAAACGCCAGCCCGACACGTGGCGTGTGAGGAAACGCCGGCCCGACGCGTGGCGGACCAAACCAAGAAACACAAACATCATTGAAGGATAATTTGTTTGGAAGAAATACCTGGAGTGTTTAGAAACGGATTTCACCGCTGATATTTATGTTTATGGACAGTGAATCTTTTATTTGTCAACCTTTCTGTGATGAAGAAAAAGAGAGCAGCGGTGAAATACAGCCTCTTATGAATGAATTTATGAAGTAACCTGAGTTAAGTTGTGTCAATAACGGAAATAACAAGAACTGTTTCTAAACATTTTGAAGACTTTTTGGAAGTTTATATTGGATTAAAAAGGCGAGTTCTGATGAGGCGGAATCGCCAGCTGTTAAAAACATGGATGAGGCTGCGGCGCAGCTGCGCTCATCAAGATGAGGAAAAGCTTCGCATTTAACATGGAGAATTAACATTGCGAACAACCTAATGACCAATAAAGAATATCTGGATGAAGTCAAAGGGAATATAATGAAGTTTAACAAACTTTCGGTTGATTTTAAAGCCTTGCATGTCTCATATGCGCAAATGTTGGATGAGAGCGCAAGAAAAGAGGATGATGAGAAATGGTATCAGCCGAGATGTACGCACATGATCTAATTTCTTGCCAAAGTTACAAAATGGATAACTGACATAGAAAATGCTGATCCGCTCAACTTGACTCAAGTTGTAGGTCTGCCAGCTGAAGAAGGTGAATATGCAAATGAAGGCGACGGTCTGAGCAAGGTGGATACACACTCCATGAGGTCTATAACATCCAGCCACTCTTCCTCCTCCTCACTACGTATCAATACTGAGGCAGAGAGAGCAGCCTCATTGGCCAAAGCTTCTATGTTACAAGAAAATCATGCCATTGAAGAACAGGAACAAATATTACAAAAAAGAAGAGAAACACTAGAATTACACACAGAAATAGCAGCCAACACAGCCAAAATTAATTACCTTAAAGACAATGAATTAGCTAGGCTTAGCCCTGTACAGGCTGAAGCGGCAGCTGCCACACTGGTAGATACAAAGCCAGATATTTCAGTTGATCCTTATG
Organism: Notothenia rossii; assembly: GCF_949606895.1. Classification (NCBI taxonomy): domain Eukaryota; kingdom Metazoa; phylum Chordata; class Actinopteri; order Perciformes; family Nototheniidae; genus Notothenia; species Notothenia rossii. Next base: position 32,916,594 of record NC_136907.1, read on the forward strand.
ACAGAGGTGATCCAGTTGTTAGGAGCAAGGCAGGCGCCCCACTTCACTTTCCCTTTTTTAATGTCTGTGAAGATAACGCACACAGTTGGCCTGATATTCATCATGGAGACATCATTAATGACCAGCATCAGCCTCAACCAACCTCAGTGCACAATATTCCACCTGTCATACCCCAAAACACACAGCCAACTCTGTCACAAGGACAAAGCCCCCCTATGCCCAGCACAGCAAAGGATGACCACATGACTCAAATACTGGAAAATCAAAGCAGGTTGACGAGGATTGTTGTGAAACAACAACTTAGCTCGACGCTGCCGCAAGGAAATATTCCACCCTTTGATGGACACATCATGGAGTCCTTTATTCACTCATTTGAACATTGTATTGAAAACAAAACAGACAACAAGAGAGACAGGTTGCAGTTCCTTATACAGTTGACCAGAGGCCAAGCTCAGCGGCTAGTCAAAAGCTGTGAATACATGTCTCCAGACAGAGGCTATCAGAAAGCAAAACGTTTACTGAAGGAAAACTTTGGGAACAAATACAAACTCTCTTATGCTTACCTGGAAAAAGCTCTATCCTGGCCCCTAGTTAAATCTGAAGATTCAAGGTCGCTGCAGGATTACGCCATGTTTCTAAGGAGTTGCTGCAACGCTATGGAGGAAATGGAGTACTCGGAGGAACTAGACACAGTGTCCAACATGAGAAGCATTGTGCTTAAGCTATACAAGCTCAGGGAGAGATGGCGCAGCAAAGCTTACGCACTGCAAGAGGAGCACAGTCGTAGAGTAAGGATTTTAGACCTTGTCTATTTCATTGAAAGGCAAGCTCGCATAGCAGCAGACCCAGATTTTCGCGACCTTCAAGACCAGTCAGCTGCCAAAGGAAAGGTGGCTGTAAAGACTAGATTTCCTGTTAAGTCGCAGATCTCAAAGACTTATGACAGCAGTTTTGCCACAGGTGTCACTATTTCCCCAAAAGAAAAAGAGCCTGAACCCTCCTGTCCCTTCTGTAGGTGCAAGCACACATTGGAACGGTGTAAACGGTTCTTTGAAGAAATACATTGGAACAAGCTGAACTTTGTAAAGATCAGGGGCACATGATTTGGCTGTCTCTCCATAGGCCACATTAGTAGAGACTGTAAACAACTCCTCACCTGTAGAGTTTGCAAGCAAGCCCACCCAAGTGCCCTGCACATCTATGTTAAAGATGGTCAACCTAAACAGACTGAAAGGCCCTCTGGTGTAGCAGGCAGAACCACAGCAGAGTTACGGTATGCGGCCACATAGGGGCCAGAGAACAAAATAATGTGCTGTCCATTGCCCAGTGCAAGTTAAGGCAGCAAAAGCCAGTCAAGTCTTTCAAGTCTATGCCCTCCTGGACCCTGGTTCCACCGCTACCTTCTGCTCCGAAGCGCTGATGTCTACCCAGCTAGAAATGTTTGGTTCTAAAAACATTCTGAGAATGTTACAGTCATTGTTCTTGGAAGGTTTTCAGCGGGAAGTTTTTGTTTGGTTTCCAGAACGTTCTTCTGAAAGGTATTATAACGTTCTCTAAAAACGTTCTTAAAATATTTGGTGATAACATTGTTAGAACATTATGCCCTCCTATTCTTAAAACGTTTTCAGCGGGAAGTTTTTGTTTGGTTCCCAGAATGTTCTTCTGAAAGGTAGGATAACGCTCTCTAAAAACATTCTTAAAATGTTTGGTGATAACCTTCTTAAAATATTCTTTTGAAAGGTAGGATAACGTTCTCTAAAAACATTCTTAAAATGTTTTTGATAACATTGTTAGAACATTATGCCCTACTGTTCTTAAAACATGTTCAGCTGCAAGTTAAAAAATGTATGTTGCCAGAATGTTATTATTTTAGAGAAGGATAACATGGTTTATGTTAAAGAAATTATGCAAATGTTCTATGGTAACAATTTACTAAAATATGTTTACATTATTTGAACATAAAGACATAATATTCCTGTAATTGTTCAACTCAAAATTCCTGGGTAAGTGGACTGACCACTGTGGTCATTAGGATGATTATGATAGTTTACTTAACTATTGGAATTAGACTATTAACACATGTAAAAGGATGACACGGAATCAGCTGGTGAAAGTAACATTTGTTTATTAGAAAAGGGGAGCTGGGAGTGGAGGTTGTTTATGGCGGCAGTGGGAAACAGTTGTTCCAGGGTGGGTAGAGAGGCCTGGCTGGTCTTGGGAGTGTGGAAGGCCTTGGATTCCTCCTGGGAGAGACACACAAATCAGTGTGAGGCAAAAGCAGGCAAAGTTTTCAAAGATTATGCTGGTAAAAAGCTAGAGCAGCACGCAACAAACCATTCACGGCAACAATCCGGCAGGGAATGAGTGCAGGCTGCAGGTTTTCATAGTGTGGCTGACGAGCAGGTTGCAGGTGTGGTTGATTGGAGATTGCTCCCAGCTGTGTAGAGCAGACCAGCAGGCAGAGAGAGAGAGACACACAGTAGAAATAAACACATACAAACACTAACAGGGGTTTCAGGGACGGGCAGTGATAGTCGGTCCGTTCTTCTATATGTCTGTCTTTGGTTTTCTAAGTGTTATTCGATCCATACAACAATAGAGATATGTGCATAAACAACAAACACACTTGGGGTATAATGTTCGAACAATGTTATCACCAAACATTTTAAGAATGTTTTTAGAGAATGTTATCGTACCTTTCAGAAGTACATTCTAGGAACCAAAATAAAACTTCTCGATGAAACCATTCCTAGAACAATGAATGGTAACATTCTCAAAATGTTTTTAGAACCAACTCAGACATGCCTATGCAAACATGCAATATCATGAATTACGTGCTTGTTTTTTTCTAAAAATGAAAATGTGGTTACATCAGATTTCTTTTAAACATCCTTTTCAAACAAATGCAACAACTTTGTTTTTTAAAGCGCACTACAAATAAATCTGACGTTGACCATGACCCTGTTAATATTTCGCATCACAGGAACATTTTATAAAAAAATAATAACCTCCTGAAAACATTATCCAAATGTTGCTTTCAAAATGTTTTTCTTTGGTTATCATGTAACATTGAGGGAATGTTCTATAAAAGAACACCTTTAATGTGTGTACCCCAACAACGTCCAAAACACATCCTTAGAATGTTGGAGGCAAAACGTTCCACTTTTGTTGACTTATCACATTAAAGGAACATTTTATAAAATACTTTGTCATCTCAGGCCTCAATAACATCCTGAAAACATTTTCAGAATGTTGCTTGGAGAATGTTCTTTATTTGTTATCATGTAACATTGAGGGAACGTTTTATATAGAACATCTTTAATGTGTTACCCAACAACGTCCAAAACACGTCCTTAGAATGTTGCAGGCAAAACGTTCAGCCTTTGTTAACATATCACATGAAAGGATAATTTTATAAAAAAAACGTTCTGTCATCTCAGGCCTCAATAACATCCTCAAAACATCCTCTGAATGTTGCAGTTAAAACGTTATGTCTTAGTTAACCTTAAACCTTATAGGAACATTATTTGAAATAATAAACATCCTAAACAGGTTATTTGAACATCAGATTAAAACGTTTCTTTAAAACCTTATTAGAACCTATAGGTAACGTTAGCCAAAGTTGTGAGAACGTTCCCCACTAGCTGGGATGTATTTATTATAAACGTTAGTCCTTAACATCTATCACTGTGTATATCACCATTCAAACATATTGTAAAAGTTGAACAAACCCCACACAGTTCTGTGAAATGTTGACTTTATTTAATCATTTCAGTAAAAATTAACGTTCATATTTCTCTTTTTGATTATAATACTGATGAACGTTCAAAACAAAGCACTTTGGCATTTTACCACATATGTTTTAAAATGCTTAATAAGCACCGTAAGTTTCATGATATAATTTCTCCGTCATAATCGGTTGTTTCCGTGAACGGGCCGACTGTTGTGTGATGGCAAATGCTGCGGCTGCAAGGCATTGTGGGGCAGCATTTTCCCCTCTCCTTTCGGTAAGGGAGGTTCAGTGGTTCCTAAGCTAAAGGAGGTTATAAAGGAAGTTTGAAACCTCCTTTCCTATCATGTAGAGAATTTGAATGTCTCTTATTATTAAGATGTATGCGCTCATACATCTTAAGAAGGTTATCACCAAACATTTCAAGAATGTTTTTAGAGAACGTTATCCTACCTTTCAGAAGAACATTCTGGGAACCAAAATAAAACGCCCCGCTGAAAACGTTTTAAGAACAGTAGGGCATAATGTTCTAATAATGTTATCAAAAACATCTTAAGAAGGTTATCAAAAACATCTTAAGAAGGTTATCACCAAACATTTCAAGAATTTTTTTAAAGAACGTTATCCTACCTTTCAGAAGAAAATTCTGGGAACCAAAATAAAACGTCCCGCTGAAAACATTCCTAGAACAACGAATGGTAACAAACATTTCTAGGCGGGAACTCACACATGCCACCGCAAACATGCAATATCTGCTTACAGCTTATCATGAATTACGTGCTTGTTTTTTTCAAAACGAAAATATGGTGACATCAAATTTATTTTAAAACATCCTTTTCAAACAAATGCAACAAGTTTGTTTTTTTAAAGTGCTCTAGAAATAAATCTGACGTTGACCATGACCGTGTTAATATTTGCCATAACAGCAACGTTTTATAAAAAAAGAATAACATCCTGAAAACATTTTCAGAATGTTTCTTGGAGAATGTTCTTCAATTGTTATCATGTAACATTGAGGGAACGTTTTATAAAGAACATCTTTAATGTGTTACCCAACAACGCCCAAAAGACATCCTTAGAATGTTGCAGGCAAAACGTTCCACCTTTGTTAAAATATTACATTAAAGGAACATTTTATAAAACACTTTCTGTCTTCTCAGGCCTCAATAACATCCTGAAAACATTTTCAGAATGTTTCTTGGAGAATGTTCTTCATTTGTTATCATGTGATATTGCGGGAACATTTTATACAACCCTTTCTCTCATCTCAGGCCTCAATAACATCCTGAAAACATTTTCAGAATGTTGCTTGAAAATGTTCTTCATTTGTTATCATGTAACATTGAGGGAACATTTTATAAAGAACATCTTTAATGTGTTCCCCAACAACGTCCAAAACACGTCCTTAGAATGTTGCAGGCAAAACGTTCCACCTTTGTTAACATATCACATTAAAGGAACATTTTATAAAACACTTTCTGTCATCTCAGGCCTCAATAACATCCTGAAAACATTTTCAGAATGTTTCTTGGAGAATTTTCTTCATTTGTTATCATGTAACATTGAGGGAACATTTTATACAACCCTTTCTCTCATCTCAGGCCTCAATAACATCCTGAAAACCAATGCAGAATGTTGCTTTGAAAATGTTCTTCATTTGTTATCATGTAACATTGAGGGAACGTTTTATAAAGAACATCTTTAATGTGTTACCCAACAATGTCCAAAACAAGTCCTTAGAATGTTGCAGGCAAAACGTTCCACCTTTGTTAACATATCACATTAAAGGAACGTTTTATAAAAAAACTTTCTGTCATCTCCGGCCTTAATAACATCCTCAAAACATCCTCTGAATGTTGCAGTTAAAACGTTATGTCTTAGTTAACTTTAAACCTTATAGGAACATTATTTGAACAAATAAGCATCCTAAAAAGGTTATTTGAACATCAGATTAAAACGTTTCTTTAAAACCTTGTTAGAACCAATAGGTAACATTAGCCAAAGTTGTGAGAACGTTCCCCGCTAGCTGGGTAAACTCAACATGAAAGACAGAAAAACACATATTCTGGTAAGCACAATGAATCAGAAAAAACTGGTGCCATCTCATGTCATACCTAGAATTGAAGTTTCAGCACTGGACAGCGACGGCTTCTTACCTCTTCCTGACGTTTTCACCCAGAGAGAAATGCCAGTCACCTCCAGTAGCATTCCCAACCAGAATGACTTAACGCAGTGGGCATACCTGAATAAAGTCAAACTTCCCAGTATTAGTGCTAAAGTGGAATTTTTAGTTGGCACAAATGCTCCAAAGTTGTTAGAGCCATGGAGAGAGTTAGAGTTACGGTACGTCTACACTACAGGCATCAAAAAATGCTTTCAACGCTTCGCCCATTCACTTGAATGGGGTGACGTAGAAGATTTTTAATCTTCGCCGAACTGCATTGTGGGGAGCATGGCATGGCTTTGCAAGCATCACGAGCATCTATCGGCATCAAAAGTTGAACAATGTTCAACTTTTGAGGCTCGATGCTTGGCATCAGCCAATCAAATTCCGTTTATGCAAATCCCGCCAGTGCAAGCTCAGCCAATCAAACCGCGTGCAAGCTGGGAGAGCCAGACCGCAGTTCATTTCCTCATATTCCAAACGAGATATTACGGTAGCAAATCACCCGGTTCTTTACGACCGGAACTATTTACCGGGATACAAACCGGAGGAACCAGGCATGGAGGGAGGTGGCAGAGACAGTGGGTGAAACTGATAGTTTTTTCGCCTGTTTGGAGAGTTTATATCCAGTTTACTTCGTTTTAACATTGCTATTGCTTTGTATTTCGGGGGCGGGAGATTCTTGTGATTGGTTGCTCGCAAAAAATCGCCAAGCTTCAGACACGCCCAGCTTCAAGATGTTTTCATGCCTGTAGTGTAGACGGGCCGCTAGAGTTATTAATAGCCAAGGTGAGGGCCCCTACGCAGTAAAAACTCTATTGGGGTGGGTTGTAAATGGACCACTCAAAAATGGCGGTGAGGGCAGTACAGTGACTGTGAATAGGATATCAGCCACAAGTTTGGAAAAGCTTCTAATGTCACAATACAACCAGGACTTCAACGAAGTGTCATCTGAGGAAAAGCCAGAGATGTCAGTTGAGGACAAAATGTTTTTGAAAGTAGCCAGTGAGGCTACCCTGCAAAACGGACACTACAGTCTAAAGTTGCCTTTCAGGAAAGCCAATGTCAGCATGCCTAACAACCGCCAAATTGCAGAACAGAAGGGCTTAAAAAGGAAGATGAAAAGGGACCAGCACTACAAGCAGGAATACGTTGCATTTCTCAACGACATCCTGGAGAACAACTATGCAGAGGAGGTCCCACAGGAAGATCTGACACAGTCACCCGGACACAAATGGTACATACCAAACCATGGGGTGTACTACCCCAAAAAGAAAAAGCTTAGAGTGGTTTTTGGCTGTGCAGCCTCTTACCAAGGCATGTCCCTGAACACAGAGCTACCTGATCTGAATAATTATCTTGTGGGAGTCATTGTGAGATTTAGCAAAGAGCCAATTGGATTTATGGCCGACATAAAATCAATGTTCCATCAGGTCAGAATGGATACATCTCATGTGGACTACTTGCGGTTCCTGTGGTGGCCACAGGGTGATACCAGTAAGCCCCCAAAAGAATACCGCATGCTGGTGCACATTTTTGAGTCTGTGTCCTCCCCAAGCTGTGCAATTTGTGCGCTACAAAAAATGACTGAAGACAATGAACATAGGTTCCCACCTCAAGTAGCTGAAACTGTCCGAAGCAACTTTTATGTTGACGACTGTGTAAAGTCAGTCGCAAAAGAAACTGAAGCAATCCAGCTAGTATGTTAGGATGTTAGGACTTTGGATCTCGACAAAGACAGTCTCCCCATTGAAAGAACATTGGGTTTGCAGTGGGGCGTGGACTTTCACAATTTCCAGTTTAACATCCATCTCAACCAGAAGCCACATACACGAAGAGGAATACTTTCAGTCGTAAATTCAATCTTTGATCCACTCGGCTTTCTGGCTCCTCTGATTCTCCCAGCCAAGCAGTTGCTACAAGAGCTCTGCCAGAGAGGTTTCGGGTGGGACGAACCTTTGCCCCAGACTATATCAGATAAATGGATCGAATGGAGAGCAAGTCTGGAGAGTGTAAAACACTTCCAAGTGCCTCGAAGCTAAAGAGCTATGGAACACAAAAGTTTGCACAGCTGCATCACTTCTCAGACGCCAGTGAGAATGGCTATGGCTCAGTAAGCTACATTAGGCAGGTTAACATTCAGGATGTTGTTCATGTTGCCTTTGTCCTAGGAAAATCCAGAGTCCTTCCTTTAAAGCACATCACAGCACCGCGACTGGAGTTGTCAGCTGCAACACTGTTGGCGAAGGTGGACAAAATGCTGAGGAAAGAACTACACATGGACTTAAACCCCTCAGTATTCTGGACGGATAGCCAAACAGTACTCAAGTACATTGGTAATGACTACACTAGGTTTAAGACCTATGTTGCCAACAGAGTGTCACTGATTTGTGACAATAGTGAACGGTCTCAATGGAGATAAGTAAGCAGCAAGGAAAATCCTGCTGATGTGAGAGGTGTGCTTTGCTGAGGTGAAGGGGGCGGGGCTAAGGCTTTAAGTTGGAGGTGCGGTGTGTGACGGGAGAGCAGCAGGCAGCAGCAATACCGTCATTGACACGCAGACGCAACCTTATACTTAGTCAAATACAGATTATTAGGATCTGCTGTTTAAGTTTATGTTAAATATTCATATTTTCTTTATGTTTTTCTGGAAATAAACCTTGAAAAGCAACCAAAACGTCCAGTGGATTGTGTACTGCGAGTCTGACACTGCTTCCGAGGCCCAAGCTCTACATGTGGCCAAGAACAATAACTTTTGAGGTGAAGGTTACAAGACAAACTTTGGGGGATTTTGGCCACTACACAGGGATTGCACCTTGTCTTCATGTCTTCAACATGAGCCTGAGTCTTCCTCATGTCTCTGTGATGTGGAGGACGTCCTGCCTCCTTCGCAATGTCTGAATTGACTTTTTGGTTGATTTCACAATTGCCCAGCCCTTTTTAAGAGCTGAATTTAAATCATTTAGCGCCTGTCTTAGAACGAAACAGCCAGAGAAGGATGGATTTTAGAAAAGCTCCAAGAGTAACGGTTAAAGCAAAACTCAATAAATACAATGACATTTTCTTTAACAGCTCATTGGATAATAAATAACCAATGGAGCAGCTCTTGATTTCAGCTGCATTAATTTGGTTTACTGTAACCCTTGTATGGTATTTGGGTCTGTGGGACCCGTTTTCATTATTTAGCTAAAGAAAAATGATATGACAAATATTTTTTTCAAGCTCACACTCAATGGCCTTGGCTCATTTTCTGTGAAGAACATATTTTCAATGACCACCCACTGTACCTTTCCCCATACACATTTACATTACATACAGGGTGTTCGACCCGGGGCTAACAAAACTGTGGAAATTGTAGGTCCTGTGCACCTGTCTGGGCCTTCTGTGTGTGTGTGTGTGTGTGTGTGTGTGTGTGTGTGTGTGTGTGTGTGTGTGTGTGTGTGTGTGTGTGTGTGTGTGTGTGTGTGTGTGTGTGTGTGTGTGTGTGTGTGTGTGTGTGTGTGTGTGTGTGTGTGTGTGTGTAAGAGAGAGACTTGTGTGTTTCTGCCCCTGCCTTTCCCGCACAAGGTTGCAACATTGTTGATAAATTCAAGCACCAACACCTGTCTGCTCTCACATTCCCGTATTATGTTTTGCGTGAACCAAACTTTATTTTTTTCCCACTATATCCAAGCTGCAAATTTGGGGCGGGACACAATAAAGAAAGCTTCGCCAGTTTGGGTCCTTATCACAACTGATCAAGATGGCCAAACGATTCTCTGCTCGGAGGGCCTTGCAAATGATTCTGGAAGAGAGAGAACCATTTGATGAAGATGTAGAGGAAGAGGAAGAGGTTTCCGAATGTGAGGATCACATTTCTGAGAACTCTGAGTCTGACAGTGACTTTGAAGAAGAGGATGAGATTGAGCATCATCTAGTTACAAAGAAAAGACGAGCCACATGCCGGTCAGCGGGCAAAAAAACAAGTAGCACTTTAATTCATTAATGTGATCTAACAAATGTAAAAGGGCAAATATTAACCAAATATGCTGCTGTTTATTTTGCTTGTAATTGAGATGAAGTTCATCTGTTGAGTATTTTTAACATAAAATAGTTTGATTGTGTTGAATTCAAGCCCAAAAAGGCAGTGGGTCCACCAGACCCAAGAACACTGCTGAGTAACACGAATATGAACACCACACAAGGGTTAAAATAGTAAATCTCTTTCAAACTAATCTCAGCCCTATATGTAATTTAAACCCAAGCAGCCTTCTAAGCATGTGTGTATTCTTCTATGATTGTGCTTTGCTTTGAAATTGTGTCAATGCAGCATTTATGACCCAGAGGGTATTTTCCTTTGATATTATAAAAATACATGCACACACAAAAGACAGCTGTTGGAATTTACTTTCTGATTTACAATAGGATGTGTCAACGTTGCTAAGACTATGAATCGTGTTGCTCAAAGCACACATATTGGCCTTGGATGAAAGCAGTGAGGACTGTGAAGGTTGGTGGCTGTCAGCTCATTAATCATGTTTAGGGGGGGTGTTCTTTGGAAGATGTTCCACTGCTCTGGCATGTCTCCATTTTTCCCACTGCCTCAGCAGGACAGTATTTCAACCATTCATTTAAGCCGTGTTTGTAAACCATATGCTTATTGTTTGATTAGTAGGTTACGGCCAAAGAGAATAATTGAAGGAGGCAAAGAGACAAGGTTCCCTACGTTCGAGCTGCATTCACATGATTCACGATAAAACTGCTCTGCGCTGAAGTTGCTGTTGTGTTTCTTTGGAGAGAGCGGATTAGTCGGAAGCGCTACCCTCGGCGTTGCACACCGCTCGGGATTGTTGCTGCGCTCTAAATTCAAATGATTTCAACTTTGACCTTGTTGAACGCTGACCAGGCAGCCAATCAGATAACAGCAGTGTTTAGCACCGCAAGCTAGCAGGGCAGGTAATCATGTAAACAAAACTTAACTGGCTGTTTTCACAAGAGCATATGGCGTATCAGGTGAATGCAGCTTTAATGGAAAGACTCTTCACCTGAAAAAGAGATAAAAGAGAATGGTCTTGGCCTGCTCTTTATGAAAGACCTCATGAGTTCTGTTATTATTGACTTGTCTAGACTTGCAATGACAGTCATCAATGTCTAAGTGCCATCACAGCTACACAAACACTTTCTAGGACAATGATAAAACAAAAAAACTGATATTTGGTTAAAAAATAAAGATATTCATAAATCCAATAAAGGACTACACAACATTAAGCGTTAGCAATATGTAATTGGTTATCAAAACCAAGTTACAGTAAAATAAATCAAATGCATTAAGATCCACAGTAATGTGTATGTCAACATACATAACAACCTCCATAGATCCGTTCCCCACTGCAGCCTCTTCTGTTCCCTGACACCAACACAGCAACGTGATTTCCTTCAATAAGTCATGAAGATGCTCTCAGGCAGCAGTTACTCTCTTACAATCACTCTCATCATACTTCTTCCCTGATGGCTCCCACAGGATTGTTGACATCCTCGTGGATTCATCTTCCTATTACACACACATGCATTTCCAAACATTTGGACTACCTATGCTGTAAATGTATTATCTCTTCAATTTACACACGGCATCTATTGCACGTCTGTCCGTCCTGGGAGAGGGATCCCTCCTCTGTTGCTCTCCCTGAGGTTTCTCTCATGTTTCCCTTTAAACTGTGGGGTTTTCTCTGGAAGTTTTTCCTTGTACGATGTGAGGGTCTAAGGACAGAGGGTGTCGTATTGTCATACTGATATTCTTTACAAACTGTGAAGTCAACTGAGACAAATGTAACATTTGTGATATTGGTTTATATAAATAAACATTGATTGATTATGAGTTCTAATATCCACTCGTTTTCAGAAAGATTTTCAGTTTTTCAAGAATTTCCGTGGGAAGTGGCATTTGGCCTAATCAGTGATATTAATTAAGACTTCCTAATTAGCCACCCGCGGATTCTCTTGAAAACCTGTCATATCATACTTTCACAGACTTGAAGGAGGCAGATGATTTCCAAAACAAGAACTTTACACTATTAAAAGATATGATTAATATTACTTCAGACACTTTACACCTTATCGCAGGCTAAACACTGATATTATATATATAAAAAAGAAGGATGTGTGAAACTATGCTTTTTAAACAAAGATAAAGTGAATAAAAGTGAGCTGAGTCTTTTGACTTTAGTGTATCTTTTGGCTGGAGATTGTTAGGGACATGTGAAGGAGTAACAGCATCTCATGGTAATCAGGAGAATGCTGTTCCATCTGAATGTGGGGTAAGGAGCTGCTGTCGGGTTCCTTTCAGCACAGATGTTATTGTCTTTGGTTTTGATAAGCGCTGCGCGATTCCTCCTCAGTTCTTCTCCTCTCCGCTCAGCTACAGTACACTCGCAGTCCTGTGAGACAATCAGGCCAATCAAAAGATGTTTACCAGCCATTAAGAGTTTATTTTCGCCTCAATGAGAAGGAACATGAGGAGAGTGGAAAGAGAAATCAACAACTTTTGGAGACGGATCCTTAATTGTTTTTACTCCAGTTTGACATTAATTAGGATGAAACATAATGGGAATTGTGTGAGGGAGGAGATCCAACTGGGAGTTAGAAAGTAGACAGCAACTTTTCTCCAGTGCTTTAATGTCCATCATGGGCCACTAAGTGGGCGCTCTGCAACAAAGAAACTGTAACTAATGTATGACAATTAGCATATACAGTACAGCTGTTCTATCACTATCGCTTCTATGCTCTGTAATTAATGTCCATATCCAACAAAGCACATTTATACTACAAATCTTTGAAAGCATAATTGCTGCCAGTTTGGACCACACTGTCAATTGTCAATCCAGAATGTGTGAGAAGTTGTGAGAATTATATTGATATTTAGAGTAGAACTCCTACATCCTGCTCTTGGCTAGGTTGATCTTAAGGTGATTAAAACACTTGTCGGAAGAGATTTTCCTTAACCTTAACCATGGGCTTTGGAAGAAGGGGCTTTGTTAAATAAACATTTCCTTTAAATAAGTTCAGAATTGTAATCTTTGTCAGTCTTTCCTGAAATTTGAATATACATATTAGAAAGATGATAGTGTTTGAGGTCTGATGGACAGCCATGTAATCTTTGTCAGTCTTTTTATTCTAGTCATTTTGGTGACCTCTCCTCCAGTGGATAAGACAATAGATTATTATGAAGTCTAATAAACTTTAGTGGTGTCCTGGTGGAGCAAGCAGGTGTAATAATCTGATCTAGAGGCAAATATAGCCAACACAGCCATAAAGCAGGCGGTGAGAGGCTGCTAAAAATCATTAGCAAACCCCTCAGTCAGGCTGCAATACCTCGCCTTTGCACACTGACCGATGTCAAAACCAACGGGTACTTGAACAGAATAGCGTTATATATTCAGTGAGGAGAGGAATATACCAAAGCACAAGATCCCTCCTCTTGTGAATCCATGTACAACACCATTCTAAAACATGATACCAAACTATAATCTGCTGCAAACTGACAGGTCCTGGGAGATGAGGGTTGATCTGGGAAAAAGGCTGCCATTCTCAGAAAAGGAACAACCCTCTGACATCGTACTGTGATCAACCAAAGAAAAACAAATCATTCTGGTGGTGCTGCATTGGGAGGAAGGATGTGAAGATGCCAATCAGAGGAAGGCCCTGCACAAGCATTCCTTAGTTCAAAAATGCAAATACAAAGGATGGCAGGCATGGTTGTTCTCTATGGAGATCTGCTGAAGGGGCTACTCAGCTGAATCAAGATGGTGTTTGCTGTCAGCTTATAGCCTACTCTAGAAGTCTTCTCAGCAGGGCTCTATACATTATAAATAGAGAACTACGGCAGATATGTAATATTTAATGCAGCCGAACTGTGTATTACAATGCCGTTATGTGATGACTTTCAAAGAAAAAAGCAAGCACACTCAGAATAGAGTATTATTTTATTTTTAAAAATGTTTTCGGATTTCACATCGCATAAATACCATTTCCCAACGTGCATTGTGGCTAAACCATCCAAATCACAGAGATGAGGATCTTGCCTACGTCTGTTTCCGGTATTGCTTATGATGATGGGATGTGAGATGTGAGACTGGGTTGGAGAATTGCACAGGGGAAAATAACGTATCTATGCCACAATTTTAGATGCAGATTTTGTTAAACTAATAGGTTTGCACTGTGGACCAACACTATACATTGACGGGGAAGGGGGTAGCAATAAAGATAACTTTTAGGCTTCCCGAGAAGTGACTGGGGATGAGAACCCGCTATGCAAGCACTAAAACTGAGACAGTGGTGAAGTGTCAAAAAAGGGTTTTATTTTGTCCACGACACTGGCAAGGAGTTGACGATGAGCACATAGAAGGGAGACGTGGAGCTGAACTGACCAGGAGGGGAGGCTGGATGTGGCAGGCAGAGCGGCTGGTATATGTGGATCTGGAACAGGAAAAATAAGCAAGATTAGGAAAGAATATCCTTTTACAAGGAGCATCAAAAAATCACAAGGAAAAATACTAGTAGGCCTGGACGATAGTTTACCACTGAAGAATAAACGAAGAACTGGCGGAGGATGGGGAACAGGGTTTTAGGCAGGTGCAGGTGAGTAGTGGCAATCAGTGAGATGAGCAGCAGCTATGGAGGTGAGTTAGCGGGAATCAGAAGTGGGTCAGCCACGCCCAGCCGGGAAGACAGACACACAGACAGACAGACAATAACAAACACAAAACAAAGGGGAAAAGAAGGAGGAAGTACTGCAGATCCTCACAGTAGTGGCTGGTACCTTAAAGAGGCCTCAAACGGGGAGAGACCAGTAGCAGAACAGGTTAGGGCATTATGAGAGTACTCAACCCAGGGAAGATGGGTGCTCCAGGTAGAGGGGTTACGGTCAACGATGCAGCGGAGGGCTGACTCCAGGTCCTGGTTGGTTCGCTCAGTTTGACCGTTTGACTGGGGATGATATCCGGATGTTAAACTGACAGAAGCTCCCAGGGATTGACAGAACTCCTTCTTCACTCAAGAGGTGAAATGAGGGCCGCGGTCAGAGAGTATGTCAGAAGGGATTACATGTAGCCGGAAAACGTGTACAGAGAGGAGTTGGGAGGTCTCCAGGGCTGAAGGTAGTTTAGGAAGAGCTAGAAAGTGGGCAGAATTAGAGAACCTGTCAACAATGGTGAGAATGTTGGTGTTACCCTGGGAGAGAAGCAAGCCGGTAACAAAGTCCAAGGCCATGTGTGACCAGGGACGACTAGGTATGGGTAGAGGCTGGAGCAATCCTGCAGGTGTTTGGTGGGAGGACTTACTCCTAGCACACGTAGGACAGGAAGAAACAAACTCCTGAGTGTCCTTGTTGACAGTTGCCCACCAGAAGTGTCTCTGAAGAAAGGAATGTGTCCGTTTTACTCCGGGATGGATGGAGAACCGGGAACTGTGGACCCACTGTAGGACCTTGGAGCGAGCAGCATCGGGAACGAACTGACGGTTCGGAAGACCGTTACCAGGGTCTGGTTGCTCTCTCAAAGCCTCCTGGATGGTGTTATTAATCTCCCAAGAGAGGGCGCCTACAACACAACTTTTGGGCAGGTTTGAAACAGCAGAGGACTCTGGAGAGTCAGGGGAGTACAGTCTGGATAGAGCATCAGGCTTTACATTCCGGGAACCTGGACGGTATGTGAGACTAAAGTTGAAACGACTAAAGAAGAGAGCCCATCTGGCCTGTCGGGAGTTCAGCCGTTTCGCTGACTGGATGTAGGCGAGGTTCTTGTGTTCTGTCCAGACCAGGAATGACTGATTGCTACCCTCGAGCCAGTATCTCCACTCCTCTAACGCCAACTTGACTCCCAGAAACTCCCTGTTTCCAACATCATAATTCCGCTCAGCAGGAGAGAGGCGGCGTGAAAAGAAGGCACAAGGATGGAGGATTGTATTAGAACCAGCTGTTTGCGACAAGACAGCTCCCACCCCAGTGTCTGACGCATCAACTTCCACAACAAACTGCTTCTCAGGGTCTGGCTGGATGAGGATGGGAGCAGAGGTGAACAGGGACTTGAGTTTGAGAAAAGCCTCATCTGCCTCTGGGCTCCAGAATAACTTAATGTTGACAGAGGTGAATTTTGAGAGAGGTGCAGCAACCTTACTGAAGTTCCTGATGAAGCGGCGGTAAAAGTTGGCGAAGCCCAGAAACCTCTGAAGCTCCCTCCTCGTAGTAGGGGTTGGCCACTCCACCACAGCCTCAATCTTTCCAGGATATACCTCCACTCTGCCTTGCCTGATGATACAGCCCAGGAAGCTGATCCGGTTCTGGTGGAACTCACACTTCTCAGCCTTGACATAGAGCTTGTTCTTCAGCAGTCTCTGAAGCACCAGGCGGACATGGTTCTCGTGTTCCTCCTGGTTCTTGGAGAAAATCAGGATGTCGTCTATATAGACAAAGACAAAGCGGTTAAGGAAATCACGCAGGACATCGTTGACCAGAGCCTGGAATACTGCTGGAGCGTTAGTGAGACCAAAAGGCATGACTAGGTACTCAAAATGACCTAAGGGAGTGTTGAAAGCCGTCTTCCATTCATCCCCTTGACGGATACGGATCAGGTGATAGGCGTTCCTAAGGTCAAGCTTGGTGAACAGGGTTGCCCCTTGGAGAGGTTCAAAAGCAGAGATGAGAAGGGGTAATGGGTACTTGTTCTTAACAGTGATGTTGTTTAACCCACGAAAGTAAATGCAAGGTCGCAGTGACTTATCCTTCTTGCCAACGAAGAAGAACCCGGCACCCACGGGGGAGGAGGAAGGACGAATAATCCCAGCAGCCACTGAGTCAGTGATATATAGCTCCATAGCCTCTTTCTCAGGACGGGACAAGTTGTAGAGGCGGCTGGTGGGTAGAGGAGCCCCAGGAAACAGATCTATGGAGCAGTCGTAGGGCCGGTGAGGAGGAAGGGAGAGAGCCCTCTCCTTGCTGAAGACCAATCTGAGGTCGTGGTAGTTCGTAGGGACTCCAGTTAAGTCTACAGAAGTAGCAGAGCAGAAGGCAGGGTTTGGGGAGACAGGACCCCCAATCTCACTGACGAGTTCCCCCGTTTGGGCATACTGGACAGTTGGCAATGACATGCCCGGCGTTGCCACAATACATGCATTGGCCAGCACACATCCGGCGCTGACGCTCCTGAGGAGAGAGTATAGCATGCCCCAGTTGCATAGCCTCCTCATGAGAAGAGGTGCGCACGCTAGGCGGCGAGAAAACAGAGGGGGACTTAAACACTGAGGGAACAGGGTAGGTGGAAAAACTGGGCTTACTGTGTGAGACTGGTGGATTCCGCTGTGTCCGCTCAGCTCGGCGGTCCCGCAAACGACAGTCTAGGCGGGACACCAAGGAAATCAGATCTGGGAGATCCGCTGGAACGTCTCGTGCTGCCAATTCATCCCGGAGCTGATCCTTTAATCGTCTTAAAAACACCACCTTGAGAGCCGCCTCGTCCCAACGAGCCTCTGCAGCGAGTGTGTGAAACTCGATGGAACACTCAGCTACAGTGCGGCTTCCTTGTTCTAAACTGAGCAGCTGACTCTCGGCGGAGCCAGAATAATTGGGATGATCAAAAACAGCAGAAAAACGATCTGAGAAGCATTCAATACGCAGAGAGTCATAATCCACTGAAGAGCTCAAAGCCTCTGCCCAGGTTAAAGCCTTGCCACGGAGCAAAATCAGAACGTAATTAATCCCGGAAACATCAGCTGCAAACGAAACAGGATGCTGGCGAAAAACCTTGTTGCACTTAAAAAATAAATCCTCTGCATTTCTCCACCTCTCCTTGGAATGGCTCAGGGTCGGTGATGGGGAAATCCTGGCGTGGAGGAGGAAAAATAGCTGGATTGGGAGTGGCATGAGAAGCTGCAGCCGAGCTAGTTAGAGCCAGTGGTGTAGTCTACGTGATACGCTGGTATACGCCATATACCCACTATAAAATGACAGTGATTTCCGTATACCCTCTTAAAAATGAGCGATGATACGTAACAAAATCATTTTGTGACTGCGCTTTCACGCTTTCGCCCCTTCTGTGTTAATACTTTTGGACGTCTGGGGCTTCCGTTGCCTGTGGCCTGTTGCTACGCAACAGCAACACACTCTGTTCGGCTCTGACAAACCCCACGTTTCTCTAACGTTATCAGAATTTGATCCGTCCACCATTCAAGTTCGCGGAGCACTAAACAGGAAGCAAACATGAAACGAAAACAGACGACAATATTTCAATGTTTTCCGAAGTTTTCCCCTATTACCACTACAGAAGAAGAGCCAGGTCAGGCGGCTGTCCTAAAGGTGACAGAGAACGAGCCCGGCGCTACCGCAAATTTACCCGGTAAGTGAAATTAGCATGGTTATCATTAACGTAACTGTAGCTAACTAGCTAACTTGCTAGCTAACTTGATCAACGTTAGTGTGGTGGAACAATGGAAGAGAAAGGGGGCGAGATACTGCCTGTGTGTGTGTGTGTGTGTGTGTGTGTGTGTGTGTGTGTGTGTGTGTGTGTGGGGGTGTGTGTGTGTGTGTGTGTGTGTGTGTGTGTGTGTGTGTGTAGCTTTGTGTGTGTATGTGCAGTCATAAACAGAACACAATGTTTATATTATCTCATTATTTCGGACACAGATGAGAGCTCCTGGCCAGCCTTGTGGACTGAAAGTCAGGCTATGGAATTTAAGAACAGGCATCCTCAAGCCCGCCTTAACCTGCCATCAGGCCCTGGGGCTGATAGTTTTTGTAGGCCCCCTATTTAAACAACAAATCAAAGTCATTTATAGCCTCGGCAGGCTCTGTGATCGCACTTCTCCACTCTGCTCTACACGCGCCTGGTCCTCTCCTCCATATGAGTGACGTATCGGGCCTCCCTCATGTATTTGTCCGGTTGCCGTTGGCTCCCCTCCACGTAGCAAGTCCTCGTCGTCCTCTCCATCTCCTCCAACAGATAATGTCCCTCCTGTCTGTTTTTCCTCTCCCGCTACTCCATCGCTATCAGAACCAGACGGCCTACTTGTCTCCGAGGCCCCGCGGCCGGCACCGCTACCGCTCGGTACAGAACTCATCTGTCCTTCCTCCTCATCCTGGCCTACAGGTTTAAAATAACCTGTAAGCGTCGGCATTTTTTGTAATAGCTGCTTGTCTCGAAACTCCTTTTCCCTCAACAATTTCCTTTTCCGAGCGCCACTCAAACTTTTTCTTCACTCAATCACTCGCAATTTGAATAAGTCACATGTGAAACATATTCTCATTCTGACGTGTGGGTGTTTGTGTATATTTGCGTTTGTGTGTATTGTGTTTGTTTCCCGGGGAAAACCCTCACGAGAAACATCGGCTGTTGTTATGCCTGCTGTGACGTCAAGTTACTCCGTTCTCCGCTTGTAATTATGCCGTTACAAGCTTCAAAGTTGTATTTATCATCTGAATTAGCCGAAACAAGTTTAATATTCTGAAAGCCAAGACTTTGTTTTTTTAAAATCAGATGAAAACAAACTGTAACGGACCTTGCTGTGTTATCTATCATTACTCTACGTCTTACAATAATAATTTCAGTGGAGGGAGGGGGGCGGCGCTGTGGAACAGCAGAGTGGCGAGGGAGAGCTGTCGTCTTCCCTTTACAAGATTCAAAAATGTATTTATCGTGTGATTTTGGAAAAGAAAGTTTCCTATTCTGAAAGCCAAGAATTTGTTTATTTAAAAAAAAAAAAAACACCTGAAATAAAAAAAAAAGATTTTTTTTTTTTAATTTTTTTTTTTTTAATTGGCTCATGATAGGCCCCCGATCTCCGTAGGCCCCTGGGCTTCAGCCCAGGTCAGCCCGTGCATTAAGGCGGCCCTGGGCATCCTTGGTTAGAGTGGAGGGACAGAAAGTAAGGTAAATGTCAACACACATGCAAAGGAAAGCTGATCTAAACAACAGAAATTCATAAAGTCAATGACTATGCAAATGAGAGTTAATTCATGGTCATGTTAAAAGTGCATTTAAAACATTTGCACCATTACATTACTATATGTTAGTTATCAGTAGTTGTCAAATAATTAGCTATTGAAAAAGTGGAACATTTTTCTCCTTTTATCTGCTTTTCATGCATTTGTTAGCCATGATGTAAATATTTTAAGCAGTTTATTAAATACTTTTGAGTAAATCTTGGCTCTTTTCTGCAGATGTTATTGGTACAAACTTGTATTATGCTAATTAGTCATGGTTTTGTTTATTTCCAGGTTGTGCTCTTTGCAGCGCTACAAAATCAACAGGTGTCCTCACAGAAAAACGAGTGTCTATGTCTGAGGAGTGGGTGCACTTTAAGATCCAATCCTCAGATTCAAGCAGATCAACATCTCTGGCCTCTTTGAGAAACAAGATTAGACGACATGAGACGTCCAGAGCACACAAAATAGCCTGGGAGCGCACGGAGAAGGGTGGACAGGATTTAGTTGGACATTTGGTGAGAGCTGTGTCAGAGACTGTGTTTGCAGAGTTAGATTCTGTATTCAGAACAGCATACTATCTTGCGAAGATGAAACGACCTTTTACTGATATTCTCATTGAGCTTAAGGAAAGATATGGTGCCAACATGAGCACTAGTCTGCACTCAAGGTACAGTTCCACAAAAATTGTAGAACACATAGCAAAAGAGATGCAGAAAAAAATAGTTCACAATATTGTAACGTCTTCAAGCAAGTTGTCTGTTCTCATTGACGAGGCTACATCTGTCAGCCACAAATCTGCAATGATTGTCAACTTGAAAGCCTCAGTGGATGGTGCTACTCCTGAATTTTTGTTCCTGGAGCTGGTTGAGCTGGAGAGCCAAAGGGCAAAGGATATAGAAGAAGCTCTGCTGAACTGTTTGGACACTGCACGCTTCACTGAAGAGTGGCTTCAAAAGAACTGGGTCTCATTTGTTTCTGATGGAGCCAGTGTCATGTTAGGCAAGAACTCTGGTGTGGCAACCAGGCTGACAGCAAGGTACCCTAACCTCTTCACATGGCACTGCATGAACCACCGTTTGGAACTGGCTGTATCTAATGCTGTGGATGAGGTTCAGGCAGTCAACCACTTCAAAGTGTTCCTAGAGAAGATCCACAATCTCTACAGTCAGTCCAATAAATATTCACGAGAGCTTCTGGTAGCAGCACAAGAAGTGGGCTCGCAAGTCCTGAAAATTGGCAGAGTTTTAAGTACGCGATGGGTGGCCAGCAGTTTCCGTTCTCTAAAGGCTGTGTGGACATCATATGAAGCACTCAATAGACACTTTCTCAGCAACTCCAGGCCCATTCTGTCACACTCTTGAGAGCAGACCATCTTCTAAAGCACACCATCAGAGTGCTGGCATCATTCAAAGATACCCAAGGAGAGAAATTAGAAGAGGCACTGACTGCACAAGCGTTGGGACATTTAGGATCTGTTCCCTTGGAGTCAAATGCAAAGCTCACACCAATCAACGCAAAACAATTCCTACAAAGTCTGATCAACAACTTGGAGAAGCGTCTCTCATTTGATGGTGAAATGCTTCATGATCTCAGTCTTCTGGATACAGGCAACTGGCCATCAACCCCTGGCATACGGCATGGTGAGGCACAAGTGAAACGACTCTGTAGGCGGTTCAATCTTGGTGAAGAGCAAGCAGTTAATGGTATGAGAGATTTTTCTTGAGCACCCAGACAGTGAGCCTGAAAGCTTAAAGCCACTCATACAATGCATGAAGACCATCCCTTGCAGCACTGCTGAGTGTGAAAGGGGCTTCAGTCTCATGAACAATATATGCACAGACAACAGATTGACACTGTTGTTGTCAAATGTAAGTAATTTGATGATGATCAGCATCAATGGGCCCCCTGTAACACTTTTTGAGCTAAGGAAGTACGTCACAACATGGCTGAGAAGCCATCGCTCTGCCACGCAAGCAAGGAGGCAATGCACACCTCAGATGCCTGAGTACAAACATATCTGGAAAGCTCTGTAGACTACCAGACTATGTCTAGAAGTGTTCCATCCTTTTTTCAGGGCTTGTGGACTAACACAGTGAACCCAGTACGGACATGTTGAGTGCTTTTTCAACGCTCATTTATTGAGGTGAAGCATATTTGTTAATTTGTTTCTTGTTTGAAGCTAATTTGTCTTGTAGCACTTCAAGGATGTTTGCTTGTTCATTTAAGCTGATACAGTACATAGTTTGACAATGATTTATGGAAGATAATAGGGCTGAACAAGTTTGAATAAATATATAATGCATTGAAAGATATGTTGAAAATGATTATTGTGTGATATTTGTGCAGATCTATGCGAAACAAAGATGTTTTTTTAAGTGTAGAATATGATGTGTGGGTCAGGATATCTGTAGCATGACCATATTTATTATATATTACTTGAAAATTGCAGTAGGCCATATTGAGATTTTGATGAATATTTCGATTAATTGTTCAACCCTAGAAGATAAGTGGGCTTTTTCCATCATTGTTCATTCTTTTATTTTTTTATTGTTAATGTCTCTGGCAGTTAAAAGTCACATAAAAATGCTTATAATACATTGACATGTTGATAACACATAACCAGTCTCAAGACTAGTCTATGCATTAGTGAGTGTGATGGTGTTCATGAGGTGTTGCCAGGGGCGCCGCCAGGGATTTTGGGCCCCATGAAAATATATCAAATTGGGCCCCCCCACCACCAGGCCCAGGCCACGCCAACCAAGCACAATTGCTAACCACACCTCCAGAACCCAACCCACTCATTTATGCTTTAAATAACTCCACCTGTACAGGCTTGCATCTATCTTGTAGTCCAATACTAACCGCACAATATTTACTGACAGTGAGCTGTGAAATTATAACACTGCAGATGTGCAACATTCTGCTGCAGTAGAATTCACTATTTGATATAAGACTAACATTCCTGACAATAGACCTCAATAGTCATCTTTTATGGTGTAAATGCCTTTTTAATAATAACACTTATGAATGGAACATTCTCAACATGAATGCATAAATCCAAATAAATATAACATGACCGCTTAAATTTAAATAAAGTGAACATTACCACCAACAAAATCATTTATAAAATGCTATAACACAAAAAATAACATAAGCAGCAGATTTTAAAATTAAATATACATACCAACTACAAAATAAGCAGGTATTAAAGTGGAACACAACGGAAATGGAAATGAAAAGGCCTTATGGTGGTGCCAAATCAGAGCCTATTACCTGTTCTTAGTCTTTTTCTCAACATGCATCTGAGTCCTTGCTCAGCCTTACTCACCAAGAGCCCAGCGCCTAGCCTTCTTACAGGCAAAGTCACTGATTAAGTCCTTGAAGTCCAGCTTTCTAGCTAACTGGCTTTCAATGGACAGCATGGCAAGACTGCAAAGCCTGTCCTGAGACATAGTGGACCTCAAATAGTTTTTTATCAATTGTAGCTTACTAAAAGCTCTCTCACCTCCTGCAACAGTCACAGGCAGTGTGCAAAAATATACGTAAAACAATGCACACTTCTCCAAAAATGCTTTGCAGCTGCATCTTGTGAATTGCATTCAGGAGACCAAGAGGGGACAAGTTAGTGTGGAAAGTGGCAGCATACACAGTGTTCAGGTGTCTTACTTCATTTTCAAACTCAGGTGTAAGATCTCTTGAATACTTCCTGATCAGTGGTTGGCAAACAGAAGGGACTTTATCCTCAGCAATCTGCCCAACTTTCAGAACAGCAGAAAATTCTTCCACAATACATTGAGTGGTGCGGAACCTAGTGTCTAAGTCACATATGATCTTGTCCATTGAAGTAAAAAACACTGTGTTGCGGAACACCGTTGCTGCATTGTCCTGATCTGTCTTCTCTTGAGAGGTCTCATCATGGAATCTCTTCCTTTTCCTCTTGCGACAGTGTTCCATGCTAAATTCAGGTGCAACATCCATTTGAGCAGCAATCAGTGTTGCCTCAGACAGGAGTGACTCCCATGCATCTCTAAGAGCCTGTATCTCTTCCTTTAAGTCTCTGATATTGGCTGTCTCTATGTCGAGTGAGATCTTCACAGACTGGAGAATTGTATTCATGTCCTCAATGCATTGCAGTACTTTTAGCCAGACAGTGAGGAGGACAATAGCATTGAATGACATGAAGTAGGTCTTCAGCCCACTAGCATCTGATCTGGCCTCACTGGTGAGACTGCATGTCATGAGTATGCTATCAAGGGCCTCAATGACATCAGGTAGGTGTCTTGCTACAGGTTTAACAGCATGGATCCTTGAACTCCAGCGGGTATCGGAGAGGCGATGCAAAGAGCAACCTGTTTTCTCTTTGTAGATGGCCCATCGCGCTGGACTGGCACTAACAAGTGTGTAAAGGCGATTGATGCAGCCAACATTTTTTGACACTTCTGTGCTTGATTCTGCAGCATGCACACCTACAAGATTTAGGGTGTGGGAGGCACAAGGTGAAAATGTAGCCAGACTATTTTTTTTCAGTATTTGGGTTTGGACTCCCTTGACTTTTCCTGACATGTTTGCCCCATTGTCATATCCCTGCCCTCTGTAATCTTCAATGTCTATCCCTTTGTCTTGAAGCACATTTTCAATCATCTCGGCTATCTCACTCCCTGTCTTTTTGTGGAAGTCCTTGAATTCAAGGAACCGTTCGGTGATCTCCCAGTCATCAGTTTCTTTGTTACAATAATTCACATATCTTATGAGCACAACATTCTGCTCAGTATGTGAAATGTCTGGTGTAGCATCACAGATCACTGAATAATAAATAGAATCCTCCCTTTCCTTTAGAATTGTTTTCAAAATTATTCTGCCACATAACTCAATGAATTCATTTTGAATGTCAGAGCTCAAATAATGTGTCAGCCTGGTTCCTTTCTTTTTGTCCTTAACTTTTTTTAAGTGTTCATTCAACAGTGGGTCGTAATGAGCTAATAGCTCTAGTATGCCTAGGAAATTGCCATTGTGAATGTCATTCAGATCTTTGGTTTTACCCCTGAAAGGTAAATTCCTTGATGCCAAGTGCAGTGTTACATCAAGGATTCTCTTCAAGAGAGCTCTATTTTTCTCCGTTTCTATTTGTATCTGCTTCTGCAACTGACAGTCAATGCCGCTAACTTCCATTACAGATTGATGCAAATTCTTCCACTTTAAGTAGCAGTCTCTGTGTGCCTTATTCTTCTCATGGGCCGGGAACTTATCATACATACGACGCCACTTCACATCAGACATTTTATATCCATGTTGACTGTTCAGTACACTAAGGGAAGGTCTCTTTTGTTCATGGGAGAAAAACACACATAGGATGCAATATAGTGCATTAGTGCTTTTTCTGTGAATCACCCAGTCTCTCTTCACCGTTTCTCTTCCATTGGCTGCCTTAATATACTGCAAGTATTCTGGGAATGCCTTTCCTTCAGAATCCTGTAGCATGTGTTGGTCTTCATCTCTTGTTGTGGCCAATTTCCTAACTATAGACTCCCTGTCCATATTAGTCATATTTGCTGGCCACAAAGCTGGGTCATTTGACAGAAGATTTTCTTCCACAGAATCTGTGTTGCATAACTTGTCATTTACAGCTTCCTCACTTTGTCTGTCCTTTTCCTCACTTTGTCTGTCTCTTTCCTCACTTTGTCTGTCCCTTTCTGTGCGACCTTCTCTTGTCTTTACTGGAGCCTTCATCCTCATCATCTACACTGATACTGCCACTGGCACTGTCCTTCACCTCTTCCTCCACTTCCACACACCTTCCTGACAAAACTGAAGAGGGCCCTGGCTCTGTAGAGTGTACATGACACATATGATAATATATTCTTTAATATAATAATATTAGTATTAATATCTTAACCAAAATGTCGGTGATTAACATTTTATTTACCTAATACAGACTGATCACTAAACGCTTCAAACATCCTAAATAGACTAAAGCAGTTTTTTGTTTTATAGATCATTGGCTATGTGGGAAAATACTGTGTTTGAAATGTATAATTTAAATTAGATGTTAGCTTTTCGTTTTGATATATATATATATATATATATATATATTGTATTCCAGTCTCCCTTCAGATATGTTAAGTGGCATGTCATTCAACACAATGCTGCTCACCTCCTTCAGTTGGGAGAAAAGCTGGTTCAGGTTCAGCCTTATGGGCTGCTGAGCCTGAAGATGGATCTGTTGGTCCTGGCACCAGGGGCAGGGACAACTGATTTAATATGAATAGCTGATAAACATGTGCCTGCATTTAATGTCAGCTAAAAGAGCAGTGAAATGAAAAACCTCTGAATTTTCTGTGAAGATAATAACAGTAGCCTACTTAATGTCAGCTTAGTAAAAAAAACATTACAATTGAATGCTCTCGACTAACGCCCGAATGAGCTGGTCGTGTTGACCCAGAAAGGAACCCTGACTAGACAGGGCATGATGGACTGTGGCGGGATCCGCTCCAGTGCCTGCGGGGTTAATTGTTGGCCAGTTCTTCTGTTAGGCTTCCCGAGAAGTGACTGGAGATGAGAACCCGCTATGCAAGCACTAAAACTGAGACAGTGGTGAAGTGTCAAAAAAGAGTTTTATTTTGTCCACGACACTGGCAAGGAGTTGACGATGAGCACATAGAAGGGAGACGTGGAGCTGAACTGACCAGGAGGGTAGGCTGGACGTGGCAGGCAGAGCGGCTGGTATATGTGGATCTGGAACAGGAAAAATAAGCAGGATTAGGAAAGAATATCCTTTCACAAGGAGCATCAAAAAATCACTAGGAAAAATACTGGTAGGCCTGGACGATAGTTTACCACTGAAGAATAAACGAAGAACTGGCGAAGTCTGAGGATGGGGACCAGGGTTTTAAGCAGGTGCAGGTGAGTAGTGGCAATCAGTGAGATGAGCAGCAGCTGAGGAGGTGAGTTAGCGGGAATCAGAAGTGGGTCAGCCACGCCCAGCCGGGAAGACAGACACACAGACAGACAGACACTAACAAACACAAAACAAAGGGGTAAAGAAGGAGGAAGTACTGCAGATCCTCACAATAACACCATTAAACAGTTACACAACATAACAGAAATAATATTGATAGCAGCGTCCCTAGCAACCACCTTGGTAACAATGAAAACGCTGTATGGACACAATTTCCTGAAGTAATCCTCGTAATAACTAGCAAACTAAAGATCATGTACATCCACTGCACACATAATCTGAAATAACAACTCATATTTCTCGCATCAAATGACATCAAAACGCATTTTAATGGCCAAACTAACTTTAAAATAGGCATTTTCCACCGAGAATAAAACAAAGTTCGGCCATGTTTTTTTTTTTCTACAGGGAGAAATTTGAAGATCACGTGACATAGACGCCAGCCATTGGAATGAATGGTGAAAAAAACGTAGGGATCTTACAATTTCAGAGGCGTTTTTGTAGAAATACTACGTCCCAAGTTTTGGACCAACGTAGTTATTACACGTATAGATGGGAGACTGGGTTGAAATATCAATAACATTTTTAATTATATTTTACTCCATTTTTTATTATTATAACTTTAATTCAACCACCACTTGTATGAGGTTGATTAAAAATGAAAAAGACAAATAAGTCACATTTAACAAAAGAATGAAAATAGCTACAGACAAAATTCCCATTAGTGCTCACTGGTAATTAGAAAACTTAAACACGCAAATGTGATCATGCTTGCAAAACATTGGCATGTTAGCAACATTGTAAGCATGTTGGCATGTTGATTTATCAGAGAGGCAATAAGGTATAGACTGACGTGTTAGTTCTCTGTAGGTGATGTTAGGAACATTTCCGTCCTTGGAGTCCACCTGGAGAAACACTCAGATAAACAGGGGCAGTAATCAGACATATTCTGAGAACATGCTCAGAGAGCTGCTAACCTAGCCTAAAATAATCTGTCATCTAGCATCGTCCCCTCACTCGAGAACCCGAGATACTTGATCTCCTTCACATGGGGTTAGGACTCATTTCCTAATGAGAGTGAATCTTGGAATTAATGTAAGCCATATTAAGATTAGCCTGAAATGCTTGAACACTTGGGCCTGCTTGTGAAGTAGCCAATCAACATGCAGATGAACACCAGAAAATCAGATAAACTGATGCCAGACATCTCAGTGCTGTGATTACTTTAACTTCTGGCATTATACGCTTATATAGTGTTGGGTGGGAGCTGTGAGTGCATCTAATGAAATCAACCACAACTGTTTAACATTAGTCTCTCCCTGCACCAGGGGCGGATCTAGACAAATATTCATGGGGTGGCAAGAGGGTGGCAGGAGAATTTCAGGGGTGGCATCCCCTGGCAGAAGTATATGCTGATTTAATCGCAGTCATATCAATCAATGTTAACTTGGAAAGCCACAATATTGATATTTTAACTCAATAACATTAGATGACATTATTGTGGCACATCAGTAAAGCCTTAAATATAAATATATAAGGTGGCACACATAATTTAATGAATTTTAACTGAATGAGTTGGTTTAACTCTTAGACCAGCAGGGGTACCAAATATGCAGACTGCTGCAATAAGTACATTAGTTAACTGTCTCATCGATGTGTGTCTGTATGAATATGATAATATTAACAATCATATTATTCCCAGTGGCGGCCGACCCATAGGGGCGCTAGGGGGGCCGCTCCACCTCTACCCACATACAAAAAAAAATATTAAAGAAAATATTAAATTAAAAAAAAATATTAAAAAATATATATATTTCAAAAATATATGTATTTTATATTTTTTATTTTTAATGAACAAGGTAAATATCATACAATTGTTATCAGTAAAATGTATAATCTACAATAAAATCTTGTTTAAAATTGTGTTACGAGGTCTAAAGTTACTGATAAGTCACATGTTTCCTGCCTGGCCTTGCCCTTGGCATTAGTTTATCATTACGGGGCGCTGCCCCCGAGCCAAACAGCAGCAACCAGCACGTTGCAAAAGTCTCAATAGTAAACTGTGCCGCCGAAACATAGCCAATCAGCGCCGTCAAATATTTTGGTCACGAGGGCGCTCACGTTGGCGCCCACGTTGCTTACGTGCGTTGACGTGAGTTGTTTTTTAGACTCGTGAGGAACTGGGGTAGTATCTATAGTAACGCAGTGTAGGCGGAGCCGTGACGTCATCTTCAATGAGCTCCCCAGAAAAACAACACAGCCATTAGCTCTTAGCACTCAGAGCTCACAGCTCTTCATATCTGTTCAGAAACTAGACACAAGTTAAACAAGTACAAACCACATACTGTCTGTGTCATGGCGAATACAGTCGCTGGTTTATTTATGTCTGTATAGGCCGTTGTTGTGAGTGTGGACGGTCGGAGCATTTACAACGTTAGCTTAGCCAAATCTCCATTAGAAAACACGCATTTTAAAAGGTTTTTCGCCTGCCGTCTGTCTGCAGACTTGTCAAAGCCTTAATTCATGGTTTTTACTATCCGGTATCAGTATGTTGTTACTTCGGCATCATTTTGAAACGTGTATCACAATTAAATCACGGTCAAATATGTTCATCTTGTTGTAGTTGTAGCCCCCATGACAGCGATTCTCTCTCTAGTTTAGCATACTCAGCCCGACTCAGCCTGGTTGTTCCTGGCCCTAGAACCACGATTTTATGGGGCCATTACATCACCAGAAGTCCCAATTTAAGGGGTAATTTCTCCCAAAAAAAATGTTTTTACTCACTATATCAACAACCCCACCAAAGATATTTTCCACCAGCCGCAACTGATTATTCCTATCAGCTGTCAATCACTGTTATGATTCACATATTCAGTGTTATTATTAAATAAACTATATTTTTTGGAGGAGTTAATGATGAATGTTCCTCAAGATGCTTGCTCACCCTCCTTACAATTTGATAGACCAGTAATTACTATCATAATTCAAAAGAATCAAAGGAACAGTTCAGCGCCACACAACTTCATTGCAAACAGTTACAACCTTGACTTTACATCAGAAAGAACAAACATTAAAGAAATGACTAACTGCATCAGTTAGGGTTAAAAAAACGTGTATTCAGCTAAAACATACATCGCTGCAGTTATTATCCAGTGGAATGCCCTTACCTACTGGCCTAGTTAAATCAAAGTGGTTACTTTTTTTGGCTGGTCAGTGAAGTTTTACACACCGTCTTATTTGACTTTCTCAGGACTTGAAACTGTTTTTTGGGGGCAGACCCCCACAAAGAAAAAACATATATTTACACATGTAAGGTCATCTTCTTAAACAGTTTATTATTCTCATCGACTCATCCGTGAGCAGAGCATCAAGTTGGCATGTCTACAACAGCTGAATGTGGCGATTACCATCTTGATCAGCAACAAAACGCCACACAAACTTATAAAGATTTAAAGCTATGGTGCGTTTTGATTCAATGCTGAGTACAGCCAAACTTGACAGGCTCTTCTCTGTCATAGTAGACCGCAAACAGTTGCGGCGCCAGACTATTTGTGTTGGGTAATCTATGGTAGGGCTAACCCATACAGTGGTGGGGCTCAAGTCAGTATTTGCAATGTAATTACATACACGCTCCCCTTGACAGTGAAACGCCACGCGTGAGGTTTAGATTATTTCCCTGTCTCAATCCAAATTGAACTGTATGAAATAAAAAGGCACATTTGTCTTGTAGTAAATAAAAAGGGTGACCTGGAGCCAATCCTGCAATTTCCCCACAGGTGAAAGAGTTGAAAACCCAACCCCTGTAGAGGGGTCTGGGGGGATTCTCCCCCAGGAGATTTTTTGAAATACTAACATCAAATACACATTCTGGTGCTCTCTTGAGAAGAAAAATAAATGAATATATATTACTACACAACGTATTTAAAAAAATGAATGACATTTTAGTTTTTTGTTACTTTGTTCTGAAAGCTGAACCTGCTGCTCCTCACAGAGAGGAGAGGGAAGAGGCTGTGTGAATGACTGTACATTGTGGATAAGGGTGGATAGCCCCCATTGTTCTGTGTGTCAAAATGAAAGACAGCCCACACACCTATCAATCATCAAACCGTGGGGTCTTATAGTTGTACCGATGTATATAGAGATGTACTACAGCAAAAGTATTCTCCGTCGGGACTTCCTGCAACAACACCACGCCGTTATCGTGATTCTGATTGGCAAGAAGATATTATCAAAGATGTTCTATTGAGAAGACGATCACTACGTGACAAAAGTTTTCAAAACCGTTTCTAGTCTTCGGTATTTCCAGACAAGTGGCTACTGAAATCAATCTTACTAACTGCTGTCTGTGCAATTTTAAAGTTGGCAGACTTTATTTTGTTTACTTTAACATCATTGTTCATGGTGGGGCTAAGCCATTTATTGGTATGGCTGTAGCCTACCCCAGCCATACCC
The DNA here is from genome assembly GCF_949606895.1 of Notothenia rossii. Taxonomy (NCBI): domain Eukaryota; kingdom Metazoa; phylum Chordata; class Actinopteri; order Perciformes; family Nototheniidae; genus Notothenia; species Notothenia rossii. The sequence goes on from NC_136907.1 coordinate 32,947,843, forward strand.
TGACCGCAAATACCTCATTCCTTCTGTCTACTTGTATCAGAAATGCTTCTCGTTTTGCGCTGTCCTCCCGTTCAAATGAAATCGCCGCCAATCAAATTTCCGAGCTCGCGCCAGGGGGGGGGAGGGGTTACAAGGTTCGCGTCTTGTGCTGCATTCACTTGCACTCGGACATTAGAGATTTTCTCTCATAAATGTCCGATGAGCCACAACTTTTCTTTCAAAACAAAGTTGCCAAATGGGGTGGCAGCTGGGGTGGCAAGTCATTTTTCTGAGGTGGCAGCTGCCACCCCGTGCCACCCCTTAGAACCGCCACTGCCCTGCACCATCTTCTGTAGTGTTTCATCAGCAGCTCACTGTCTTTCAGAGGAAATATTTGTCCTACTTATTTTTGTCTTCTGCCATACTCTCCTCTGTATGAGAAAATCTTACGCCTCATTAAAGTCCTTCTCTCAGACTTTTCTTAGGAGCTACCCTTTGTAGTTTTATGAATATGGTCCCAGGAGTGTTACGGTACTTATCTGTTGACAGGTGTTCAAATGATCTAATCTAAAAAAATAAACAGGGTCAATGCTCTGTCATATCAGATTATGTATTGTAAACAATGTATTTCAATGCGAAAGCCCCTAACTAGCGGAGACTAGTTTTTGTTTATTAGGTACAAAGTGTGCAGCACCCAAACGTGTGAACACACTATCACTTGCTGCAGTACTCAGCAGGTTATGGTGGTTTCAGCCTTTTGCGTTCAGCTGTCTGCCTTCAATGCTATGTTTCATTAAGTTCCAATGACAAAATATGGCATAGAAGAATACAAAATCAACAATGCAGGTAATTGCATGGCTTCAAATGGCCTAAAATGGTCGATTCTCTGTGATATGTTTGAGTTTAAGGGATACTGGCCTTTAACATGAGACAATATTTTTTCTTTGTAACTCAGCATTCACTCTGTGTAATTGTAATGTTAGAAACAAAATCAAATAAACTGCAAAAGCCTAGGGTACATTTATATTTTAGCGTTAACTTTAGTTTGCTAATGACTATAGCATATTTATCAAACTGTAGTTAATGTTAGCAAACTCAAAAGTTCAGGTTATGTTCTGCTTAATGTGCAAAGAGCATATGTTCTCATAAACTAAACACTTGTCCGGGCTCCGGTGGAGCAGTGGCATCATGTGATTAAGACATGCAAACAAAGCATACACTTGAGATACTGTCTCCCTTGAAAAAGAGATTGATAATCTCAATAGGACTACCTGGTTAAATAAAGGTTTAAAAAAAAAAAAACTGTCACAACATGGACATGCTTTACAGTATTATTGTTCAGTTAATCATTGCTGCAGGTCAAAAGAACACTGACAAAAACCTCCAAATGAATGTAAATATATATTTACTATCTTAAGGGCGATTCAATGAAAATAGTTAATAATAATAATAATAATAATAATAATAATGGGTTTCATTTATAAAGCACTTCATATTTGACTTCAAATCCCAAAGTGCTAGTTTTTGTATTCAGTTGCAGTGGAGAAACACATTCAGAGAGTTATGGCAGACCTCCTGCTGCAGTCGTACATAATGAATATACCGGAAGCCTTAAAAGACACTGTTCAGTCTCAAAGACACACTGGTGTCATTTAGAGAGGTGCAGTTAACAGTTGTTGGTGATGTAGCGGACAGACCACAATGAGCTCACTCCAAGGTCACAACTTCTGAGGGAATAAAAAAAATCAATATCTGGTTTCTGGATATGTGCCACTGCTTGCAACTCTGCTGTTTGTGAACCTCACAAAGGTCTGTTGGCATTGCAGTATAGTAAAATATATAATTTGTATACATCTATAGTCACCATGAAAAAAGACTAAAAATACCCATTTACACAAAACACAAAATCTTAAGATACAACATTTTATTATTGTCAGTCTTAAATATGAGCACACACTTTTCATCAAGAAAATACATATGAACCAACAATCCTTTACAATGCAGGAAGTCAAAGATCAAGAGGCCCTCTTCCACTCCGGAACATTACATGTGAGGACAGCCCGTGAACTTGTAACCAGTCAAAGGGCAGAATTGTATTTTTGCGAATTATTCAGAAGATCATGAGACTACTTAAAACGTCTGCTATGATAATCCCCTGACAGCTGAAGCTGAGGTTTGATCCCTCATGTCTCACCAAAGTCCACATCCAAAAACAATCTCTTCTAGACTCCAATGCAAATCACGCACATGTCACAAAACATCTAAAATGAAAATGACTTATTTGTATCTGGTGAGTGCAGTACAAGCTCAGTTATTTCTCTTGAATGTTATAAAGTATTGTTCAGTGTTCTGATTTTCGAACTATTTTCTTGCTTTGCACATATGGAGACAAATAAAAATAAAATACCAACAGCTTTTTTACCCAACTTCCTTGTCTCAATTGGGTTCATGTTCGCTTGCTGAGAGGGAGAGTGCTACAAAACCTTATGCAGACTTCAAACAGACATCATAAATAGGTCATACCACCTTACATCTTTGGTGCTACTGCAAAATGATAAGCCTTCATCTTCATGGGACGTGATTAAGAGTAGCCTGATGGGATTCAGACAGAAAAAGTGAAAGGTGTGTGTAGTCAGGTCTTTTCAGTCCTGTGTCATAGCTAATATGTAGAGGTGGATCAGTAATATTACTAGGGTTCTTACAAGATCCTCTCTTGAAATGACACTTGCATTCTGTCTTGTATATCCTGTTTTTAAAGTCATGCTTGGTGGAAGTTAGGGGATTTTTCGTCATGCAGAATGCCACTGCAGTATAACAGCCTCTAATTCGCCTGAGAGACGGTAAATGATCCCCAAACTAAGGGACTTTATCCTGATGTTCAAGGTAAATGGTCGTTGGATCAGTGATCGCAAATCCACAAGAACACCTTCAAGATCATTTGCACGCTTAATATATGGACTTGTCAGGGAGTCATTTGGGGGCTATGGTGGCCAATTAGAGCACAAGAAATGAGAAAAACCATGGTGGTGAGACTGTCTGTATCATCAGGGAGTGATCTTCTAACCCCAACTCTGTCGCCGGTCAGTCAATCCACGACGACTTTAAGACTTTTGATTACACTAAAGAAAGTTGTAGTTAGCAGAACAGAGATTTGATGACTGAGAGTGTGGACTTTACACTGGAGGATGAGCTCAGTTAACAACAGGACCATTTGAAGGCCAACCGAGAGCTTATTAGAGTTTTTGCAACTAAATGAGCCATAACATGACAAATAGCCAAGTTGTGCACACAACATCACACTGTCTGTTCATTAAATGTAATGTGATTGTTTATTTAACTGCTCTTCAAGCCAGCTTGTCTAACCTTGAGGCTACCAGTATAATGCGTAAACAACATAGGCACTAAGTAAAACAAACGCCTCGGGTCAGAAACTATCCAAATGAAGCCTTTAAAGGAGCTGCCTGCATAGGTTTTCTCCACATGCCTTCTCTTGTTACACGTTTGGAACAGCAGGGATTTGAGAGCAGGCAAATAAAGATGATACTTTTCTGGTAGCAGCACGTGGCTCAGACCAGGGCCAAAACTTTAGGAATATGATCTGACAGGATTTCCAGCAGTGATCTGACAGCTGCTGACTTTCTTCCATCTCCTCTGAAAACGCGGAAGATATCTCGTCCTCAGATCACAGAGCCTGCTCTCTGCCTCCATGTTGCTTCTTCAGCTCACTGCTTCACAGTGTACAACACTTTATCCGTGACTGTAGATCTCATCAGAGCTAATAAACAATATGCTTGTTCGATATTACGGATTAGCAGGGTTCCTCTTAATGATCGTGTAAAGTCAGAATATGAATGTGCACAGTGTTGGTTTGCAGTCAGTGATGCTCATTACAGCCTCGGCTCTGGATCTCTGCCACAGAAACCATATGGCTCTGCTATTATTAGGTGGATTATAAGGTGAAGTCAGCCGTACAGACACCACCTTACTTCTGGTTAGGTGCACATTCATCTCCTCTAGAGAAACATGTTATATTTTGACAGTAGCCCTGATAGTTTGCACAGATCTGTGTATGTTCTAAATGTGTCTCTTACTTCGGTTTGTCCTCAGAAACAGTGTGCTTGACCCAAACATGTTACTGCAATTGAAATGACATGTCAAATATGTATCACACATACTAAGGACAAAGCAATAAGCTGCAAACATTGTGTCTGTGTCATGTCCTCTCTCTCTCTCACACACACACACACACACACACACACACACACACACACACACACACACACACACACACACACACACACACACACACACACACACACACACACACACACACACACACACACACACACACCACCATGACCAGATCTCATTAAGGTGAATTGCAGTGTTGTTATTTAGATGCTAAGAGGTAGTTAATAAATTAAAATGACCAGTTTTTAAGACGTATGCTAGGCTGTACTAAATAATAATGAAAGCCGAAATAAACATGCCACTAGGGTCTGTGGCATGGGTGTGTGATGGAGTAAGAGTCATTGTGTGTGTGTGCGTGTGTTTTTGTTTTAAGTTATTAAGCAAATTATTATATTTTCAGCACATTTGGCTCCTTTTCAACTTTAAACGTGAATTAAAAGTGATGATGCTGTGATTGTGAGTCATGAATTCCATGCAAACTGTTTCTGAAGGCATCCCGACACACCTCCTTGTGAGGCGGTCTGACGCCACACTGAAAAGACTAAAACGATGACTTTAACTAATGCATTATGTCAACAAATGACACATAATTGTATTGGGTTGTGTAAAAGCAATAATATTAAGTTTAAATACAAAATGTTAGGTTCAACTTCATATTATTGCTTTCAACTAACCTAATACAGTTATATGTAATTTGTCAATGTTTTCAGTCTTTTCGGTGCAGTTTGTCTTAAATGTGGTTAATATTGGGGAAAATAAACCTGACATCAGCGATGCCTTTTTCATTTGGATGTTGGCTTTGTTTCAAAATAAGCAAACAAAGCGTGCCGTCCCCAGCAGTCCGTTTAAAGGACATCAGATGGGCGCACCGGAGCTGAGGGAATCCAGGGGAAACCGGAGGGAAAGGTAAATGTTTCAATCCCTCTCTCCTTCGTTTGAGTCTGCTCAGTGTCTTGCATTGATTAAAAAAAAGAAATGTGAAAAAGTCAGTGAGAGCTGTGGATTCTTAATAAGCGCATCATTTGCCATTGTGCCATTTGCTGTAAAGTGTCTCTACTGTAGGCTATTTTTATTATATGTACAGCACTTTGGCTCGACCAAAAATTGTTTATAAATGTGCTATATAAATAAAACTTGATTTGATTTGTGTTGGATGTTGTGATAATGGAATCTTACCAATCATTTACTCTTGCACACGGTTCAATGACATGGAGTGCAGCTCTTACAGAAAGCACAAACACAAATGGCAGCTGCAGAGAAACCAGTGGCCTTGCACCAAAAGCTTGCTTTGATGTTGTCAGGCTCTTTTCCACTGCTGGGAGGAACATGAGTGCATCTCAATTGTATTGTTAGCAAACAAAAGAGAAGTGGAAAAGATAAATCACTGGCTGTACTTCTTGCTGCTGTGTCGTGAGAGGTTCTTGATTGTTGCATAAAATCCTCATGCTCACAACAAAAACGTTTCCGGAGGTCTGTCCTCTGTCCTCTGTCCGCTGCCTGCTGACCCTCCGTAATTAAACATTATAATATGAGATATGTTTCTCGTTTGATCACATATCCTGTTTTTACAGTTACAGTTTTCACTCAGATTAATCTTGGTTATAACAAGTGGCTGACTACAGTACAGCAGGCCCGTGATTATTTTATTTTTCTTCTTAAAAAGAACTTGAAATGCCAGGTGCAGATGCAAATAAGCTTCAATCATAAACCACACGCTGTAGATTTTGGTTTATATTTATCTATCATTTGAGATTTCCAAAATGACCCCATGTTTAAACTATATTAAATCACAACGTATTTACCCTCTTGTTTGTGAAAAGACAAATATGGGATACGTGTCTGTGTGTTTTGTTTGATGTTGTGAATATAAAACGTAACTCCTAGGAATTATGGTGCTGTGTGAACCGCTAAAGTCTTTGGGTTATTGGTCTCTAAATACATGCAGAAAGTGTTTTATTTTCTATAACATGATCTCACAGACCCTACAGTGCTGGTTTGGATCAGAAACAGGAAAACATTTTTAAATAACTGTGTAGTGTGGAAATGACATTATGTTCAAACAAGTAGCAACATCATTAATACATTTGCATCATGTAAATAAGACGTCGACTCCACACAAGTGGAGCAAAATCTTTCTCCATTTTTAACTACATAATTATCACATAATTATTCATCACCATTTGTGTGTACAACTGTACTGGAAAAGAAAAAGAAAACAGACATATAACTAGGTTATTTCTCCTAAATAATTACAACTTCATATTTTCCCTTCTCAAAAATATTTAAAACTCAACATCATTGAATTAAATTAAAAGATTAGAATAACACAACTGCAATTATATCACTATAATGCTGAGAACAAAAACACTTGAAGGTCAAAAACAATTATGTTTCAACAACCGGACTGAATTTTAATTATTATACATTAAAATATAAGAATAGCAGGCTTTCCGCCTCAGGGTAACCTAGATTCCTTCTGCTTCACTGTCTCACTTTGACTTTGAGTTATTTAACATTCACCTCTCATTCCTGCTGTAAATGTGCCTTTTCCCGGAGTTAAGATGAATATGCAATGCAGTTGAAATTAAGACAAATCCATTTGAACAAGAAACAACACAATTAAAAAATCCCTTTCTTTTCTCCCAGACATATATGTAAAAATAATCCAGAATAATAAAGTTTAGAGAGAACATTTCCAACACGGTTCAATTAAAATCTCAAACATTTGTTACATCCTTGAAAAAAACTGAAACTTTTGTAACTGGGTCAACATTAGCAGGATATTGCATGTGCATCAGTTCATGGTTCCGTTTGAAAAATGAAAGAAAAACACTAACACACACACATAACAAAATACTTGTGTTCAGTTCCATTCCTCTTCAAAATCTGAGCAGGAAGGGCAGGAACACCAGGCCCAGCAGGCAGGTGTGTAGGTGGAGTCCTGCCGCACCCCCGCTGCCGTCCTGCACTGCTCTCGGTCCTGACAGGAGAGAGGGACACGAAGATACATTTCACTGTGGAATTGTCTTTTTCAATTGTGTCATCACTACTGGTCCTTTGTTTTGAAATGAACAGCCAATCAGCTGATGGCAATTACTGTGATGTATGCAGGGCTGTTTTGTTGTTGGTGAAAACAGAAACTAGCTTACAGTTATTACTGAATGATGATGTGTGTTAAAGAGGACATATTAGGCTCATGTCCTGGTTCATGTGGTGAGGGGGAGAGACACAGGGACTTTAGCCTTTGCAGACCATTAACATGCACGCAAACCTATAGACACATACACCACATCATGCAGAATAGAGCCTCTTTCATGCTTTCTGGAACACATTTTTAAATATTGACTGACAACATATGTAAGTAAATCATGTTTTTTTTCCTAAAATATCTTAATATGCTCATTGCAATTAAAGCAACTTACAGTATGTTGTTGCTTTAAATACTGAGAAAGTCAATGGCGTCTTGACGGCTGATCTAACTTCAACATTTAAACCAAACTATCATTTGTATTTCCTAATCCAAACTACTTGAGGGGTTCTTGATGTCGACCACACTCTCTGGATCAAACGTCCAGACGTTTTAATGCCCTTATGCGGAACTGACAAAAAAAGGGCTTTTTCTTCAACTGAGCAAACTCGTGGAAACATGTATGTGTTCCCACAAAACATAATGAATCCAAATCATTACAAATGTTTGGATGAAGAGAGCAGCCGACTAACAAAACAGCAATTAAACTTTACATTTGTGTTCATTCTGTGTCCCTAACATATGTTATGATCTTGCAATACTTAGCACATGCTGCTAAATCTGCCTGTGTCTGATTGTAATTCAGATACAGAAGATATGATTGAATCAATGTTAGTTTCTAGTCTGATTTATTCTTATTGGTTTCATTTATGCTAAAAACAAGCATCCTGGAGTGAGTATTGTTTTCTCGAGGCTGTGAATGCTCATGTGTAATTCTTCAGATGATAGTCCCAGGTTACAGCAGGACACCAGAGGCAGAAACCACTATTTGTTGTAAAGTATAAATAAACAGCAGATGTGTAAAATAATAAGACAATATCCAGTGAGGCTTCCATTAGTGTAGCAGGGGGTGAGCTACGTTAGTGTTGCAGGAAGCATCTATTTCAACGTGACGATCACAATGACGTGGCCTACAGCATCAGATGCAGTTTGAAGGAATAACGTTCAACATTATCAGCTACTCTTTCGTAAAAGAGCTTTTCTATCTATTACAAGAACATTTTTAGTTCTGAGAAGTGCCCAACAAACAAAAGCATTTTGTTAAAATGATGTTACGACTCTCAGGTGTGCAACCGGGACACTTTTAGCTGATTTAATGCTAATGTTTCTTTGGTGTAAATGTTTGGTCTAAATGTAAGGCCTTACTTCAGTACAAAATAATAAATATTGCATACATAGTGTAAACTATGTGGAGTACATAGTGAGACATTCAAGGATATTGTTCAGCATGTTGCAACAATTGAGAATCGCTGCAGAAAGTGTTTTATGAACAAGGAGCCAGAAAAGTGATTCTGTGGAAAACATTTAGTTTCTCATACCTCCTAAAACTGTATCTGCTACGATACATCAGGCTACAACCTTGGTACATTAGAAAACATGGAGCAGACACATGTTTGTCCTTAGGTTTCGTAAAAATGCAACCATATTCTTAGAGAAATACTTAAATGTATGCACCTTAAGTATTCCAGTGTAACACTGTTTGTACAGCTAAGATACAACACAATGGTATGTTGCAAAAACTAAAACACTTAATACTTTGATCAGGCCATTTCCACTGATGAGGGAAGTTCCTTTGAAGTGAATGCATTGTATGAGGATTGAGGACACATTTGAACTACTTTGAAGTTCGTAACACAATGACTTCTCATTTCACTTGGATTTCCATGAGTTCACAACAGCTTCCTTTGGGGCATCTATCCAATTACCCCGCGACAGTGGATTATCCCTAATCCTGAATATGGCTAATTAGAATAATGGCGTTTACTCGCACTCAAAATCAAAGCCATTAATACAATTATATTGTGGTAATGGAGTGGGTTTGCTTACAAGATGCTGCAACCACCAGTCACAGGCACTCATTAAAGGACAAGATGTGTGAGGGTTTATCTCTGCTCTTAAAACACACAGGCTCATACAGCAGTAATCTACTCTGTGATCTCTACTCTGAGAAACTGGAAACACTTCAGCTGCCAGTGAGGTAATTCAGCTCTCTCTTTAGCTCTCTCACTTTAGCGTAGGATGTACAGTTAATATGCAATAAGTAGAGGTACAAGCAATCACACAAGCACAAATTATAATGACAAAAGATGACAGATACTTACATTGGGAAAAAGAGCATGCAAACATCAAAATAAAGCCACGTCACATTGATGCAGTTAGGGTTGCAAGAGAGAAGATACAAAAACATGGTTAGTGAAAGAAGCTGTCATGACCATTTTCACAAAGATTCTCATGACCAGTCTTCTTCAAAGCTGCTGCCATACAACAGCTTTAAGGTGTCAATTCAAGAAGAGAACGAAGCGATATCAAAGAAGGTAGAGTTTGGACAGGATCAAAGAGCCCAGCCGTGATTTGTCTCTTCTAGTCACACTGCTTAGAACTGCAGTGACACCACAGCACACGTTCTACTTTGTGAAAATGGTTATTTGTCATGTGCCAGCATGCAGTTAATACTTTCCATCGACAGCAGTTGAAGTGCATGCTGGAGCAGAATACTAACCTTGTAATAGAGTTGAGCTAGTGGGTTCAATTACCACTACACCAGGGAAACAAATGGAAGCAACATATTGGAAGCAGCACAGCAACACTTGCATTGTTACATACCAAGTGCTCAAACAGAGAACAGAGCCAACAGACATTCACCAGTTCAGGTGGTGTCAAAAGTCAAATGCTGGAAGACTACAGTATTTTAATTGAGTTCACCCTCAATGGAATTAAAGTGATATTAAAACGGTGAATTCATTTTCTCTTTCTTAAGTAAGAGCAATAAGTCAGTTTACGGGACTCTAATGCTCATTCTGAACAGGCTGAACATCACAGAAGCATAAACAAAACTAACTGTAGGTGTAATAATCAAATCACATGAAAAAAGATAGTGACTTCTTATTTTTTAACTTTGTATATTAACTCAGCACAAGCTGTGTTTGCCTGAACATGAATGCACAACTATATCAAGATATTGAGTCATAAAAAGAGATATTTCTATGTTTGAAAAACAGCTATAACTTTCACCAAATGGATAAAGTTTGAATAACACCGATAAAAGTTAGCGAAATTGAGATTATGTTGCAGAATATTATTATAATTATCATTATTACTTGTATTGCAAAATACACTACAGCTGTTTAGTCATATTGACCTTTCTGTAGTAGCATCCTGGTTTAGATTGTTGTACTCACCATACATAAGGAAGCTTGTGTTTGAGCTCCCAAGTTTGTTGGTGGCGACACAAGTGTAGTTGCCGTAATCTGCATCAGACACGTTAAAAAAAGTCAGCTTGGACAACGATCCAGTGTTCAAGATCTCCATGCCGTCAATGCCAGTGTAGATCCTGAATGTGAAGAAGACGGGGACAAATGCAACCTGTCAACTGTGTTTCTTTTGTTTTTTCAAAGTCTCTGCCAGATGACCTATGAAAGTGAGATATTGGCACATATTCAATGTATTATGTCAACAGATTTCACATAACCATATTAGGTTAGTTGAAAGCAATAATAATATGTTTAAATAAAATGTATTAAGTTCAACTTAATATTATTGCTTTCAACTAACCTCATAGAGTGATGTGAAATTTGTTAAGATAATACATTGAATTAAAGTCAACGCTTCATTTTTCAGTGCATGATTCTTTGACTGCTTAAAATGTCGGAAATAGTTACCTTCTGTCCTCTTTGTACCACTCAAACTCTGGCTCGGGCACAGCGTCCGCCTCACACTCCAGAACCCCCCGCTGGCCCAGAGTCACCCCCACGTCTCTGCCCTCTGACACAGCTGGAACATCTACAAGCAACAACAACACCCCCCCCCCCCCTCACCTTATCACCTGAATCTCCACCATTGTGTTTTTTTAACCAATCATCTCAGCAGCAGCTCATTAGCATTTCAAAGCTACAGACACAGAATCAGCACTTTTGGAACAGGGCTGAAACAGGGGGGATTATGGGATGCTGCAATGATCTGTTTGGTGTTTCAGCCAAACACTTCAGGGACATGTTCTGTACATATCTGAGACCTAAAATGTATTGTTGAAATAGTTAAATAGGTGACTTTTAAGTTTAAGTAAATGTCCAAAACTAAAACTTTGCTTATTATCAGGGTAAGTACATTTTTTTTAATGTTTCATTAACATCTTGATTTTTGTATTGTTATGTATTACTCTGAAATGGTAGATACTGGTATGTCCCAACAGCCTCCTGAAATCACCTTTTATTTGTTTCAGTCCAACATCTCAGTTGATGATAGAGAACAGAATGTGTGAAGCTGGGAACTTTAAATATGTGTCACTTGTTCTTGACAAATAGTTACAATTATTATATGATAATGAAATTTTTTCCATCATCTCATGACTCAATGGTAATCGACTTATCATTTCAGCACAGTTCATTGAAAGAGAACATGTTACATTTTCTTCGGTGAAATCACTGACTTACAGTTGACAGTTATGTCCACAGTCTGGACGTCCGTGTCGATATCGTTGACGGCTGTGCATTCATACGTCCCCGCCCTCTGTCTGGAGATGGATGGGATTTCCAGGTAATCATCGTCTGATCCCAGGTCCCCTACAGAAGGTCACACACAAAGCGAAAGAACGTTAGAAATTCAATGTAAATGTGACAAGTCAACAGCTCCATCGTCCTGACTCAAGAAGGTAAATCGCCACACTGGTGCAGGAGAATGGTGAAGATAACTATTACAACTCTAAGTCATCTACGTATTTATTATAATATATTTAGATGTATTATACAGTATTACTTCGATCTCTTGGATAGTAAGCCAACATAGAGCTTTTGGAATATTTCCACATGTTAAACAGTTGAAATGTTATGATTCAACAATTCAACAATTGTATTCTTGTGTTCTGTGAACATTTAATATACTATCTTTTCAGTATACGTAACAATTCTTGAACATACCTACATACCTACTTTCTCAGAGTATATTAGTTGAACTTTGACCAATCAAAACCAATCTAATCTAAACCAATCTATGCTACTGTATATAGCATAGGTTGAGTGATTAGTTGTCAAAATATTGGTTTAACATCCAAAATATTGTGTCAATTATAATGTGAAGCAGTGCATTAAGAAATGTTCGAAAGAAGAGAATTGCGTTGGTGTAAAAACCCAGATGTTGAGGAGCAGGAGCAGCGACAGGTTAATTCTCTCACCACCTGATCCACACTCACACAGCTACATGTATGTTAAAACGTACACGAGTAATGACACGACATGTGCCCCATTCTCTCTCTGATATTGTTTCTTTCAACCCCAGTTCTTGAGCTGACTGACATTTTTCTGAGGATCTTACAACACTTGGTGATTAGTGCTTTGTTTAACCGCTGCTCATTATCAATTTGTCTGTCAGAACATTCATATTCTGCTCCTCTTTGGATTCTCATACGCCTGCGAGCACAGCAGAGCGGCTACAAAGATGTGTCAATGTGAACGGAGGAGAACGCCAGCCCTGCTTCTATTTCCTGTTTCAATTTGACACGCTTGACAGAGGCACTTAATACAGCACTCAACGTAAAGAACAAAAGGCATAATTGACTTCAAGCCTCCTCCCAAGATTTCCGTAGGTGACACTAATACATTTCACACGGTTTCACTTTGCTGGGTTTAGGCACTCTGCTGAATTTCACCTGGGAAGGTTGTTATGAGAGAAGTTCTCACTGACTCAATGATCAGCTGACGAGGAGTATCAGGAGGACTCATGTAGGTTTGAAGGTTCCACTCTGTTCCTTTTTCTGCTTGGCTTTCTCTCTAAAGAGGGAACTACATTTCGCCAATAGAGACCACAGTGTCACTTTAATCCACCCTTCCTTCCTTCCTCTGAGGAGAGGTAATAAGTCAAGCTGCCAGCTGCAGAACATTCTCCACGTCCTCACATCAGGCAGCCGTTTTACAGCAGAGAACTTCACATCAGCATCATGAGCAGCTATCCTTTACACTGGCACTTTTCAATAATCAATCTTTCTCTATGTGTCCAAAGACACTTGACAATACCAGCTGTAACAGAGCTATGCAATTCCTCTCACAATCCTACTTTGAATGTTGTCTAATAATAGCGAACGCTTTAAGCTTTGTTTTATACCATAGCGGGGTTTCCTCCAGTTAATTGCAATACAAGCACCCTATACCTCACAGGAAAGATAGTGCATCTGCTAACAAAATAATGTATTTCTCCTTTATCAATTTGATGTACAGCTTATAGGAAAGCAGCTACATTAGATAGCAAAGGTAAAAACTTTCATATAATACGATATTTTGTTCACACTTATGTTGTTAAAGACCCAAACTAAACTGTATCCATCTAATGCAGGGGTGGGGAACCTCCGGCCTCCGGGCCATATACGGCCCGCGAGACCATTTGGTACAGCCTTCGAGGTAATTTATAAACACACGCAAAAAAGAAAAAAATTAAAGAAATCTAGACCGCAAAAAAAATTAAACAAGCAAGTGCCTGTTTTTCCTGGCCAAGGTCAGGGTCCTTGAACACAACACGAGCCTAACGTGTCATCACGTGGTATATGTCTCGTCTGACAGGGGTGCAGTTCTGACGGAGAGCACCAGAACATGGCTCCAACACTTCACAAATTGCAGTAGGCCTACCCATAAGGAGCCGTACACATGCCGCAGTTTTTGCGTGGCTCGGTGGCTGTGTCTTTAGTTGAAAGCCCAGAGGCGATCTGTTCATCTGTCATACTGATCATACAGTCAATAACTTTCTTGTTATTAGCATCTGGTTAGCTAGCTATGCTAACGAATATAAGAAGCTTTTTCTCCAACCAGTGAGGTAAATGCACATCTTTATATGGTCATTATAGTTATAACAAAATAAGAGAATAAAGTAAACAGGTATAAAATACTATATGAAAGTAAAAAGAGTTGTTATTAATAAACAAGAATACAGTTTGAAAGGGTAGTGATTTGTAAAATATCCATAAAGAAAAAGAAATCTGCTTACAGTTCTGTTTCATATGGGTGTTGAGAGATGTATCCATAGATCTCTTCATGTTGCTCTCAAAGTGCACCAGATTGATGCTTTTAACTTCAACATTTAAAAAAACAATTCTTCCCGGGGGAGGATGGACCCCCCCTCGAGGAGGTTCGGTCCCCCCCCCCCCACTTAAATCATGTTCACATGGATAGGATACTAAATACATTTGCACACATCTTGTGTCCATATCTTTCTGTTTTGCCACCACCGTGCACGTGCATGCATGCACGAGTCATGGTGAGATATCTGGATTCAGAGGTTGCTGTTTCTTTGCACAGCATGAAAGAAAGGCGAAATTAATGGGCTGTGATTTTAGTATTTTTAAGCAGAGGTCAATAATTTGTACGGCCCTCGGAGGATGTTGAAAAAATTGAAATTGCCCTTGAGAGGAAAAAGGTTCCCCACCCCTGATCTAATGCGTCCATATGATGGCTCATCGTGTGCCAGCAGATTCAGTTGCCATAGCAATGTTTCGAAACATTTGGACTCACCGGGGATTGGAAAGGATTACATTCCTACAGTTTGCTTTCATTTTTAAAACTAATTATTTGTAAGAAAGTATATTAAAGGTGTTTTTTCAACAAAACATTGCAAATAGATGAATTAGTACTAATAAAACAGATTGTCCTACCATATGTAGTCCTAGAGTGGCCTTAGAGCCCACTCTGAATATCCAACATTTATTTTGCCATATCGGGTACCTTAATATAACCCATTCCATATATTTGTGAGGTGTTACAACTGTTTGGAGGCACACTCCCTAGGTTGTCCTGCTGATAAAGTACAGATCAGAAAACACTGATATGCATTCTAGAAGAACATATAGAAAAAACGTGGGGTTACGTATTTGCAACCCTAGTTCTATAAGATGAAGCCCTCTAATGGACTCTATGGGTACTACTCTCATCATTGATACGCGAGCGTTCACACACTGAAGTTGTATAAACGTAGCCGGCCAATCGGGGCGAGCCTACCTGAATGCGCGCACAGGCTCACAGTATATAAGGCAGCTACACCTCCTGACTGTCATCCTACACCCTCTTCAGTGAGTGGCATAGGGAAGACAGGGCCCCTAGGTAGAGGGCTCCGCCTGTGCTTATAGAACCAGGGTTACAATACGTAACCCCCGTTCTATCTCACACAGGCTCCACCCTCTACTGGACTCTATGGGTGCAGTGGGTGGAGCCCCAATGAATAAACGCCCTGCATGTTGCCCCACACATCGACCCACCACACTGCCCCTGACCGGCCCTTGGTTAACAGCCAACTTCCTATCACCCGGTTGTGACCGTGGAGAAGTCGGGGCCGCAGCTTACAGGCTTGGTAGAGCGTAATTGGTCTGAATAAACCCAAAGCTCCACCCTGCAGGTGCCAGCGCAAGTGACTACACCAGGCATGGGCAAACTAAGGCACCGGCCACACGAGGACGCATACGGCTAAATGCATAGGATTACCGCAATTAACGTATTCTCCGCGGTGGGGGCCGAGGGAACCAGGCAGAGTTTTTCGCCAATCAACGTGTATTAAAGTTTTAATCTTCCGGACAAAATTATAAAAGTGCCAGTCAAAGGTCTTCTTTGCTATTTATTGAGCTTTAAAACAGATGAATAACGACTCTATATAATATAATAATAAAATACACAGAGCCTCTCTTTTTCCTCCCCCTCTTCTGACAGCGTCAGTGTCTGTCTCATGCAGCAGCTGATCCAGTAATGAGTGACCCGTCAGTAAACATAAACATATTTATAACTAGTTTAGGTAGTTTGAGAGGGAATTAAAATAGCTAAGGGTGATGATCTGACTTGAAGTGTGTGTTTTGCTCCGTTCACCGCTGCATCAGAGCGGGAGGAGCTGCAGGTGAGCAGAGCTGCGTGTGTCCGTCCTGTCGGATTAGACTTCACTCACGTTTATGTCCATCCATCCATCCATCCATCCATCTTGTCCCGCTTATCCGTGGTCGGGTCGCAGAGGTAGCGGTTCCAGCAGAGAGCCCCAAAGTTTATTTTCCCTGGCCACATCAACCAGCTCTGACTGGGGGATCCCAAGGCGCCCCCAGGCCAGCGAAGAGATATAATCCCTCCACCTGGTCCTAGGTCTACCCCTTGGTCTCTTCCTGGGTGGAAGTGCCCGGAACACCTCCCTAGGGAGGCGCGCAGGTGGCATCCTAACTAGGTGCCCGAACCACCTCAACTGGCTCCTTTCGACGCGAAGGAGGAGCGGTTCAACTCCGAGTCCCTCCCGGATGACCGAACTTCTCACCTTATCCCTAAGGGAGACACCAGCCACCCTGCGGAGAAAATCTCGGCCGCTTGTACCCGCGATCTCGTTCTTTCGGTCATGACCCATCCTTCATGACCATAGGTGAGGGTAAGAACGAAAATGGCGCAGTAAACAGCTCCCTTTTCGTCACAACGGTGTGGTAAAGCGACTGCATTACTGCTCCCACTGCTCCGATTCTCCGACCCATCTCACGCTCCATTGTTCCCTCACTCGAGAACAAGACCCCGAGATACTTGAACTCTTTCAATTCGGGTAAGGACTCATTCCCTACTTGGAGTGGACAGTCCATCGGTTTCCTGCTGAGAACCATGGCCTCAGATTTGGAGGTGCTGATCGTCATCCCAGCCGCTTCACACTCGGTTGCGAACCGATCCAGTGAGTGCTGAAGGTCGCAGACCGATGAAGCCATCAGAACCACATCCTCTGCAAAAAGCAGTGGTGCAATCCTTAGTCCACCGAACTGCTATAATATGTATATTACAAACAGGATTGGTGACAAAGCGCAGCCTTGGCGGATTCCAACCCTCACCTGAAATGGGTCCGACTTACTACCGAGGACCCGGACACAGCTCTCGCTTTGGGAGTACAGAGATTGGATGGCCCTGAGTAGAGACCCCCTCACCCCATACTCCCGCAGCACCTCCCACAGTGACTCCCTGGGAACCCGGTCATACGCCTTCTCCAAGTCTACAAAACACATGTAGACTGGATAAGCTTACTCCCAGGCCCCCTCCAGGATCCTTGCGAGAGTAAAAAGCTGATCCGTCGTTCCACGAGCAGGAAGGAATCCGCATTGGGGCGGTTTTGGCGCAGTGGTTAGAGCGTTGGTCATCAAATCAAGGGGCGTTGGTGAACTCCAGTTCGAATCCCACCACTGCGTCAGGCCGTTGTGTCCTTGGGCAAGACACTTTACCCGCATTTGCTCCTGTGGGTAATGTCCACAGTAATGACTCTTACATGTCTAATATGTGTAATGTGTATTTGTAAAGCGCTTTGAGCACCTGTAAAAGCGCTCTAATAAAAAATGTAATCCATTATTATTATTATTTATTATTATTATTGTTCCTCCTCAATCTGAGGTTCGACAATCGGCCTGACCCTCCTTTCGAGTACCTTAGAGCAGAGGTTCTCAATTGTTTTTCAGCCAAGGACCCCTTACAAGATAGAGAATATACCAAGGACCCCCTCATTCTGATTTGTGATTTTGGGCTATAAAAATAAAAATTGACTTGACTTGACATGTATGTCCCTTGGAATAATCTGACGTAGCCTATTTTTTACACTTCTATAGTCTTAGTTATCTGAAAGAACTACACAAGAGCAATGTATTAGAAAGATATTAGATATGTATTAAAAAATATTTGCACCATTTCAACACAGAATACCCATAAAACAATCAATCAATTAGCTGCACGTAACACTGTACCTAAACAAAATATCAAAGGGAAATCAAGAGAAAAGTGATAATTTGAAGTGCATTTCAGAACACACACACACACACACACACACACACACACACACACACACACACACACACACACACACACACACACACAGGGGTTAAGGTGGGCCGGAACGATTCAGAACAGCGTTCCGGCACCTTCGATTAATAAGTAAATAAATCTGATTGGCAGTTTCATACGTAATAATGTCAAGCGAGTTCACAGGGCTGCCAACTCTCACACAATTGACATTTTTCACACGCTCTCAGCCACAAGTCAATTTTCTCAAGCAGTGAAAAACAAATTCATAACTGATAATTTCATGGTACGAAAAGAGGACACTACTGCACATTGCGCAACAGCAGCACCAGGCAGCAGACCATCTGAATAGCGAGAAATGTATTATATTGTAACTTATTCCCATGCATGTTGCTCAAAGTAATCTCAGTCAGTCTCACTTCTGCGTCTCTCCCTCTCCTCTCGCGCCAGTGCGATGAGCTCCGCAGAGCCGGACACATCAGTGGACTCATCCAATTGAACCGCGAATTTAGACCCTCTCAGTCTTTCCAGCAGTTGTGATTTGATATCAGCAGACATGTCCTAAATTCGTCGTCTGTTCTTTAGCAGAAACAGACGTAACATTAACCATCCGTTGTTGTTGCTTGCGGTAGTCCTCGCCTTTCCTCTCAAAAAAAGCCCGGTCTTTTTTTTACATAATCTGGATGCTTGGTCTTGAGGTGCCTCTTCAATTTGGCAGGCTTCATCGCCTCATTGGCAAGACACCGCAGGCATATCAGACATTTTGGTTTCCCTTCCACTTCAATAAATCCATATTGGAGATACTCCTCATCGTATTTCCTATCTTTTGTTTTTTGTTTTTCATTAACTTCATTTGTAGCCGTAACCGGTCGTTTTAAATATCTGTCCATCTTCGTAGTATAGATGAGAGTAACACCTACGTCACTTCCGGGCAAAAATTACGGCCCCGCCCACTTTTGGGGGAAAACAACGTTGTCATTTGAATGGCGGTCAATACAAGTTCTGAAGTTTTTGCCCATCCGATCAATTTTTTTTGAAAATCAGTAGGCAAGGCTGTAATTTATCCAGCTGTTACTCTCATGAGTGAGGCAGAACATAATAGTTTTATCATGCCAAAAAGCTGCTGTCTCGTTTATTGCACCTCAAACATTAAAACAAATCCAGAGTTACGTGTTTCTGTACTTCCTTTAAGAAGAAAGGACAGTAACAGAAGATCCCTGTGGCTTCATGCTCGATCGCCATTCAAATGACAGCCGTTGTTTCCCCCAAAAGTGGGCGGGGCCGTAAAGTCACGTAGATGTTACTCTCATCTATGAAAATAAATAGCCTACTGCTATATTTAACCATATATCGAGCCCGATCTTCGATTTGTAATGGCTTAATGTGATTGTTTGCCTGTCTGGCCATTGGAATCGGGCTCTTTGAAGATCCAAAAACCGGT
This sequence comes from Notothenia rossii, assembly GCF_949606895.1. Lineage (NCBI taxonomy): Eukaryota > Metazoa > Chordata > Actinopteri > Perciformes > Nototheniidae > Notothenia > Notothenia rossii. The sequence continues at coordinate 32,967,461 of NC_136907.1, forward strand.
TTTCTTACATTTCTGATCGGATTGGCAAAAACTTCAGAATTTGTATTGACCGCCGTTCAACTGAAAGCTAGTGATGTGTCAGTGATGTGTCAGTCTCAAAGAGCCGGCTCTTTTAAGGGAACGACGGGAGCCGGTTCGTGCCCGCGAACGAGCCGGTTCTTCTTCTTTTTTGCGGAGAGATCGGCATGATCTATGCAATGATCATGCAATGTGCACATTATCCCGCTTATTACATGGCCACATTCTCAACAAAGTAACGACATGAATCCCAATATTAATTGAAATGCTTTTATGGATTTAGAAAATGATTCTATTGATTTAAAAAATAGTTGTATTTATTTAATTTGACATGCATCCGCTAAAGAAAAATAGTCCGTTGTTACTGTTTGAACTAACGTAGTAACGGCAGGAACTGCTTCGATAGTGTTTTTGAGGAGCTTTTTGATTACAGATTTGAAAACACCGTTGCTTGCTTTAAAAGTAGCACAATTCATTATGTCAAACCTTGGAAAGTATCTAGATATCCCTGCCCTAATGCCAAAGTAAATATAAACTGAATATGTGTCGCCGTTTGATGTCTATGTCTGGACCGCATGCGTAAAAAGGAGGGTTTCTGCCCCGTTACTTCTCTTCTTACTTCTATAAGAATAAAACACGGAGGAGGGAGATCTCTTTTTCTCCCCCTCTTCTGAGAGCCCAGCAGCTGATCTCAGAGCACGCTCCCCTCTCCTGCAGGGGGGAATGGTCAGCTGCAGCTCACAGAATCGGCCTTTTCTTTAAATATAATTTCGATGTCGATACAGTAGCCCCTTTTTTAAAATAGTTTTTATAGGTGTTGCTATCTGTTTTGTGTAGCGTGGTTCTACAAGCAAGTCAGTGCATTCATGGGGTGGTATCAGAGAGTTACAAGGGTCTGTAAATGCAATGAAAACATTTTTTTTTTACTTTTACATTTTTACTTTTGAATACTTCAGTACAAAGGATGTATTGATTAATTTAAGTGATATATGTGTACACATAGGCATATACATAATTCATTAGTCAAAATAGGGCTACATTTGATTTAATTGTAAAAGATATAATATGTGGTAAACTGAAGAGCCGTTTGGGAGCCGAAAGAGCCGGCTCTTCTTGGTGAGCCGAGCCAAATGACCCGGCTCACCAAGAAGAGCCGGAATTCCCATCACTATTGTTTTCCCCCAAAAGTGGGCGGAGCCGTTATTTTTGCCCGGAAGTGACGCATTTGTTACTCTCATCTATGATAGCCGTGTTATATCTCTATGATGCTAGCAGCGGCGCTCTCTGACTGACGTACTAGTTATCGATTTTTAAATGTATAGATTTGTTAGATTAGAACATAATCTATGAACTATTTTAGATAAAAAAAATAAAATATTATTTGTTGAACTATGAAGCCTTTTGTAAAAAAAAAAAAAAAAAAAAAAATGATATCATGATCATTTAAATGAATGAATCTGAAAACTTTTCACGGACCCCCTGGCAGAGTGCCACGGACCCCCGGGGGGTCGCGGACCCCACTTTGAGAACCACTGCCTTAGAGTAAACTTTCCCGGGGAGGCTGAGTAGTGTGATGCCTCTTTAATTGGCACACACCCTCTGATCCCCCTTTTGAAAAGGGGAACCACCACCCCGGTCTGCCACTCCTTTGGTACTGTTTCCGACTTCCACGCAACGTTGAAGAGACGTGTCAACCATGACAGTCCCTCAACACCCAGAGCTTTCAGCATTTCTGGGCGGATCTCATCCACCCCCGGGGCTTTGCCACTGTGAAGTTGTTTGACGACCTCAGTGACCTCCCCCCGGGAGATTAGTGTCGATCCCCCGTCATACTCCAGCTCTGCCTCTAACATAGAGGGCGGAGTTGTCGGGTTCAGGAGTTCCTCAAAGTGCTCCTTCCAACGCCCTATCACTCCATCAGTTGAGGTCAACAACGTCCCATCCTTACTGTACACAGCTTGGATGGTTCCCTACTTCCCCCTCCTGAGGTGTCGGACAGTTTTTCAGAACAACTTTGGTGCCGCCCGAAAGTCCTTTTCCATGTCTTCTCCGAACTTCTCCCACACCCGCTGCTTTGCCTCGGCCACGGCTGAGGCTGCTGCCCTTCGGGCCTGTCGGTACCTTGCAACTGCCTCGGGAGTCCCCCGGGATAACAAATCCCTGAAGGCCTCCTTCTTCAGTCGGACGGCTTCCCTGACCACCGGTGTCCACCAGGAGGTTCGAGGGTTACCGCCCCTTGAGGCACCTAGGACCTTGAGACCACAGCTCCCCGTTGCGGCTTCGGCAATAGAGGCTTTGAACACCGACCACTCGCGTTCAATGTCCCCAACCTCCACAGGAATGCCCGAAAAGCTCCGCCGGAGGTGTGAGTTGAAGGCCTCCTGAACTTGGGCCTCCTCCAGACGTTCACAGTTCACCCAAACTACACGTTTGGGCTTACCAGGTCTATCCAGAGGCTTCCCCCACCACTCGACCCAACTCACCACCAGATGGTGATCAGTTGACAACTCCGCCCCTCTCTTTACCCGAGTGTCCAAAACATACGGCCTCAGGTCCGATGATACGCTAACAAAATCGATCATGGACCCTTGCCTAGGGTGCTCTGGTACCACGTACACTTATGAGAATCCTTATGTTCGAACATGGTGTATGTTATGGCCAATCCATGACTAGCACAGAAGTCCAGTAACAAACAACCAATCCGGTTCAGATGAGGGGGGCCGTTCCTCCCAATCACTCCCCTCCAAGTGTCTCCATCATTGCCCACATGTGCGTTGAAGTCTCCCAGCAAGATTTAAGAGTCCCCTTCAGGAGCCCCATACAGGACTCTTTCCAGGGTCTCCAAGAAGGCCGTATACTCTGAACTGCTGTTGGGTGCATAAGCACACACAACAGTCAGAGTTTTCCCCCCCATAACCCGCAGGCATAGGGAGGCGACCCTCTCGTCCACTGGGGTAAACTCCAACAACGAAGCACCCAACCGGGGACTTGTGAGTATCCCCACACCCGCCCGGCGCCTCACACCTTGAGCAACTCCGGAGAAGAATAGAGTCCAACCCCTATCTAGAAGTAAGGTTCCAGAGCCGACGCTGTGCGTAGAGGTGAGCCCAACCAGATCCAACTGGTCACGCTCCACCTCCCTCACAAGCTCCGACTCCTTCCCCCCCAGAGAGTTGACGTTCCACGTCCCCAAAGCCAGCTTCTGTCGCCCGGGTCTGGTCCGTCGAGATCCTCTGCCTTCACTGCCACCCTTCTGGCAGCGCACCCGATCCCATTGCTGTTTCCCGTAGGTGGTGGGCCTGCGGGAAGGAGAAGCGGAAGTGTTGCCCACGTTGCCTTTTCGGGCTGTTCCCGGCCGGGTTTCCGTGGCAAGCCCGGCCACCAGACGCTCACCGACGAGTCCTCATTCTGGGCCTGGCTCCAGAAGGGGACCCCGGGCTTCTTCCGGGCCGGGTATCCTCACTTTGTGCGTCGTATTTCATGAGGTCTTATGTCCATATTGAGAGAAAAATAAATAATCTGAATTCAGTGTGCAGTTTACTTTGACGCGGGGGTGAGCAGCCAAGGTGGGGAGAGGCGGGGCTATTGCGTCATCATTATCAGAAAATGATCGTATAGGGCGCACAAACGGAGCCGTTGGAGCCCCCAGAGCGTTGCGTATGCCGTTCTATCCACCTTGGGATCCGTTATCGTTTCCGCAGTTGTTTACTGTCATATTCAGTCGTCCTCGTGTGGCCGAATGGTCTATATGACACTAAACAGTAACGCAAACGAACGTTTTCGTCCTCGTGGGGCCGGGGCCTAAGGCCCGCGAGCCATATACGGCCCGTTGGGCTTTTGAATCCGGCCCGCCGAATATTGGTATAAAATTGTCCAAATTATAGTAAAGACCGCAATCATTTTGCCTTAACGGTGAAATGCATTAATCGGAGCTATTATACCAGACGAGGCGTGTTTTCTGACAACAAAACGCCGACTATAGCGTCCCTGAACCCGCACAGTGCTTGGACAGCAGTTTCTGCGGAGTAACTGGAGTTACAGTGGGGGTGGCGAGAGTGGGACACTGTTCTCTCCTGGAGGATGAGCAAGAAGCAGCATACGGCTAAGCTGCGACTTCTCCTCATCCACGTGACAGAGGAAATCAATCCAAAGAGCCCTTTCCATAGCCAGGGACATCACACGGTAAGCAGCTGCGGCCGCACCTTGGACCAGGATATTAATTTGGCCGATGCTGCGGCCAAATAATCGCGAGACGCCCAACACACCCGTTTTATTTGCAGACGCCCTGTCACGCGGCAGCGTGCCAGAGGTTCTCCGCCCAGCCTGCTGCCTGTGGGAGCAGAGGTGTTGCCAGGCTCTCATCGAGGGGGGGCACGCCGGGATTTGAGGTCTCTGTGTGGCCCTGCACCCTCAGAATACCTACATTTCCTGCCACCGGAGCTCTCGCTTTTGAGTGCCTGTTGCCACGACGCCTCCACACGCTGCCGGATATCTGGCAACGGCGCTAGACGAAAGCAGGTTGCGCCGGGCGGGACGGACAGTTAAAAGCTATGATGTTAAGTTTAAATAGGTTAAACTTAATATTATTACTTTAAACTAACCTAATAAAGTTATGTGAAATCTGTTGACATAATACATTTAATTAAAGTCAACGTTTCAGTGTTTTCAGTGAAGTTTCCTCCTTAACTTTACTCTTCTGATTGTCAGTCTGTGTTAGGGCCAGTCCACACACAGGCATGAAAAAAATCTTGAAAAATCTTGATGCTGGGCGTGTCTGAAGCTTGCCGATTTTTCGCGAGCAACGCGACCAACAACCAATTACATGAATCTCCCGCCCCCGACATACAAAGCAAAAGCAATGTTAAAACGAAGTAAACTGGATATAAACTCCCCAAACAGGCGAAAACCTACCAGTTTTCTCTGCCACCTCCCTCCAAGCGGGCCAGAGGTTCTCCGCCCAGCCTGCTGCCTGTGGGAGCAGAGGTGTTGCCAGACTTTCATCGAGGGGGGGCACGCCGGGATTTGAGGTCTCTGTGTGGCCCTGCACCCTCAAAATACCTACATTTCCTGCCACCGGAGCTCTCGCTTTCAGTGCCTGTTGCCACGACGCCTCCACACGCTGCCGGATATCTGGCAACGGCGCTAGACGAAAGCAGGTTGCGCCGGGCGGGACGGACAGTTAAAAGCTATGATATTAAGTTTAAATAGGTTAAACTTAATATTATTACTTTCAACTAACCTAATAAAGTTATGTGAAATCTGTTGACATAATACATTTAATTAAAGTCAACGTTTCAGTGTTTTCAGTGGAGTTTCCTCCTTAACTTTACTCTTCTGATTGTCAGTCTGTGTTAGGGCCAGTCCACACACAGGCATGAAAAAAATCTTGAAAAATCTTGATGCTGGGCGTGTCTGAAGCTTGGCGATTTTTCGCGAGCAACGCGACCAACAACCAATCACATGAATCTCCCGCCCCCGACATACAAAGCAAAAGCAATGTTAAAACGAAGTAAACTAGATATAAACTCCCCAAACAGGCGAAAACCTACCAGTTTTCTCTGCCACCTCCCTCCATGCCTGGTTCCTCCGGTTTGTATCCCGTTAAATAGTTCTGGTCGTAAAGAACCGGGTGATTTGCTACCGTAATTTCTCGTTTGGAATATGAGGAAATGAACTGCGGTCTGGCTCTCCCAGCTTGCACGCGGTTTGATTTGCTAGCGCTTGTACTGGCGGGATTTGCATAAACGGGATTTGATTGGCTGATGCCAGCTTCGAAAGCATCGGGAGCATCAAAAGTTAAACATTGCTCAACTTTTGATGCTCACGATGCTTGCAAAGCCATGCTCCGCTCCCCACAATGCAGTTTGGCGAAGATTCAAAATCTTCTACGTCACCACATTCAAGTGAATGGGCGAAGCTTTGAAAGATTTTTTTTTTATGCCTGTCTGTGGACGGGTTGTTAAGGAGTCATTAGTGAGGAGTTCTGTGCCCTGCCATCAAGGTGACAGGACATGGCAGCACATCAGGGACAACCAGGAGAAGGTGGGGGGGAGAAGAAAGCAAAAGGGCCAGGAAGTCTCGGGAGAGGCCTGCAGAAGATAATGTACCCTTTCTTTGTCCCTGAAATGCCATCCTCAAACTCAAGGGCACAGAGGAAAATGGAGTAGAAAATGGACAGAGAGAAATATATTTGTGTGGAGGGCGGGGGAGCAAATTCGGAGGAGGAGGTACAAAAAAAAGAGAGCAGATGCTTGAGGGATATAAGCATTTAAAAAGAGAGAGCGAGGGGATATGGTGAGGCAGGATTTAAATTGATGAATCCAAGCAAGGGGAGTGAAGGAAATAGAAGCAGAATGGCAGAGAGGAGCTGTTTACAGACAGAAAGCACACAGAACCAGGGAGCGAGTGGGAGTGGAGATGCTGTTACCTGCGTTGTCTTAAGGGAAAGGAAGTTGAAGTGAAATGTGTTCAAGAAGAGGCAACAAAAGCTTTTGTCACTCAGACAAACACTGAGAAAGAACGCTTATTTAAAAGATGTCTGCGAAGACAATGAGGGGGAGCGAGCGGCTGCAGCTCAGCCTGAAAATGGGCCTCGCTGTGCGAGGTAAATAAATGGTTGTTTTTCCACTGATTATCAGCCTTTGGCATATGGAATTTCTTAATTTGCCTTTGATGCATCACCCTCTTTGAACGAAACAAACATAAAAGGGGTGAGCGGAAAAAAGAATCAGAAATAAAGTAGCTAGGGGTTCTGTGTTTGTGAGCGAAGAATAAAGCAGCTTTCCTTCTATTAAAGAGGTTTGCCAGCTAAAAGTATCTGTTGTGACAGCACGCTTTAGATCTGACCCGTCATATATTTGAGCATACACAGTACAGAGAAAAGCATGGCTGCTGCTAATCTCTGAGACCATGAATCCTTTTGTATCTCCGTTAGACTTCAGCAGAAGCAGCTGCATAGATAACCGATACAGTATGTTAGTTAAAGCTTTGAAGAATATACTCTATATAAGTGAATATGAAAGGATGAATCACACACATACAAAGAAAATCCTCCTGAAGAATACACTCCTCGTGAGTGTTGAACATTTTCATTGCAAAGAACTGTCAGCACTAGTTCATCTTAAAAGTTTCTATTGAAAAAAAAAGCATTTTAAATGATAATGATTCACCCATGGAATATGACGAATAAATAAATAGAGCAAATAAAATAATCCTCTTTCCTTCATTTTGTTTAGTATTTAATAATCTTATCTACACTATACCAGATAAAAATACAATAACTATTTTAACTTTATTGTAAAGTTGTCATCTATATACTCTCATACAGCTCACAGTAATTCTGATAAGATATGATACATTCAACCCGATATCACGGCAAGACGTGAACATATGACGATTTACCATGCTGGGAGACGTGAAGATGTCACGATTTCGTCCCTTCAAACGTGACAGTTACACGTTATTGTTAACCAATGTTAACCAGTGGAGAAATAACCGGAAATGCCAAGCAAATGCTACCCCGACGGTCGGTTGATATTGTCAATATTAATATAATAATGATTTATTTTTTAATAGTCACACTCGATTACGCCGATTTTCTTGTTGCCCCAGCTGGTCGACACCTCTTTTAGCAGAAACAAAGGCTACATTAATGTATTAAATTGATGTTAATTCATGCGTGTGGATACAGTCTATGGCAGGGGTCGGCAACCCCTGGCACGCGTGCCAGCATTGGCACGCGGCACCGTAACCAGTGGCACACTAGGAATAAGTGGAATAAGTGTGCAATAATATTTAAATTGTATTTTCGGATCCTGAACGAGACCGCCGCCAGAGCGTGTCTACCTGCAGAAGGAAGCCATGCATGCAACGTAGCCCCGCTCTCTTTAACGGTACGTCCACACAGCAGCTTTAAAAAAATCTTCCAACGCTTCCAACGCTTCTCTTTCCATTGACTTTGAATGGGAGTGACGTCACTTTGCCTCGCTTTTTGCCGAACTGCATTGTGGGGAAGCGAAGCGAAGATTTACAGGATTTACAGGATTTTCAGGATTCAAAAGTTGAGCAATGTTCAACTTTTGAAGCTGAGCTGGAAGCGTCAGCCAATCAAATCCCGTTTATGCAAATCTGACAGTACAAGCGCTAGCCATAGTAGCCAATCAAACCGCGTGCAAGCTGGGAGAGCCAGACCGCAGTTCATTTCCTCATATTCCAAACGAGAAATTACGGTAGCAAATTACCCGGTTCTTTACGACCATAACTATTTACCGGGATACAAACCGGAAGAACCAGGCATGGAGGGAGGTGGCAGAGACAGTGGGTGAAACTGGTAGGTTTTCGCCTGTTTGGGGAGTTTATATATATATATATTGCTCGCATAAAATCCCCGGTGTATTTTGCTTTGTATGCCGGGGGCAGGAGATTCATGTGATTGGTTGTTGGTCGCGTTGCTCGCGAAAAATCCCCAAGCTCTCGGACACGCCCAGCTCCCAGATTTTCAAGATTTTTTCAAAGCTGCTGTGTGGACGTACCGTAACTCCAGGTGACTTTCAGTTTTTCTGCTGCCTCGTTTCACTTCCAGAAACATACACACGTTCCCTCACTGTCGCTCTGCCATCCACACACACACATGCACAAGCCACACCCCTCTCTCTCTCTCTCTTAAAGGGACAGCGATCTCATCTCACTCTGCATGACCCTAATATCATAACGTGTGTTCTGGAGAATCACAGAACGGACGATTGTCCTTATTATTATGCCGTTTAACTCAATTATTTAAATGTGGTAAATGTGTAAGTTTCGTTGACAGGTCCACACACTGCTTCCCCGCAGCGAGGCTCCCGGCCCCCCCCCCCCGTTGATAATTCTCGATCGTCGGCACGCTGATAACAATTTTTTTTTTAAATGGCACTTCATATCAAAAAGGTTGGCGACCCCTGGTCTATGGTGTGGATGTGGAATTAACAGAATTAACTAATTAAACAAAATCTTACATTTCTTTTCACACGATATGTCTCCTTGTCGTATCAACACTAATTCGGCTGACTTTTATATTTGATCCAATTGGTAGATAGGCTGTATTTACACCATAACGGTGCAGAGCTGATACAAAGGGACACCTGGTGGTTAAAGCATGTTATTGAATTGTATTATTTTATTATTAGATATTAATAGGAGGATGTGCAAAACAGACAAACTAATAAGGCTTAAAGAGCATCTTGCAGGTTTTTATTTTTTCTACATTTATGCTTAAACTTGCTTGAAAATTACAATTAAAAAAGTGAATGCAGGATTTGATATGTTTTACGAGACATAAGGGTAGGAATTCAGAGGGAAAGGAGCAATGTTGAGCTCTGCTCTTAAAAACTGCTTTTTTTTAAGGTCATACGTCAAACGCGTCATATACGCAGGGGACACATCTCCGGTCTCTGACCGCGGGTATAGTAGAGTTGCGTTGAGTAGAGCGGTTGTGTTTTAAGGAGCTGGTATTTTTCGGTAGTTTTTCATTGTATTTCACCATTTGTAATCATGGTGCAGTATTGTGTTTGTGCAGGTTGCACAAATACCAGCCTGTCAGGACATCGAGTCCACAGTAAAAAGGACCGGAGCTAGCGTTCGTTCCTGGGTGCGTTGTGCATCCACCTCCCTGCAGCACATACTCTCCACAGCTTTATCAGGAAACCGTATTACTTCTCTCTCCCCCCCCCCTTCGCTGCTCTCTCTCTCTCCCCTCCGGTACACGGCACCGTAAGACATAGTGTGGAGTTGCATTAGGTAACGCTGTGGTGGCTTTACTGCTCCAGCCATCTCCTTTGTGTTTGTTTGTTTCCCCCTGTCTGTGTTGTTTGTGTGTGCGTGGTGGCTGTCACTCCTGGCTCCCGGCTCAACCTCCACTCACCTGCTGCAATCAGCTGTGCACCCTCCCCGACTACACACCTGCTTTCCATCAAGCCATTTACAACGGCATATCAACGGAGGCTCCACAACCTTTCTCCGCCAGATCGTCAAGTATCAGCCGTATCTCGCGTCTCTCCTCCGGTACACAGCACCGTAGTGTGGAGTTACATTAGGTAACGCGAGATACGGCTGATACTTGCGCATTAGTTTCTGTTATGGATCAGTATCAACAGTCCTGCCAGTAACGTTACTATATTATCAATGCTCCGTTAGTTATAGCCTGATATATGATAGCTAACTTTACAATGTTGTGATGTGACGTTAGCTAACATTCTGTAGCTAACGCCGGTCACTCACCAAGATAGCTGCCCAGTTCTCCACTGGTTCTCCTCACACCACAGCTCAATTTCTCTCTAATGGCCGTTATTTCTTCTAATCCTTGGCTGCTCCTGGTCTCTTGGACGCCTAGCAGGCTCATAATTATAAGGTTGTGGTCCGTCATATGCATTCGAATATTCATGTTCAACTTCTTCTGTGTCTTCTGTGTCGAAACTAGCATTGGGATCCATGTTTATTAATACGTTACACCGGCCGCTCTCCCCCTTGTGTCCCCCGTGTTACGTCACACGTGGGAGGTCACGTGCCGAGGCTTTTTTATGCGGAAGTGAACATTTCTTACAAAAACGACGCCAGATGTCACTGTAGTGTATATTTCTGTATATTTTTTGAAAATCTAGTGTATTCATCATTTTCCTACACGTTTATTGACAGGTTTCTTTAACCTGGAAGTTGCTCTTTAATTTAAACATTAAAGAGTACTTTAGGTTAAGGTCTTCTTTTGAATAAGAAAAAAGCTTTGGGGGTATAGAAGAAGAATATGGAGGGATGAAACCCTCTTTAATGGTCACACATGCAGATCACACAGCACACACAGTGACATTTGTATCTACAGATAAATATTAAGCCTGACAAAGTACTTAACGTCTAATATATTGCTTTCCTGCAATGTTAACTATGTTAAAGCACTTATTCTTATTATTAAACTGATATTATACATATGTAAGATGTATGTAGATAGTATAAGAAATGTGCAGAATGACAGTTTAATGGTGGAGGTATAGACACATATTGATAGATGTCTTGTAATGCACTGTTGAGGAACCTGCAACCCAAGTTTTTCATTCATTGCATAACTACACCATAGTTGTGTATACTATTATGTCAATAAACCTTAGCTTAGAAAATCTTGAAATCTTGAAAGGGATGTGCAAATTAGTCATTATATACAGTCTTTAATGAACTATTAGTAGAGAATAACGAGTAATGGATATACTTGATAGGGATCCTATTAATATCTAATAATAAAATAATAAAATTCAATAACGTTCTTCTATCACCAGGTGTCCCTTTCTATCAGCTCTGCACCGTTATGGTGTAAATACAGCCTATCTACCAATTGGATCAAATATAAAAGTCAGCCGAATTAGTGTTGATACTGCAAGGAAACGTATTGTGTGAAAAGAAATGTAAGATGTTGTTTAATTGCTTATATATTTATGATCCATGTCACGTTTTCAGTTTTGGCGGCAGTTCTCCTGTTTGTCTAGAAGTCTTCTCAGCAGGGCTCTATAAATAAAGAACTACGGCAGATATGTAATATTTAATGCAGCCGGACCGTGTATTACAATGCCGTTATGTGATGGCTTTCAAAGAGAAAAGCAAGCACACTCGGAATAAAGTATTATTTTATTTTTAAAAAACGTTTTCAGATTTCACATCACATAAACACCAAATCCCAGCATGCATTGCGGCTAAACCATCCAAAAATCGAGCTGAGGATCTTGCCTACGTCTGTTTCCGGTTTAGTTTATGACCGATGTATTTTCTTATACACACATTCCTTCACATTCACATTTTAATTTGCATTAAAGTATTTCGTGAGGCCTTCTAACATGTTTTTAAATATAACTACGGTTGTAGTTGAAGAGTTTGTAAATGAACATGAACCGAAGCTGTTGCTTCGGTTCAACTCAATCGCAACTCAATCGCACAACGTCACGTCCGTTAATTCCACATCCACACACATGGATTAACATCGATTTAATACATTAGTGTAGTCTTTGTTTCTGCTAAAAGAGGTGTCGACCAGCTGGGGCAACAAGAAAATCGGCGTAATCGAGTGTGACTATTAAAAAATAAATCAATACATCGGGGTAGCATTTGCTTGGCATTTCCGGTTATTTCTCCACTGGTTAACAATACTGTGTAACTGTCACGTTTGAAGGGACGAAATCGTGACATCTTCACGTCTCCCAGCATGGTGAATCGTCACATGTTCACGTCTTGCCGTGATACCGGGTTGGATACATTATAGAGATTCCCCCATTGCCCTGCCTAATAACAGGCTACAGTAGATATAGGGGAGAAGCTCAGATTTTCCGTGTGTTGGCCATCTTACAGTTCATGGAAGGAAAAGGGAACAAAATGACTCTAAAATGGTCACGAAAAGAAAATGACCATGTTAATGTGATGATATATGTTTCAGCTGCTACAGGTGAGCAGGTGAAAATGAAGAGTGAACAACGTGTTAACAAGGAATTACAACAAATGAGCAGGGTTACCAACTTTGGGTACCTGGCTGGCGTGAGATTTTGATATCATCGGATCAGGGCTGCCCCTGGCCAACTTGTGGCGGGGGGGGGGGCATATATCCGCATAAGCGCATGTGCGCCACATTTGCGCTTCAGGTGAGGCTCCCTCCGCAAGATGAGGCCCCCTCCGCGAGGTGAGGCCCCCCTCTGCAGACATATTCACCGATATCGATAAGTTCACTGTGCAAACCCACCTTTCCTTCAGTAGACTTTGCCGTCCACAGATGAAAAACCTGGCGTTAAAACGGATTCTGCGCATGCGCAATACGGGTCGGGGATTGACCAACCGGCTCCCACTGCTCTGCTGTCTGTTAGCATTGTTAAAAGTGGTGGGGGCGGGGAGGGAACGGATCGACAGCTTGAGCAGCTGTCAACTCAACACTGTAAATAACAAACCAAAAACTATGATGGGACGTACAGGCCGTAATTCATACTGGTCCTCTCACGCACATACATTCTCCTTCCAAATAGCCTACATATATTTTCACTCTTACACACATATTCTCCTTTTACGTACATACATTTTCACTCTTACACACGTACATTCTCCTTTTACATACATACATTTTCACTCTTACACACGTATATATTTACACTCACACATTCATACATTTTGCACTCATATTATCATATTTCAATGCACACATTCATACATTGTCACTCACACATTCATGCATTTTGTTCTCATATTCATATATTTTAATGCTCATATTTATACATTTTGCTCTCATGCACATTCATTCAATGTTTACATTTCATATTATAAATTAATATATGCATCCGCGAGACTCACGGAAGTGATTTCAAAACAAAGTACTCGTTTGCTTGGAACGGTGATATTATAAACAAGGGGAAAGTAGGGGAATTTAGCGATCACAACGAAAACGGCCAAGACACACATTGAGTCCAGAAAATGAATGTTATTAAGGGCTGTAAATATAATAAGCCTGTGTCGAAAATGGACAACATTGTTAGGAGATTTAAACTATACAGCGGTCCTGCACTGTGCTCACCTCAGCCGTCTCTCAAGGTTTTTTTTCAAATCAGCAGCTCTTTTTTTCCCTGCTATATTTGATGATCGATACAAATATTTGTTACCACAAGTTCTTAATAAAAGTGACACTGTTGGACTCGGTACTAGTTTGACTGCTACCAAAAATAAAAGGAATTACTTTTACTGTATAGGCCTACTTTATGAGTAATCCTCTCAAAGTCCCCTCCATAGTAGCCTACATAATGCATGTTTTCTGCTATCTTTGATGAATGATAAAAAGACAATTTTACCATTAGTTCTTAATGATATTGACTGCGGTCAACTCAGCCGTCTCCCGCATTTGTTTGGTCAAATGAGCAGCGCTTCATTTTTGAGTGCGCGATTAATAGCGTTTACGCTAATCGCAGAGAGGCGGTGCTGACGGTAGTAGCCTACAAGAGCTTATGCTATATTTGATGAGGGATAAAATCTTTGTTAGCCATAAGTTCTTAATACAATTGGTAGCCTACTGTTGGACTCAGTACTTGTTAAACTACTACCACAAATACAACAAAGTAATTTTACTCTGTACTATTTGAGTAATACTCTGTCAAACTCCCCTCCAGAGTACAATAATGCATGTTTTCTGCCCTCTTTGATGAAAGATAAAATAATTTTTTGCCAAAAGTTCTTAATAACATCGGTACTGTTGAATTCAGTACAACTTGGACTACTACCACAAGTAAAATGAAGTAGCCTACTTTTACTGTTTACTTTTTGAGTAATACTCGTTTAAACTCCTGTCCTGAGTACACAAATTAATGTATTCTGCTATCTTTGATGAGTGATAAAATCATTTTTTGCAATAAGTTCTCCATGAAATTGATACTGTTGGACTCAGTAGCCTACTACTTGGATTAGTAGCCTACCACAAGTACAATCAAGTACTTTTACTGTGTACTTTTTGAGTAATCCTTTGTCAAACTCCACCCAGTACAATAATGCATGTTTTCTGCCATCTTTGATGACAGATAAAATGATTGTTTGTACTCATGGGTGGAGTTTGACAAAGGATTACTCAAAAAGTACACAGCAAAAGTACTTGATTGTACTTGTGGTAGTAGTCCAAGTAGTACCAAGTCCAACAGAGTCACTTTTATTGAGAACTTGTGGTAACACATATTTGTATCGATCATCAAATATAGCAGGGAAAAAAAGAGCTGCTGATTTGAAAAAAAAACCTCGAGAGACGGCTGAGGTGAGCACAGTGCAGAACCGCTGTATAGTTTAAATCTCCTAACAATTTTGTCCATTTTCGACACAGGCTTATTATATTTACAGCCCTTAACAACATTCTGGGCTCAATGTGTGTCTTGGCCGTTTTCGTTGTGATCGCTAAATTCCCCTATTTCCCCTTGTTTATAATACCACCGTTCCAAGAAAACGAGTGCTTTTTGTTTTTAAATCACTTCCGCGAGTTGCATGAGAGCAAAATGTATAAATATGAGCATTAAACTATATGAATATGAGAACAAAATGTATGAATGTGTGAGTGTAAATATATACGTGTGTAAGAATGGAAAATGTAGGTAAAAGGAGAATATATGTGTGTAAGAGTGAAAATGTATGTATGTGAAAGGAGAATACTATGTGCGTGAGAGGACCAGTATGAATTACTTGTTTAAGGCGTGAGAATAGTTTGGGCAGCGTGAGAGCGTGAGATTGAGAGTGAAAGCGTGTGTCACGCGCCAGATGCGTGAGAGTGGGCAACCCTGCTATACGCTTGATGTGGCAGTCACAGCTTGACGCTGTAAAAGGATGTTTAAGATGTGTAACCGTGTTAAAGGATGTTTCTCATGACTGCTCCCTTCATTTGCTTATTCCTATTTATAGAAATAAAACGCACATTTTCAGCACGGTAATCAAATCAAATATGGGATTCGTTTTGTTTCATAAAGATAAAGGAACACTTTTTCAGAATCAAGCAAAACTAAGAATTTAAGAGAAAAAAAACGGAGTCAAGCAAAATACTTTTAATTTCAAAAAATAAAAATTATAAGTTGCAAACAAATCATTTGTGTAATCATGTAAACGATAAGTATTTTTTCTTTGTTTTAAAGGTGGGGTAGGTAAGTTTGAGAAACCGGCCCGAGATACACTTTTTGTCATATACCATGGCATGTTCTTAACATCCCGATAGTAATGAATATCTTAAGTGCTTTGACAAAAAAATCCATAAAGAAATGTCATCTGTGGAAGCCGTAGTAGGCCTACTGTAAAAAGCACGACCAATCATTTTAGCCGGCCCGGCTAAAATAACTGGATGGCCTACCTGCCTGTCAGCCTTCCATCTGTGCACAAACTTATCTCGTGCCCTCATTGGTCATGTGTGCGTTCGTGTGTGTTGGAGGAGGGGCTCTGTAAGGAAGTGGCAGATTTTTTCCGGCTGTGTATTTTCAAATTCTAGCGCACTCGAGCTGGTTTCTCCAAAATTACCTACCCCACCTTTAACATATTTGTATTTGCAGTTCTCTTTGCTTCTTTCCATAGGCGGAGTTAGACATTTGCACTTGAGGGGGCAAACCTTTTTTACTGACGTCAGTACACAGTCCCAACTATTGCGTCTCATGCCCGCCGTACACACACACTCACTGGCGGTCGGCCCATAGGGGCGCTAGGGGCGCCGCCCCCCCTCTTCTCACATGTTTGATTGTCATTAAAAATAAAATAAAAATAAATATAAAAAAATATATATATGTGTTTTATTTTTATTTTTAATGAACGAGGTAAATATTATATAGCTCATATCAGTAACATGTATAATCTACAATAAAATCTCGTTTAAAATAGTTTTACGATGTCTAAAGTTACTGGTAAGTCACATGTTTCCTGCCTGGCCGCAGCGTGTATCATTACCCTCTCTCGTCCGGGCGGTAAGAAAGAGCCCTCAGCCAGAGCAGCAGCAGCAGCCAACAAGCTGACTGTTGCTATCTGTAAACTGTGCCGCCGAAACATAATTTCAGTCAATCAGCGTCGTCAGATCTGATGCTCAAAGGGCGCCCTGTCAGCGCCCTGGCCTGTGTGTCTGTGAGTTGTTTGGACTCGTATCCAAGGTGACGCTACAGTAGTTGTCGAGGATGGCTGCCTCTGCAGGTGGAGACTCCGGTGCTAGTGGATCGCCGGAGCTGTAGATTAACATTTACATGCTTATTGTAGTTGTAAGGGCAAGGCCTATGGCACCATGGAGCATACTGTATATGTGGGCTGGACCTGTATTTTACAGGAAAGGAGTGAGCAGAGGGTAGAGTTGTCGATTCTTGTTCAGTTTTCATCTTCCTCACCCTCTCAGACGTTGAGTTGCGCGCGCTGCTAAAGAGACGCGCTACCATGGAAACCAAACAATGGTGTAACTGTATTAAAGTCCAAGTGGAAACAGCCGTGAGTAAACCTGATTTTGTCAGAAATCGGGAAAAATGCGGGAGAAATATGACCCCGGGAGGAAACCGGGAGAGGGCAATGAAATTCGGAGACTCCCGCGAAAATCGGGAGGGTTGGCAAGTATGACACACACACACACACACACACACACACACACACACACACACACACACACACACACACACACACACACACACACACACACACACACACACACACACACACACACACACACACACACACACACACACACACACACACAGCTTTAATTTCCCTCTCAATCGTTACACTTCTCTAAAAATGTCCTGATCTCAAACTTTGTGTGTAAGTAACACAATTTCATACACACACACAATGTTCGTATTTAGTCTCCTGATTTCAAATGGGAATTAAATAATTTGAGTGTTCCCAAAGCACCAGTGCATACATGCCAACCTTTTCAAATCCAAAAGAGGTAGGTTTGCGCGCAGCAAATGTGAACGCCCAAATTAGGTAATCAGAAGAAATGGAACCCCAGTAATTACATGTATAAACCATGTATTTAACATATATTGCATCATTTTATGCATTTTTCAGAAAAAGTGGTAGTTTGGTAAACAGTGACATCAACGACATGTCTGGTCTGTAAAATGCCCGAAAAGTAAAAGAATGGGAGATAAATATCCCGGTCTCCACATTTTATTATATTTTTAATGTGTCACTTTCAGTTGAGACAGTGATGAAGGATGTGTCAGGATGAAGAACTCTTGTGCCAGGTTCATATCCTTATTTCATGTTGTTGACATATTAGTCAAAGGTTTGCACAGAGCAAAATATCTTTGTGTTGCGCCATACATCAGAAAATATTGCATTAAAAAAGTCATTTCCTGCATTTTTCTACTGATCAAGTGTGATATAAATAATGTACAGGCTTTCAGATTGCTGTAATTCACTAAACAGAGACATTAACGACATGTTTGGTGTTGAAAATGTCAGAAAAAGTGAAAGAATGGGAGATAAATATCCCCAAATCTCAAAATTGTATTGTATTATTTGTGTGTTTGTGGTCCTCTTTCAGTTGAGACAATGTAGGATGCTTCAGGAAAAGACCAAACACTGGATGTCTTTCAGTCGCCAACATGTGTTTTCGAGACACTGATACTAACGGGGAAACCCTGCAGGACTCAAATGCCTCGTCTCTGTTCCCTTCACTCATTTGGGAGTGATTATCTGCCTTTCGCTGCCTTTCCTCGCTACCCACGGTCTGCACGTTGTTTCTCTTTCAGAAACACAGAGGACTGTTTGGATGATGGGATCACTGACACGCTGCAAACGGTGTCCGCCAAAAGTCGAGTCCAGTGTCTATGGAGTGTCATTTTTATTTGATTGAAAATCATCAGGGAAAGTCAGCTAAGTCGGTTGGCGGTAGAAACACGTAAAAAGCGGGAAGATTCATAGCTAACCACACTGAAGATTATGGATTATCTCATATTCTTAAGCCTCAACTTGTCCTCCTCCCCCCCCCCCCCTCTAACATTACCAGAAGTCATAATTTAAGGAGTCATTTCTCAAAAATGTCTTCCGGGGGAGGATCCCTCCGGACCGCCCTAGTATGGCTTGATCACCATTTCCATTTCAAACGCTCACTTTTTTTGGTCCATCTGCGGCGGTAATAGGTTTTGTGCACTGTGATGATTCGGCTGTACCTTTACTAATGAATATTAAATGTTGTGATGAAATCTTTCCACCAATAATTCCAATAAGTATTCCAAAATGTATTCACTTCAGGTTTACGAAAGTAACTGTAATCAGATTACTCGTTTTTCAAATGTAACACGAGCTGAATACAGTTACTTGATTTTTGTATTCTGATTACGTAACGCCGTTGCATGTATTCCGTTACAACCGAACCCCGATCGTTTGTATGCAAAAAAAGCGAGGGAACTTGTGTCCTTAACCTCATACGTCACACACAACATGCGACTACTCAAAAATGAAATTATTTCAAACAAAACATGATATTATTCAGATTTGTATTGTAACAATCATTATATTACATCTATTAAAATATTGATATACGAAATATTTGTATTGGAACAGTTTTAGACGTAGTAATGCTGTAACATATTTCAGCCACTAGGGAGGGCAATCCCCCCCTGCCCCCCCGCAAAATCCGCCTATGCTTCTTTGTCAATGATCAGACTTTTGCTCTCGTTTGCGCTCCTTCATTTTTTGTTTTCGATTCTGACACAAACCTCCCAGGTGGGCAGGACTTTCAGGGGTGCGTCCCCATTGGCTACTCAGTTTTTGAGTGACAACCCGGTCCTCCGGCACAGTGCAGCTGCAGGAGCTGAGCACGGACAGAAGACCCCCAGAAGAAACAGCATTTAAATTATTATAATACTACAAGGGAAAATGTATGTATTGATCATTTGTGTTGTCTGTGCTGTACTATATGGTCTGTTTCTTTATTGTGTTAAGTTAGAAATAAAGCTGTGCTATGAAAGTTAGCTTTTGCTACCTTTAGATCCATAACAATGCAAGCTACAGTAAGTAGCCTAACAGTTAGCTACATAGCTAGCAGTGAGTGAGCGTTCAGACACCGGCGCACACACTCAAACGGACTCGTGTGCCTGACTCTACAAACAGGCTTTCATGATTCTGTTTAGATATGCAAGTATAAGCCATGATAGCTTATTTTATTAACACGCGAGTTTACTACTTATTTTTGTAGGAAAACCTACCATCCATGATGCCCCTGAGCTGAGTTTTATTTGTTAACTTTGTGGTGCCGAGAAATGGGAGTCGGAGGCGGGGTATCGAAAGTACAAGCTATACTTTTATTGAGCATCTGCAAACCATGTAAACACACTTCAAGCTCGGGAAAACAGGAAGTCCGGCTCGCTCTAATGTCCGTGCAGAACAATACCCCAACCCATAGATCCGTGGGTGAATAATGTCGATCACCACACAAGCCCCCCCAGTATTCACCCATAGTCAAAATCCCCGTGCCTCGGAGGAAGTACCACCCGACGCGTACGGACCACAGGGGCCAAGGAGGGCGGGGCCACAGGCGAGGGCAGGGGCAGGGGTGCCAACGAAGGCGAGGGCATCCCCACAGGGGGCGGGGGGCGGGCCATAGGAGGGCGGCCCCTACGTGGGGGCAGAGCCAACTCCAACGGTCTGGAAACGTCCATGTGAGCAGGCTTAATCCGATCAACGGACACAGTCTCAGGCCTGCCACCAATGTCCACCACCAGGCTCTTGTCCCCGTGACGTATGACCCTGAACGGACCGTCGTAAGGGAGCCGCAGGGGACCGCGGTGGGCGTCGTGGCAAATAAAAACAAAATCCGCCGACCGTAATCCGGGGGACACCCGGAAAGCTGAGTTGCTGTGCTGCGACGCGGGGACGGGCGTGAATTTCCCAGCGGTCTCCAGCAGGGAGAAGCGCTGCCCGGCCGCAGACCAGGGCACAGTGACGGTGGGAATTAATTCCCCGGGGACCCGTAGCATCTGGCCATAGACGAGTTCCGCCGACGAGGACTGAAGGTCTTCTTTGGGAGCACACCTGAGGCCGAGCATAACCCACGGGAGCTTATCCACCCAGTTGCCGTCGGTCAAGCCGTGTAAACACACTTCCAGCCCGGGAAGCGAAGACCGGCGGAAAACAGGAAGTCCGGCTCGCTCTAATGTCCGTGCAGAACAATACCCCAACCCATAGATCCGTGGGTGAATAATGTCAATCACCACAACTTCATATTTTTCATTTCCTAAAACATTTATGTTCCTCTCATATCAACAGTGTGGATCATTGAGACAGCGTGGTGTCCAGACTGGTCTTATCCCGTTTCCCACTTCCTCTGAGGCGACAACATGGAGGGGGGGCATGAAGAAAGACCTGCACCAGCTTCATCCACGCTGGGCGTTGCTGTTATCACTTGCTCAGTGTCATTTCATTTGACCAAATGTCTTCACATATACATTTAATATAGATACAGTGTGAGGCGTGTGACGCAGGTTCAAACCCCACTGCAGTCAGCATGTCGTTGTGTCCCTGAGACACTTCACCCCAGATTGCTCCTGTGGGGATTGTCTACACTACAGTATTGAGTATGTAAGTCGCTTTGGATAAAAGTATGTAAAATGTAATAATAGATTTTATTATTATCCACCTTTTTGTTTTATGTCCTTTTATTTAAAACATTCTTTGAGACTTCATCTTCTAGTTCAAATTTCAATAAATGTAATTTGTATAATTACTCTTTTGTCTTTATTCTACATGAAAATGTTAGAGAGTCCATTCAAATCTGTTGATTATTCAGATCTTCCTCAGGAACAGTATGTCGAGTTGTTAATGCTAAATGTATATCATTTTCTCACAGGATATAGAATGAGACAACACAGTTTGTATCCATTGTGTATGAATGCTTCAGCTCTTCAGACCAACATAGTAAGATGTGAGCATGGTCCTAATTGTGTTGGTATGCAGCCTAGGTCTGCTCTGTCTAATAAAGCAAATCTGCCACTTTTATATTGTAGAATTTGTTAAATTAAAGCAGTCTTTAATTGTTTTTCCTAAACATAGCAATATATGCTTTTGAAATGTAACATGTCTTTGAAAAAATAACAGTATACAGTTTATATTGTCTATCACCGTTAGCTTGAAAATACATAGATGTGTTTTCTTTATCTATAAAATAAATAAATAGACAGAAAGACCCTTCAATCCCAAATTGGGAAATTATTTAACAGCAGCAGTGTGTTCAGGTATTAAAATATTTAAAGTTGGAATAAAGTATAAACTACACAGCGCAAGTATAATGCTCAGCAATCCAAAAGAGAAGTCCGATATGTTCATGAAACTCCCCAGGAGACACCGACACTAACGTGGCCGAGTGGACTCCGGAGTTTGCTGCATGAGTTGCACTGTATGATCTTTGGTGTATTGGGCTGTCACTCAAAAACTGAGTAGCCAATGGGGACGCACCCCTGAAAGTCCTGCCCACCTGGGACGATTGTGTCAAAATCAAAAACAAAAAAATAGGGAGTGCAAACGTAAGGAGCCCCTAAAGGGACATGAAAAAAAAAAAAAAAACCAGAGAAAAAAAAAGTCAGGATAACGGGTTAGTATCTCGTGCGCACAAGATAGTATCTCATGCGCACGAGATACTAACCCGTTATCCTGACTTTTTTTGGGGGAGAAAGTTACCGGTGCGCCAAGGAGGAAGTGAAGCGCACAGGACACAACCATTTCATTGCAGACTGTTATGTTTACGTGGGGAAATGACAGTGGATTATTTGAGATATATTTCGTACTCAGACTTCACTTTAAGGACATTTCGGCGAGGGGTGTGTGGTCACTCCAGGAGGCAGCGGGACCTGTAACTCAGAGAAGAGCAGCACCAGCGCTCAAAGAGCTTTTCTGTGTTTACCTTCATCGAACAGCTATAAAGAGTGACCACAGGCCGTTTTAACCACACACACCTCTACACACACACCAAACTGCCCGATTACTCCCCCTTTTATTAGTTTTATGGAGGAGATCGCCGGTCATCAGGACGCATGATGGGCGGACTGGGACAAAAAATCAGCCCGGGAATCTCACCCTGCCCAGCCGACGTAAACTGTCAACGGGGGGGGGGGCATTCCGCCACTGGCTCTGTGTGTGTTCTGAGTGTTTGTTTCCCTATAAAAAAGCTGCGGGGGAAGCAGGTACTCTGCGAGTCACGGACATTAATTCATAGATCAAAGCAGACTGGTTTACAAACTCTCCTGTTTTGCCAATCCTGTGCTTAAACCAATAGCTCTACACCCCTGGCCGAAATGTCCATAAAATTAAGTCTGACTTCAAAATATAGTCTATCTCAAATAATGTATGCTCTGTCATTTCCCCACGTAAACATAACAGTCTGCAATGAAATGGTTGTCTAATGTGTGTTCCACTTCCTCCTTGGTGCATCGGTAACTTTCTCAAAAAAAATAAAGTCAGGAAAACGGATTTGTTTCTCGTGCGCACGAGAAACAAATCCGTTTTCCTGACTTTATTTTTTTTCTCTCTCCATTTTTTTTTTTTTTCCATGTCCCTTTAGGGGCTCCGTACAAACGAGAAGCGCTGCAGCGAGAGCAAAAGTCTGATCATTGAGAAAGAAGCAAAGAGAACTGCAAACACAAATATGTTAAAACAAAGAAAAATTACTTATAGTTTACATGATTACACAAATGATTTGTTTGCAACTTATAGTTTTATTTTTTTAATTAAATTTATTTAGCTTTACTCAGTTTTCTTTCTCTTAAAGGCCCAGTGAAGTGTGCACCTGTGCATGATCTGTTATGCTAATACGTATAGTAATGACCAAAATTGTCCATTGGAACCCATATCAAAAAATGTTGGAATAGCAACAAATTTGACGAGTTTTGAATTTTCCGGGGAAATCTGCAGTCGACCTTTGCCTTCGTGGGCGTGGCTTGCGATCTACTGCGTGACGTCACGAGATGGACGCCGCTGCACTGTTTACATTCACCACCGTTCGTTTTTTCTCTTTTTCAAAGTCGAATTTCTCAACGTTTTTGAGCTAGTATTTTCCTGGAAAGTGTGTCGGAGTCGACTGGAAGTGATTGCCAATCGAGAAAACCTGACAATGGAGGCGGCAGTGAAGAAAGAGGGATGAAAAACACAGGGGAAACGATGCATTGCCGCTGGCTGTAGTAATGTCAAGTCTGCCGAAGTGGCGATGTTTCTGTTCCCAAAAGATGAAGGTGAGCCTAGCTGGTGTCATTGTTTCGGAGATTCTTTGATTGATCATGATAAATAAAGGCCACTGGTCGATTCGAGAGAGAGAGAAAGAGAGACTGAGAGAGTTACAGGGTTGTTGTTAGCATCTGGTGCTAGCTCGGAGCTAATGGAGATTAGCTGTTTCAACAATAAGGAGAGGGAGAGTGCTCTCCTGTGGGACTGAGAGAGATAACGTCAGCTCAGGGAGGTAAACTGTAGCCTAAGTTATCTCAGTGGGTTTGGTCATCTATGTAAACAAATATTTCCATCTATGTAATATTAGTTGTATAAAATAGGTTAGGAAATCATTCCAATGTTTTTTGATTATTGAAATATATGTTTCATATGAGTGTTGAGAGCTGTATCCGTAAATCTCTTAATGTTGCCCTCAAAGTGCACCAGATTGATCACTTTCCTCATCTATCCTGTACGAAAAGCTGTCCAAATCAATCATTTCTCTCACACTAGTATCACTTTCCAGAGTCTCCGCCATGTTTACAATCGCAACTGGGTACATCTTGTGACGTCACAGCCACTATCGTCTGCAACTTCCGTTAGGCTCAGACGGCAAAATTAATAATTCATTAATTCATTAATTATGAATTATTAAAAATTATTTTAGCCATGAACAGGCACAATGATATGTAAGGAATGAAACTGCCATTTCATTTTGGTGCAAAAATATGCACTTCACTGGGCCTTTAAACTCTTAGTTTTGCTTGATTCTGAGAAAGTGTTCCTTTATCTTTATGACACAAAACTAATCCCATATTAAAAAAACTGTATTTTGTAAAATACTTAGCAGAAGCAGCAGAGTCGCAGCAAAAAGAAAACAATATTTCAGATGGAAGCTCAATGCTATTAATATAGAACCCGATAATTAATCAGACAATCTGTAAACTTTTGATATGAAGTTGTGCTGAATACAGAGTCTCGACTTGTGTGGCCAGCTTGCGTCGATTGTTTTTCCAATCCAGGTGGTCATATTCAACCACACCAATTCTGCATGATGAAAGCATCAACGCAGCGTCAGAACGCCACCCTTGGAATTTTCATCCCACCAAATATGAATTTGACAGTTACAGTTAATAAATACAGCATATTTTTCAAAGTACATTGATGATAATTAGCGGGTTTTTGTTGTATTAAATACGATGACACTTATAGCTGAGTTAATGTGACGCTTTGCAGCATGGCTGCTACAGCGGCTAACAAAAGGTGGGTCTCCAGAGCAGCAACCCACTCACCCCCCAGTGAAGTTGTCTCCAAGCTAAAGAAAGTGAGGGAGAGGGAGTTACCTAATTCTTTGTGGACTGATAAACTATTGTTTTTTTTTTTAGTAGAGGCACTAATACTTGAGAGTTGTTAATTTGGGGACAGCACTGTTCTATTTATACATCCTCGACGCAGCCGTGCAGAGCTACGCCGATGCTAAAGTGGACGTGGTTGAATCTCAACTGGGTTGGAAAATGATAGCGATTAACGAGAAGCGGCCGGCTGGGCTTCAGCAGAGAGGACAGACACACAGCCACCAAACGTTAGAGATCAGAGCTGGAGCCACATTTGTTTTTCGGAAATGTCTGTTGTAATTGGTATCCATGGTCACTAGTTTATAATCAGGTGGAATCTGTTCCTGACTGTGTCCTCACTAGTAGGGAGAGCAAGTTATTGTGCAGTGACGTGAGCACTATGTGTGTGTGTTGCAGCCATACAGGTGAACAGTGTATTCTGTGTTAATACTCCAATAGAGGCGGAACAACATCAACGATGGAGGCAGCTGTAGCCTCAACATTTTTAGAAGATAGAAGTGAATAATTCATGATGAAGGTCACTAAAACAAAAAAATAAATGAATAAAATAACTTTTCAAGAAGAATATTTCTAAAGCTAAGCCGCTGCCAAAATGCCATCTAACATCTTAAATGCATTGATATGGTACTGATATAACAGTATTTCACCTTCAAAGGGGTCGAAGAGGGACCAATCTACTATGACTACCAATTCCATTAACTCCAACTTCAAATGAATCTTTCCAGGCATCCAGGCCTGTGCAAATCTGGAAAACTTTCATTGCTCCAAGACCGAATTCAATCATGTGCATTTCGGCCGCCTTATTGCAACAGGGCGTCGTCTAGCCGCCTGGCCGACAAACTCTGCAGTCAGGGTGTGTGTCTGTGGGAGATACCGAGGATCACTACTGATCCGCCTCAAGCCCCTAAAGCTGGGCCGGGTCACGGCTGTGTGAGAGCCGCGACACCCAACCTGAAATCATCAATATTTATGCACACACGCACACACACACACACACACACACACACACACACACACACACACACACACACACACACACACACACACACACACACACACACACACACACACACACACACACACACACACACACACACACACACACACACACACACACACACACACACACACACACACACACACATACACTGGGACACACACAGGACCTTTATTTATTTCATTCACTCGTTTGAACACCCCAGAGTACTTGAAATATCTGGGCTCACACTGAATGGCCCCGGGCTGAGAGTTGCTCTGCAGCAGGGAGATACTGGAGCAGAAGTTTGGACTGCAGCAGGAAGCAGGACATTTCCTGCTCTGCTGCTCTCTCTGAGGCAGGGGGACAACAATGCCTTGGCACTCTGTGTATTCTTGTTTAGTCGGCCCTCAGTTGAATACTGGAGATTAAACTGATAGAAAAGTGGCAACACAACATATAACAGCTAGAGCTCAGCACATTGACAGTTAACAATCTGAGAGAAAAACAACCAAAAAAACACACATTGGAAAAACAGTGAATCACTGTTGTCTTTTATCTTGCATGAGGAGAATCAAAACGGCAGCTTCTCAAGCTAAAGCTAGGCTATTTACATTTTCATCCCACACTAAACTGAAAGCCTATGGACATCCCTGAATTGTAGTTTTGTTGGTGCCTGCAAAAAGCATCCTCACTCTGAATTTCAATGCACTTTCTCAGATATGGACTTTCAACAGATAAATAATAAACATAAGCAAACAGTCACTGCATACATTTTGATCATGAAGAGTGCTGAGATGAGCATAGAATAAAGAATGTCTCTGATTGGGCCTACTGCTCTGAAAATGATCTGTTTAACATAATGATTCTCAATCAGGTTGTTGTTGCACAAAAAAGGTCTGGCTTGTTGGAAGTGTAGCCAAAAGCTGCACAATCCCAGCAACACACACACACACACACACACACACACACACACACACACACACACACACACACACACACACACACACACACACACACACACACACACACACACACACACACACACACACACACACACACACACACACACACACACACACACACACACACACACACACACACACCCACACCCACACACACACTAAGCAAAGATCAGAGTAGAGGCCATTACTGTCCCTTCATTTTAACGCCTTTGCTGCTTAGGAAAACACACCATGAAAAAACAGTCTCAATTAAACCATAGATCTCAAAAATGAATAGTGGGCCGCCAAGGGTTGTAGACTAACAAGACAGCATGTATGAATGCAGATGGAGTCTTCCTGTATTAAATGTGTTATGTTGCCTCTTCTGTACTGCAGTTTATACCTGTACACCCTGAATGATGCAGGGAGACGAACACTCACATCAGACCCGGCGCCGTGGGAGGGCCAGGCCTTCATTGTAACAGTCGCGGGTGTACTGTGTATTTGGGGAGTGTTGCAGTCGAACATTCCACTGTAGCACCGGTACCTTAATGGGAAACCCTACATGTTTGAGCACCCTCTATGAAACGTCAAGCTACCCCACAGCACCCCCAAAGAAAATCTCTTTCATCGACACTCGTACATGACGGTTTTGTGAAAATCATATGACCTCTCTGTAGATTTGTTCTGGCGCCAGGTCTGACTCACATTCCCACTTCTGGCAGTTTAAAGTCACCAATTTACCTAACATGCATGTCCTTGGAGAACAGGCAAACTCCACCCAAGATATATAAAGATACATACATACAAGAGATCATCTCAATGCATGACTCAGCTTCCTCAATCTCTTCCCACGTCAAATTGTATTTACAGCCAATTATAATAGATGGCACCTTTAGGGGGTCTGAAAAGGAAACAGCTCTGTTGTTCTCACCGGAGTCAGGAAGTTAAAGCAGCAGTGAGATGAGCTGTTGGATCAGGTTAATGAGATTTCACAGCAATATTTCCCAGAGATAGCTGAGTGCTTCAGTCCCACGCCTCAGAAACACGTCATCCCCCTCTGGCCCAGCAGTCAATCCTGTTAGATCACCCCCCCTCTGCTCTACTCACGAGCTCACCAATTAGCTAATTAGGAGTAACAATTACTAAAGGGTAAGGAGACTGCGAGACCAGTCTCATTCATATCATGATCATATTGCAATGGGATAGACATCTTCTGATTTAACAGGCAACTTTTCCTAATTAGGCAAGAAGAACCTACAGTTTTAAGTGCTGGTGAAAAGTCACCTTTTGTGATGGCAATAAATGCAATTATGTATTGGTTCTACTTGGGGGTTTAAAATGATCATTAATGCTGTGGAAGAATCTTTAGGTCTGTCATCTACCAAGAAATCTTTCTAAAAAAACTATTACATTTTGCAATGTTTTCCTCACATTACAGAACAATGAGTGCATGTCATATTTGAATGCTGGAAGTCTAGAAAGAAGGATCCAAAGTCTAAAAGGAGCAGCAGTGGTTAGATTTTATCCCTTGCTAAGACAACAAAGCACATACATTTAATGTTGTGTACTTTACAACACAAGCCAGTGTTCACCCATGCACACACACATTCACACACTGGTTTCAGAGGCTACCAAACAAGGTGTCACCTGCTCTTCAGGAGCAATATGCTTTACACTCACACTGTGCCATCAGGAGCAGAGAGGTGCAGTATCTTGCAAAAGGACACTTCTAGGTGATAAACAATATCATATCTGTGAACGCTTTTGACTATACTTCTTAGAAATAATTGTCATAAATGGGATTTGGCAGGTTAGGCTTTCCAAAAAAGGGCAAATTGAAATCAGACCACATTAAATAATTGCATCTCTAGTGCTTATACACCTGTATGTACCTTTTTCTTTCATACTCAAAATCTCAAGATTTGATAGATAATTTTTATTAATGGAATTGGAATTGATGAAATCAAGTATGGTCCATTCCATCCAATCCAAGTGTCAGTCGATACAGTTTTAATCCGGGGAAACTTTGATGTAGTCTTAAATACATAAATGTGCTATTATATATATTTCCTGATCTCACAAGTTAGGAATATGCCATGTAGTTTTCTGTCACTACATTGTTTCTTTTAAAAAAAAGTGTCACTTAGCTTCTAATTTGTGTCCAGGATCTTTAAGGTTAAACTGCTGTATCACAAGATAGTACAAGATTATTCATAACACTTTTAAGAGTAACAGTCCTTGTTCTTAGGGAATGTGTACTGGATAATAGCTTTTCTGTTTCTATCCTGCAAACCTCTGTCAGATCCTCTGAGTGTACTGCGTCCTCAGGTTAGCAGTGTGGACATCTGAGACAGAGCTGAACAATGTGCTCTCTCACTCTCAAAGGCTCATGGGTTCAAGAAATTGGATATTACTCAAACCAGAGTGGACAATGTCATTAGATTGTTGGAAATCAAGAATGTTCTATACGGAGGCTGGGACATTCTGCTACAGTAAATGCTGCACAGATGAAGAGCACATGGGCTCCAAATCTGAATATATCAACACAACTCAACAAGAAGATCATCCAAACTAAACAACATCTCGTTCAATGCTGATGTCAAAGTCTCCACACTGAAAAAATTGAAACGTTGACTTTAATTAAATGTATTATGTCAAGAAATTACACATGATTGAATCAGGGTATTTGAAAGCAATAATATTAGGTTTAAATACAAATCTACTTAATATTATTGCTTTCATCTAACCTAATACAATTATTATCCCAAATAATGTGTCTGGTATAAGAAACAGCTCTCTGTTTAAAACAAAAGAACAATGGTGTCCAACAACAGTCACTGCTACCCAGCATGCTCAGTAATATATGCACAAGCATGTAGCATTTCATTAATAGGAGCCAGTCAATGTCCTCTCTCCCTGCTTATCTCCTTACAGACAGGTCAGTCACACTTGTGTCATATTAACATTTCAATTCCCAGATTCCCACTTCAACACAAAGGACAGCACATGGAAACACAAAAGCTCTGAATTTTAAATGTAACTCGTTATGAATGCTAACATCTTGCCTGATTAAGTGAAGCATTGACACAATGGGATACAGAAATAGCAGCGGACACTTTGTGTCCTTTATTCTTCAGTAAGGAATAATGGCATAAATGCCATTGAGCATGAACAATGCTATTATCTCAATTTTGGACACAATGACCACGGCATGCTTGTAAATGCATTATGCTCCACACTGTTCTCTGCTTTAATCCCGTCATTCAAAGAGCCTCCAGAACATTTACATTCATCCTATTATCCTAATTAATTAGTCCAATAACAACAGGGTCAGTTTACTTTCCTGCGAACAATTACGTTGTAATGATGATTCGGAAACAGGTAATGATGGGTAATCAGTGAAGCGAAACATCTACCAGGGGTCAAACAAAGTCAAGGATGGAGCGATAAACACAGAGGGTGAGGGGGGGAGAGAGAGGCAGCAGGAAGGACGGAGAGGAAAATGTGTATGCAGCACAAACGGTTCTTAGGCGTATAAGAAGAACTTACCTGAGGACGAGATGAGCTTCCAGCTGATGGAGGGCTCTGGTTTCCCGCTGGCTTGGCACATCAGGGTGACGTTGGAGCCTTCATTTACCACAATATCTTTTGACAGGTTGATGATTTTTGGTGGTACTGTGAAAACAGATAACATATGTTAACATTTAATAAATGGTCATGGGCAATAACATTTATTTTATTTTGTTGTTTAATCCTAATGTAAGGAAGTTGCTGAGGTAACATTTCAAAGTCTGCAGGCTGACTGAAATGCTGCTTTCAAGTTATGAAGGTAAGTGGAAATGGGTCTAAAAACTTTCCTAAAGAGCTTTACTTTTTTTATATTGTGTCATGTAACACAGAAAAAGTTTGAAAGCATTGTATACAGTTAAGGTGGAGACTGACAAAGGCCAATTAGTATCAACACATTGTAAACACTTAACCCGGTTGAATTATTTTTGTATTGTAGTGCAGGCACGGCACATCTCCTATAATGAACATTATACATCTTAATTTCACACACTGCAACTAGTATTTGGGGATGTGAATGACTTTTTAAAGATTTCTTTTAGATTTTAATAATGTATTTATAACTTGTATCATGTATCACCATTTTCATAACAGAGTATGGAGAGTGTATTTCAGGTTGAGTGGGAACAGGATGAATGTGAGAGCTCGTGTTCTATTGATCTGTGTGTTCCTCCTCCCTTTGAACAGATTTCAAGCACCTTTAAATCTAACATGCAAATGACTTCTGTGTATCTCATATGCAACACATTTGATAGTGTGACGTTGAAGAGGAGCTCCAGAGTCCTGGCTGCTGAGCAGGAAGTGGCCAGACAGCTGGTGTCCACTGTTTTCCAGAAAACCTCCATAGCAATGTCCTGGTGAAGTTAAAGAGCCCATTTTCCTCTCTCCTGTAGTGTGTTCTATAGTTTAATCTATTGGCTAGCAGCACTCCAACACATTGTAAGTGATAAGGGGCGGGACATCTCTATGTGGTTAACCAATCACAACTAGGGTGCCAACAAGCCACAAGTGGGACAGAGAGTATGCTTGTGTGGGATAATGTGGGACATTTAAATGCAATGTTAATATTTCAATATAATGTCCATGTCACCCTAAAAGGTGGCTTATAAATAACAATGCTTTGATATAGTTAGCACACACAGCACAGGTAAAGGAAATTGACTGAATTCATTGATTTATTTTCAACAACTGTGAACAATATAACAAAAAACTAATTGACAACTAACCTAGAGTTTTTTCAGTTGCTAACACACTAAAATGACACATAAAGCATCATTATTTAAACAGACACTCAGAGCAAAACCTCAGCTCAAATCTCCAAAACTCTAAACACATTCTCAGCTTTGCATATCATTTAAAAAAAAAAAAAAATGTTTTTGCGATTTGGCGAATCTGAGTCTGCCTTTGACTCGTGCATGACGACGAGTCTGCTGGAAATCTCTGGATCTAGTGCTATACGGTTACGGCTCTGAGTCCGCACGAGTCTGCTATGTTTTGCTCAGTGAGTCAGGATTTGTGAATCTCTGAGTCCGCTGTTGACTCGTGCACAATAACTGCGGGAAGTAGGGGTGCTGAAGGCGGGGCTGCGAAGGGTGTACATTTGAAAAACTTCATGTTACTGTTTTTGAAATCTCTCCCGACTTTTGCCCGCACCCCCTAAGTAAAATGACTTCCCAGTTCCCACGGCTATGCTCGTGCATGACGAGACTGGACCTCTGGATCTTCTATACGGTTACGGCTCTGAGTCCCCACGAGTCTGCAGGAAGTGAAGGAAGTTCCCTTGATACAGTGAGTCAGGATTTGCGAATCTGAGTCTGCTGTTGACTCGTGCATGATGAGTCTGCCTGGATCTCTGGATCTGCTACGGTTACGGCTCTGAGTCTACACGAGTCTGCAGGAAGTTTCACTGATCCTCTCCCCTGAGGCAAACGATAACTTCCAACACACTCTCACTCCATAATCATCCAGGAGCGACGCTTGGTCAGGGTCCCGTGGCGTGCAGTTGTGACACTCCTAGGCTCCTTCAGCTTCATAAAGGGATGCAAATAGCTTTCAACTGATTGCAATGTATTCCCATCTGCGGCAGGATTTGACGCTCATGGAAGCACAGCATTCGTTTGTGTCGGCTGCCCTTAAAGGCAATGTGAGCGTCCATTCCCATTGGATAACGAAGAATTGTACACCCGGAAGTAAGTATTCCCCTTACTGTAGATTGATTTTACAGTGATATCTGCACTACTCATCGACTAAAAAACACCAGATTATCCTTGTTAATTACACAACATTGATTGGTTTAAATTGTGTGCAATGCTTTTGTATCTTTCCCCTTCGATTCGGAGAAACAAATATTTTTTCGGAGTAAAGGATGGCAGAAGACACTACACTACCCAAAATCCCCAGCTATCGTTTAGGACTACACCATGTGCTCTGTTTGACAAGCCCCGTGATTAGTTCTCAAGCACTGTGATTGGTTGACCTCCAACTGCATTCCATTCATTCCAATGGCTGGCGTCTATGTCACGCGATCTTCAAATGTCTCCCTGCAAAAAAAAAAACATGGCCGAACTTCGTTTTATTCTCGGTGGAAAATGCCTATTTTATAGTTAGTTTGGTAATTAAAATGCGTTTTGATGTCATTTGATGCAAGAAATATGAGTTGTTATTTGAGATTATGTGTGCAGTGGATGTACATGATCTTTAGTTTGCTAGTTATTACGAAGATTACTTCAGGAAATTGTGTCCATACAACGTTTTCATTGTTACCAAGGTGGTTGCTAGGGACGCTGCAATCGATATTATTTCTGTTATGTTGTGTAACTGTTTAATGGTGTTATCTTTATTGCTACCCCCTTCCCCGTCAATGTATAGTGTTGGTCCACAGCGCAAACGTATTAGTTTAACAAAATCTGCATCTAAAATTGTGGCATAGATACGTTATTTTCCCCTGTGCAATTCTCCATTTACTCAACAATAACACATAATTATCCTTGTGTTTATTTATTTGTTTGATTAATAAACACAAGTTGGAGTCCGTCAGGACTGAGGGTCGGAGCAGCTCATTTGCTTTAGAGAATATTACACCCGGAAGTAAGTATTCTCTCCGCTTCGCTTGACAAACCCCTTGATAGTCCTCAAGCTCCGGGTGTACAATTCTCCGTTATCCAATGGGAATGGACGCTCACATTGCCTTTAAGGGCAGCCGACACAAACGAATGCCGTGCTTCCATGAGCGTCAAATTCCGCCGCAGATGGGAATACATTGCAATCAGTTGAAAGCTATTTGCATCCTGAAGCTGAAGGAGCCTAGGAGCGTCACAACTGCACGTCACGGGACCCTGACCAAGCGTCGCTCCTGGGCGATTATGGAGTGAGAGTGGCACTTCTGGCAGCTATCCTACTTGCTAAAGGCTAGGCAGATGGACTGGGGTACGTTGTAATGTGATTTTACATGTTATAAGGAGAGTAGCGAGTGACGCAATTTATAGTTTTAATTTGTATGTCACCAGGAGTAGGACTCAAATCATTTTTTTATCTTTTGATTACTGCAATCCCCACAGGAGCAATTTGGGGTGAAGTGTCTTGCCCAGGGACACAATGACATGCTGACTGCAGTGGGGTTTGAACCTGTGACCCCCTGATCTGATCACTAACGTTCAACCCACTGCACCACACGGCTCCCTTTTAACATGTTAACTGGTCTTTCTGACCACAATATGACTTTAGTCGTCAGGAAACTATCCAATAAGCGTTTTAGCTCTTCCGTCAGGAAATATGAATCTTGTGGAATCCCCAAAAACAAATATGAGAACTTTACAAATGCTGTTGAATATGTTGCCTGGAATAGACCATTAAGAAGACAGTAAAATGTTCTCAAAAACGTTAGAGAGGACTATTAACAACTTCAACTGCAAAATCAAGCATAGAAATAACAAACACACTGTCCCTTGGATAAATGAGGATATTTTCAGACCAATGAAAGAACGTGATCTCGTCTTAAAAACTGCAATCAAAACTAAATTAAGCCATGACAGAAGTCATTTTACTATGCTTAGGAATAAAGTTTTAAAGGCATTAAGGAAAGCTAAGGAAGATTTCTTTTTAACTACAATATACTGTACAAGGCAGGAGGTCATTCGAAACTGATCTGGGACCAGTTAAAAACTTTAACTGGTAATCAACATAGGGAAAGAAAACAGTTTGAACTTAAAGTAAATGGGAAGCTTATAAACACTCCAGGCGATGTAGCTGAAGTTTTAAATCACAATTGTATTGATTCTGTTGCTAACATTGCACAGTGTTTTTCTCCAGACTACACAAGTACAATTAATACAATGGAGCCAGCTTTCAGCTTAAGAAACACAACTGAAGCAGAAGTTAAAAGAGTAATTAAATCCCCTAAAGCAAAGGATATATTTGGTATGGATGCAGTTATGCTCAAATACCTCAGTACAACTCTTTCTTATCCTATTGCCAATATCATCAACCTCTCTTTCTGTCAAGGAATGTTTCCAAATGTTTGGAAGCCCACTGTAGTTATCCCAATCTTTAAAGATGGAGACCCAATGTCTACCAATAACTACAGGTCAATTAGTATCCTTCCTACAGTATCAAAAGTTGTTGAAAAACTTGTGGCTGAACAAATGATTAACCATCTGAATAACAGTGCTTTTTCTCTGCATCCAATGCAATTTGGCTTTACTGCCAAATACTCTACAGAAACAGCAAACTGTTTTTTCACAGAACAAATGAAATCCAAAATGGATAAAGGTTGTGTTGTAGGCAGTGGCGAAACTACCAGGGTGGCATGGGGTGGCAGCCGCCACCCCTGAAAAGGGGTCTGCCACCCCACCTGCCACCCCAGTCAAAAAATACCAACTGATGATTTATTGGATAATTATTATTAATATCGTTTTAAGATCAAAACAAATTCAAAACAATCCAAAATCGGTGTCAAACTGCAGAATGTCAAATTTGAAAAAGAAACTTGTTGGTGCACACCCCCCCCCCCCCCCCTCCCCCCATCACGAATGGTTGCATCCATATCGCAGAATCTCTTTGCCTTGACGTGGAGTCAGCGCAGACACAAGCTGTCAGATGGAGTCTGTTCACAGGTGGGTAACGTCAAAGTGTAATGTGATTTCGAAACGTTTATAATTCCTCATAGATGGAAGGCGCTGTACAAAATAAACTATTATTATTATTATTAGAGATATGGTACTAGTAACTGGTAGTTTCTGGATGAATATGCTGTGTTGTTATCGATTTCAGAATTAACTACCGAGTGATGAGGCTAGATAGCTATTATGTGGCTAACCCCTAGCTACGTTTTACCTCATGTCACGGTTAGCCACAAGATAGCTTTTGAAGCCAGTTCGGTAACTAGCTAGCTGGCGCTAGCTAACTGAATAACGTTGATAACTAGCCAGCTACTGGCAAGCCTTTGACATTTTGAACTGAAACCAAGTGATGTTGTGGCATTTCATATCATTGTAGTTCTATGAAACGTTCTTAACAAGTTTGCTATTTGGCGTTAGCTAGTATGCTAGTGGTGGCTAAGGCTAGCAGAATTTCTGTGTGTAGCATCAGAAAGGCGAACCTTAACGTTACATGTAAACTTTAATGTATGTTTAACATAAAAACTTTAATTTATGTTTGAATATGACTTGTTTCAATTATAGGAAGGCCATGTCGTCAACCACAAAGAGGAAGGGTGACATCAGGAGCTTCATCCTCACAAAGAAGCAGGTTAGTGATGTGAGGGAGCATGAGGGTCCAAGTGCAGACAGCCTCTGCCACTCGAAGCTTGAGGCTAGAGCGGGAAGGTTAGTTAGCTAGTTCAGCTGGTCCTCGTGGTATTGTAGCCCAGTGCTATATTTTCCTTTTATTTTCTTTATGTTACAAAAAAGCTGGCTAACTATTAAGGTGGCATAGCAGAGGTTGCTTATTTAAAGGAGTAAAGCATTTCGGTAATGCAAAATATGCATTAGGTAGGTAATTTCATTGATGCAGAGAGAAACCTTTTATTTGAAATATTTTATTTGACTGTAATCTCATTTAATATTTACATAGTAAACACTTTCTACTTTTATATAAAAGGGGGATATTTGTGATTTCATTGCATTTACTATAAGAGTAATGAAAGGTATTTTAAATTTGCTTAATTTAGGTTAAAATAAGGGATACACTACTACACTACAAAACTTAACATAAAATCGTATAGATTACCACATAGTTTGTGTGGTCAGTTAAAAGAACTTAGGAAGTGTCCCAGTTAACAATTTAGTTAATTACATTGCTACAGTATTTCTATTTTCAGGATTTCCACTTTTTGTCACAGCCCAGTAAATGTGATCTTATATTTCAATATACCACCACAAGTAGTGATATTTTAAACGAAGCTACAGTGCAGTAACATTAGGGCTAATGTATTATGTTAATGGCCTACTTTTTGTGTAAAATAGGCTACAGATCAGAAAAGAGCAGGAGAGAGCGAGCCCGAGGCAGAATCTGCCAATGCAGAGAGCCAGTTCATTGAGATGGAGGTGGAAAAGATCTGCGTAGCTGGTCAGTATGTTTTTGTTGTTGTGTTATGGTCCAGTTGTGTTCACTCCTTACGTTTGAGAAACTCCACTGCCGTTGGTGTGTGAATGGGTAAATGAGAAGCCATTGTAAAGTGATTTGGGTACTGTTAAATGCAAATAAAGTGCTATAAGTGTGACATTGACCATCAGGGTTATTATTATTATTATTATTATTATTATTATTATTATTGCTACCTATAGTATCTTATTTTATTTTATTTTTCTCCTACACAAAGAAAAAATACCCCAACAGAGACCTTGGAGTGCCTTGATCCAGAGCCAGAGCCTGAGCCAGAGCCAGAAAGTGTCAATGATGACTGTGCAGAGAGACAGTCTGAGACAGAAGTGGAAGATTGTGCAGCTACAGCTGGTCCTCATGGTATGTTTTTTGGTGGGTGGGGGGTTCCATTCAAGTGTTAGCTCCTTACGTTTGAAAAAAGGCTACCACAATTGGTGTGAATGTGTGTGAGAATGGCTTAATGAGAGGCCATTGTAAAGTGTGTTGGGTACCGTTAGTTGCAAATGAAGTCCCATATGTGCAGTCCATTTACCATTTGGATCAAATACATATATCAGCACAGAATTAGTGACATTTTATCAAAGCCACAGTACAGTAAATGCCATGTATGATTTGAATCAATGTAGATCAATCAATGTATCAATGAATCAATGTAGTTAATTAATGTATCAATGAATCAATGTAGTTAAATACATCTTGGGGCTTATCAGGGTAGTTATTATAGAGTAACTTTCCCTCCTTATTTTATCTTTTTCCAGACATTTCCAAACACAGAGGGGATGGGCCGACACAACCATCGCTGGAGAGCTTTCCCAAGACGATGCAAGGTTGTGCAAGGAGAAGTTTCCATGCTGACTGGTACAAAATGCATAACTGGGTGGAATACTCACAGTCAAAAGACGCAGCATATTGCTTTGCTTGTAGACACTTTTCTTTACCTAATGCCTCTAGGACTGTGTTTACCTCTATGAATGGTTATTCTAACTGGAAGAAAGCTACATTTAAGGACAGTGGATTTTGTTCACATGCTAAATCAGAGAGCCATGTTAATGCTATGTTTGCATGGACAGAGAATAAGAAAATGCTAGACAGAAACTCATCAATGTTAGGAATGATGGAAGAGGAGTCAAGTAAAAAAGTAATCGAAAACCAGAAATATATACGCACACTTGGTGAAGTCCTGTTGTTAACTGCCACTCAAAACATTTCCCAGCGTGGTCACCGGGAATCATCCGAGGCGGACAATAGAGGAAATTTCCTAGAATTGTTGGATCTCCTGAGCAAGCATGATCCGTTTTTAAAAAAACGAATGGAAAATCAAGCAAAAAATGCAAAATACACAAGTAGCCTGATACAAAATGAAATACTGCAGTGTTTAGCAGATATGGTTAAAGAGGAGATTATCAAAGAGGTTAAAGAGAGTGCACAATTTTCTGTTCTTGTTGATGAAACAAAAGATGTAAAGAAAATGGAGCAGATGTCTTTTGTTCTTCGGTACTATTATAATGGTGTAGTTCAGGAGAGTTTTCTAGAGTTTCAAGAGGCAGATAAACTGGATGCTGCCAGTTTAACAGAGAAGATCATTGGCTGTTTAGAGAAGTATGGGCTGGAATATAAAAAAAACCTAGTTGGGCAAGGCTATGATGGTGCTTCAACTATGAGTGGGAAGCATGCTTGTGTCCAAGCCAGAATAAGAGAAGTAGCCAAGCATGCATTCTACGTTCATTGCAGTGCCCACTGCTTAAACCTAGTGATGGTAGACAGTGTGAAATCTGTTCCTGATGCAAGAAATTTATTTTCATTGTTAGAGCGACTGTATATTTTTATGTCAGGATCTTATGTCCATCCTAAATGGTTGGATGTGCAGAGAGAGATGTATGATGGTCAAGTAAGGGAACTCTCACGTCTCAGCGAGACTCGATGGGCCAGCAGACATACAGCTTGTCGCAATGTCATGGATAGGTTGCCTGCTGTAATGCAAGTACTGGAAGATATTTCAGAGGAGGACAATCCGGACAGAGCGGTTGAAGCAAGAGGTCTACTAGTTCAGATCGATCTACATTTTATTGGATGTCTTGTACTATTTAGAAAGGTACTAAAGGACACACACTTTTTGTCAGAGATGCTTCAGTCAACACAGGTTGACCTTACTAAAGCTGTAGAGTTAATTGCGACCCTCAGACAGACTCTGGAAGACTATCGCAGTGAGACATACTTTGATGAGCTGTGGAATGAGGTACTAGCCACCTGTGAAAAGTCTGACATTTCAACGACTCACACCTTTAAAAGGGCAAGGCAAATAACACAAAGACTTCAAGGTAGTGTTATCATGTCAACATTAGGACAACACACAGAATCGGACAGTAAGAGGTCTTTTATCACCAAGGTATTTTATCCCATCATTGATTGTATGGTTGGTGAAATGAGAAGACGATTCTCTAGCGTAAACTGTGACATCATGCAGGGTGTCCAGGCCCTAAATCCATCCAGCAGCAGCTTTTTAAATGAGGAGGCAGTTTTTCTATTAGCAAATGCATATGGGTCAAATGTAGAGGATCTGAAACATGAACTGCACCAGACTAGAAGGTTGTTAGATCGACAAGCAACACATGGAAAAAGTCCGTCCAGTTTAATAGAATTTGTTAATTTTTTGGAACCATACAAGGAGGTATTCTTTGAGATGTTCAGGTTATGTAAAATAGCTGTGGTATTGCCTGTTACCAGTGCAGCATGTGAGAGGAGTTTTTCAGCTCTTAAACTGATCAAGAATAACCTGCGTTCTACCATGACTGAGAACAGACTAGCAAGTATAGCAATTCTCAGTATTGAGTCTAAACGTGCGAAAGATTTAAATTTGGATGAGTTTGTGAAGAGATTTGCTGCACAGCATAGCAATCGTCGCATACAGCTTCTGTAGCAATCAGATGATATATGTAACGGAGTCAAAAAACATTCTAATCTGCTTTGTATTTTTTTGGTTGCATTTACAATGTGAAATTTCATCAATAACTGATAATGTAAATACTTGTATATATTTTGTGACTTTAACACACACAGAAATTGTTCTCACAAACCTGTCTAACCTATTCTGTACACATGCACTCACAAAACACTTTGGCAGGCAGGCCTTTGAGGGAGGGCTTTGCTTCTAGGATAATGCTGGAATTTTGTAAAGTGCTGGGAAGTCCTCAAATTTCTAAATCATTCCTATGGCTTGATTTTGCTTTCAAAGTGCCTCAGATTGATTAGATTGAATTAACAATGTTCAACATTTTTGACCCGGGGGATATGCCCCGGATACCCCCCCAGAAGGCTTGCTTGGGATGAGCAACATTTCTGATGCTACAATAATCCCAAGGGAAACACTGTTTTAATGTACTAAAAAGTGGAATGCTCATGTATGTAGACCAAATATTGAATTTATCACACTTGGGTGTTGAAAACACTGTTGTATATGGGTGCATATAAAGTACAAAGTAAGGTGGGCTTCCTAAAAAAATTGCCACCCTACAATATATGCCTGCCACCCCTCTGCCACCCCATGTATAAATCTCTAGAATCGCCACTGGTTGTAGGAGCAGTGTTTCTCAACTTAAAGAAGGCCTTTGACACTGTTAATCATAACAAACTCATATCTAAGCTATTCAGCATTAACTTCTCCACACAAACACTTAAATGGATAGAATCATATTTATTCAACCGTTCTCAGTATGTCAGAGTACAGAATAATCAATCATCTAACCTCCAGCTGTCTACAGGTGTCCCACAAGGGTAAATTCTGGCTCTATTGTTATTTTAATTGTATATAAACGACTTACCATCGATATGTCCTGACACAAACATCCAAATGTATGCTGATGATACTTTAATTTATGTTCACGGAGGCAGTCTGACACAAGTGGCTAATGAACTGACAAACAAGATGGTTCATGTAACAGCTTGGTTGGAGCAATGCTGTCTGCAACTAAATGTCAGTAAAACTGTATGTATGTTCTTCACCAAAACCAAGTCCTCCTGCGTTGATCCAGATGTGTTTGTGTCCGGGGAGATGCTACAGGTGGTCTCACAGTACAAATACCTGGGGGTCTTCATTGATTCAAGACTCAGTTGAAAAAGGTCTGCAACATTGTCAAATTCAGTCTGTCAAATTTTTACCAGAGACTGCATGTCAACAGAGGTGGCTCTGATGTACATGCACTCTATGGTTATATATCACCTACTGCTTAGCAACCTGGTCACATGCCTGTACAACCACTCTTAAACCCCTGGAATCATGATACAAACAAACACTTAAAATAGTAGATAAGAAATCAGTTTATTCTCATCATTGCCCAATACTCAGAAAATATAACTTGTTGAGCTGGGAAAATATAATGAGATATGCAAATGCTTGCCTCATCTACAAAATAATACACGGCCTTACCTCACCTCCGCTCAGACATGTGATCACCATACGCACAACTGTAACTAGGTCAACAAGAGCTGCAACCAGAGGAGACTGCGTTGCTCCATTAAGGAAGAGCTCATTCAGCCAATCTTCATTTTCTTTTAAAGCTGCACAACAATGGAACTCAGTCCCAGTAAAGATTAGAGAACAAAACACCTGCAGTTTATTTAAATCTAACTTAAAAACATGGTTAGTGGAAAATCAGCTCTGTCAACACTGACACAATCTGCACTTTACAACGCTCTGTTTGTACACATGTGCTTTGACCTGTTGCTATCTGTCTGCTTTGTGAATATGTATTTTTGTTTTGTTTTTATGTTTTTATCGATGCTTTTATCATAATATAAGCATCTATGTTGAATGTTGTTTTACTGATTGTATTGACCTGTCATTTGAAGAGAACATTTTTTTTAGGATGACGTTCAACATCTGTCCCGGGACTGCAGATGAAAAATAGCCTGTTGGCGCATTTACAGAAATGTTAATCAATGTGCACTGTCTCTGTCAAATAAATAAATAAATTCAATAAAATAATTAAAGTACTCTGGTTAATCGAGAGGGGAGACTCGTCACGACCAGCTCATTATAGGATTCGGGTTAATGATCCGGATGAATCAGGAATCACCCATCTCT
The DNA here is from genome assembly GCF_949606895.1 of Notothenia rossii. Lineage (NCBI taxonomy): Eukaryota > Metazoa > Chordata > Actinopteri > Perciformes > Nototheniidae > Notothenia > Notothenia rossii. The sequence continues at coordinate 33,009,671 of NC_136907.1, forward strand.
AGTATCCATAGATCAAGTCTCTTCATCGAGCAAAGCATACATTTCGTTTTTACAGAATTTTTTTTCATTGCAGCTCATTCTGTTAAAAGAAAATCGTGACAAAATCGTATCGTGAACTTAAAATCGTATCGAATCGTGAGTTGAGTGTATCGTTACATCCCTATTATGTACCGATGTTAAGTGCTGGCTACATCGTTTCATGCCAAACGTCTGTGGATTACGCTGAACTAGAAGAAACCATAAACTGGACGTTGGAACTAGCTACCTAGCCTAGTTAGGGGTATGGAAGCTGGCTACTAGTTGTCGTCCTTGAATGACAAAATTATAACGATTGGTCAAAGTAAATCCTTGATCCACAAGTCAACCAATTACAGTTATGGTATTTTCCTGTTCTTTCAAATAAGTTGTGAGTGAGTAAAAACACCCTGTATTGTCAATTTCTGATGGTCAAACAAACCACTCACAACTAAGTTATTTGGGAAAGGATTTGCAGCACATCAACTTTGGCCGTTGGCTTTACATCCTGAAATTGTCACTGTTGTCTGAATGTGAATAATCATTGATGAGTGCATTGGTAAAGGTTGAATGCTTCACATTTTCTTAAAGCATTTATAATTTGGCATGAGGAGACAGTGTCAGTCACATTAATTTATGAGGCAATGCCCATTCCTTTATTCCACTGACAATGTAAAAAAGTCTCTAATGAATCCCTGCCGAGTCGACGCACAACTGTTGATTGGTGTCAGTGCCAGAAAAACATTTTAGGAGCAATGAGCTCATGGTATAGATGTAATTAGGCTGTGTGTGTAGACGGTGGAAGCAGGGTGAGGCATATACGTACCTTGATCCCTGCCGAGTCGACGCACAACTGTTGATTGGTGTCAGTGCCAGAACAACTTTTTAGGAGCAATGCGCTCATGGTATAGATGTGGCGCATACATCTTAGTTCCTACTCTTTTCCCTCACCCTATCCTAAGGGAGTCCATGTACGTAGACACGTTAGTTTTGCTGCTGTGTACTCTTATGTTCCAAATAACCCAGCTTCCCCCAAATTTCTTTTTGGTGTCTATCTACGCCGGGATCCTGAGTCGTGGCTGATCCTGTTGCTGCGGTCCTGTGTCCTGGATCCTGAGTCAAGCGTCTCTGCCACATATAAAGTTATGTAGGTTAAGATTTATTGCATCCTGAGCAGAGCACACGCCACGACCAAGCTATATATATAAATCAACCCACTCTCTTCAGTCTGCGTACAAATGACACACATTTACACATTGGAAATGCGTGCAATAGATATGCAGAAGTCCAATTTTGCGTGCATATGATAGGCTAACCATTCCCATTGAGCTCTGAGGCCGAGTTTTGCGTGCTTATGATACTACACGTTTTGTCCGTTCGGGTCTTGGTAGACTGGAAGCTGTGTGGTTCATAAAAACATTTTCTTACTCAATATCAAGCCACGATTATTGTTTTTATTTTAAATCGTATAATGTCGGACCTTTTTTGCCATCCGTCAGGAAAATAAATGGGGCTCAGGGCCTCAGAATACTGAAATCTGTATTTTTTTAAATCTTTTTTTCTTTCTAATTTGTTATTCTTTTCTAAATAACACACTGTTATTTACTCAACAATAACACACAATTATCCTTGTTTTTATTTATTTGTTTAATTCTATAATCTTGGGCTTTTTAGCATGCTTTTTAGCCGTTCCTCAGGAACTGAATTTCAAAATAAAGTCACCGGAAACAGACGTAGGCCTATAAGGGACATTTCGAGCATCATTGCGATGTACACACCCACTGAACTGATTACCCAAGATCCTCAGCTAGAAGCTTGGTTATTGGATTGTTTAGCCGCAATGCACGTTAGGATATGGTGTTAATGCGATATGAAATCCGAAAACATAAAAAAAAAAAAAAGAAAGTAATACTTTAATCCGAGTGTTCTTGCTTTTCTCTTTGAAAGTCATCACATAACTGCATTAAATATTACACATCTGCCGTAGTTCTTTATTTATAGAGCCCTGATGAGAAGACTTCTAGACAAACTGGAAGAACTGCCACCAAAACTGAAAACCTGATGTGGATCATAAATATACAGTATAAGCAATTAAACAACATCTTCCATTTCTCTTGACACAATACGTCTTCTCGCAGTGTCAATACTAATTCGGCTGACTTTTACATTTGATCCAATTGGTAGATTATATTATAGGTTATATTTACACATGCACAGCTGAAAGATATTACTGATTTTCTTTGAATTTGAGAGAATAGTCAGGGGATTTGGGTGATGGGAGACACATCTATGGAATCACAATTTCAATAGCTTACCATTAAATGACGGATATACCTTTCTGTCTATGATGTTTTACAAATCAGATATTAATGTGTAGAACTAAAACATGTGAAATAATATAGCAATATCCTGTAAAATTATGTAAAAACATGAATAAAACTACACATCTTCAGATATTATACATACATAAGTGTCCTACACTAATAATACAAAGTTATTATTAGTATGCTGTGTGTACCTTGTGTGCACCTCCTAGTGGTTAAAGCACGTTATTGAATTATTTTTGTTGAATAATGTTATTTTTGTTGAATAATGTTATTTGATGAAAGAAATATTAAGAGTACATACTTTCATAGGGGGAAAGTAGAAGGTCAATGATAGAAATATAGAATATAAAAAATCAAGAAGATACTGTAAGTGATCTCTACAATAAAACTGTTTAGTGCCGGATGTAGATATTAATAGGAGGATGTGCAAAACAAATGTTTTTCATTCATTGCATAACTACACCGTAGTTGTGTATATGATATATCAATAAACCTTTGAAAATCTTGAAATCTTGAAAGGGATGTGCAAAATCCGTTCGGGTCCAGTCTGCCGTGGATTCGTTCCATTTTATAGTGCTGTTTGGCACTCGGTGTAACCTTGGCGCACTCCAACATCCAATCCCAGAGCTTGAAGATTAATCAAGGGGTTTTTCAAGCAACGGGACTGTAGTCCCTAATGATAGCTGAGGATTATGGGTAGTGTAGTGTCTTCGGCCATCCTAAACTCTGAAATGTTTTTCGGATTTCATATCACATTAACATCATATCCCAACGTGCATTGCGGCTAAAACATCCAAATCACCGAGCTTCAAGCTGAGGATCTTGGGTAATCAGTATAGTGGGTGTGTGGTGTGTATCGCAATGATGCTCGAAATGTCCCTTATAGGCCTACGTCTGTTTCCGGTGACATTATTTTGAAATTCAGTTCCTGAGGAACGGCTAAAAAGCCCAAGATTATAGAATCAAACGAATAAATAAAAACAAGGATAATTGTGTGTTATTGTTGAGTAAATAACAGTGTGTTATTTAGAAAAGAATAACAAATTAGAAGGAAACAAATATTTAAAAAATACAGATTTCAGTATTCTGAGGTTCTGAGCCCCATTTCTTTTCCTCACAGACGGCAAAAAAAGTCTGACATTATACGATTTAAAATAAAAACAATAATCGTGGCTTGATATTAAGAACATGTTTTTATGAACCACACAGCTTCCGGTCTACCAAGACCCGAACGGACAAAACGTGGTGTATCATATGCACGCAAAACTCAGCCTCAGAACTCAATGGGAATGGTTAGCGTATCATATGCACACAAAATCGGACTTATGCGTATCTATTGCACGCATTTCCAATGTGTAAAGTCGTGTCATTTGTACGCAGACTGGAGAGAGTGGGTTGATATAAATATAGAGCGTTAGAGACTAGCTGGTGAACACAGTGGAGCATCTCGCGGCTAAAGATCAGATATTTCCCTGCGGATTCTGATAAAGGGGACTAAATATCAGACATACTGTATGTTGGCCTGGTGGACAAAAGCATGACAGATGCATACATGTTGCTCTATATGTGTTGCAAAATGGCCTAAAATTTGAAAGGGAAGATACCGTATGTGTTCATACTCTGTTTAAAGCCCCTAATTTGGTTAAATATCCGTTCAACTTTTATATTTTTAACGGTCCAAAACTGTCAGTTTTTTGTTTTATTAATGTTCTGATGGTGTGGCAGGACAGCAATGTAGTACCTTGTTAAAAACACACACTTTTTAAAATGTGAAATCTGTAGACATAATACATTTATTAAAGTCAACGTGTTGGATTGTTGGTGTAACAATGCGTCCATATGTTATTACAAAATGCATTAGAGTATTCCACTGTACATTATTTCATTTTACATTCTTTTTATCTCAATTAATTATGTATTAGTTTACTTTGATAGTTTACTACAAGTGGCCTGGGACTTGACATTTCCATGGAAACAACTATACTAAAGATGCATATAACAATACATCTTTTTAAAAAAATGCAATCTGCAGGTAACTGGCATGTTAGCTGAGTGAGGTGAATGTGAGTTTGGGGAAAGGCAAAGCTGAGCTTGGAGATATAAGTCATGGGCTTTTAACAAACACTTGTCATTTGCCTAATTTGTCAATTTTGTTATCTGCATTTTCCCTCTGGGACATTTTAAACAAGAACATATTAGCAATATAGCTTGAACATTTTATTTTTGATATGAGTGTGATATCTCAATCACTCAATAAAGCTTTGTGGTCCACACAGCTGGCTCTGTTCTGCACTCAGCTGTGATGTCACCCTGCACACGGCTAAAATTAGGCTCAGAGAACTGTCGCCAATGGAAACATGTTCAGAAACTGTGAACACATTTTCACGGCAAAGCATGATTCATTAAGTTCAGAACAATGCTGTTTTCCTTCAAATACACAGAATCTCTGGATGACGTGAAATAATTTCACCTGTTTCCAAAGCGGTTTTTCTTGTTAGGACCTCCTCGGGATTACTGATGGAGACACAATTGATTGAAAATAAATTCTTAAAGCATGTTCTGATATATTGAGTTTGGACTGTCTGCCTTGCAAACTGGAGCAGTGGCATATTGATTTGACAGCGAGAGACCTTTACTCTTCTCAGGCTCCATCTTCACATCCACATTACATGAGAGGGATGTGTAGAACTGTGCAGTCCTTAACCAAAGTCTGTGAAATATACTGTATCTCTAGAACAAAAGTTTGATTTCAAGGTTCATGATGTTCACAAAATACAAATTTCCAGAACGTTTTCACATACATTATAGCCAGCTTTAGGAAGACGATAAGTTTATAGATGACGTCAAACAAAGTGTTTTGAAAAACATCTACTCCAGTGCTAAAATATCATCATCAATTTGAAAGGGGTACAGAGCAAATTGCCCCTCCAAGCAAAAGATCGATCTATAATACAGAGCACTCTGTTCGGGAACAATATTAACAAATCCATGGAGAGCTGCTGCAGGTGGAGACTGATGGTAACAATCAGAGAGTCACCTGCATGTGGACCACAGCCTTTGTTATGCTCTCCAATTGTTATAGATTGTCCAAGAATATAAAATAAAATGTTGTGATAATGAGCCAACAGAACTATTACTTTTAAATAAAATCATCTCCACATAGATGGCACATCTTTGGCAAGAAAAACAACGGTGAACATTTTTTATAGAAAACACAAAAACTAAAAACAGATGAGATTCATGTTCTCACCAGAGATCCTCTAACAAACAGTTTTACAAAAAAAGCATTAAAAAAGAATAGTTGCATCACAATATTTTCAAACATCATTGTCATACAGATAAAAGTCTCTATTCATATTTTCAAAAACAAAGTTACACAGTGTGTACAGTCAACAATTATATAGTAAAGACAACTTGTCCTTTTTGTGATTATGAAAATGACAACTTTGAGAACTTGGAACATTTTACCTTCAAGGGCATCAACATCAAATGTCACAATCTTATGAAGGACCCAAATGCAGCACTCGAGAAACCAAGGAGTATTGGTAATGTACTTTATTGGTAATAATACCAGAGCAGAGGGATACCAGCAGAACAGTATCAGCCGGATGATGTGCAGGCAAACGTACCAGAGGACAGCGGGCAGAAGGTGAGTCAGGGCCGGGCAGAGGGTCAGGGAGAAGGCGAGGCGGTCAACGTAGGTACAGGCAGGGTCAGACAGCAGGCAAGGCAGGGTAGTCCAAGGACAGGCAGGATCAGGGAACAGGCAGAGCAGGCAGGTCGGGGACAGGCAGGGTCGGAACCGGGTAGGGAATCTGGTCACAAACGCGTGAAAGACTAGCATGAAGGCAAAGTACGATCTGGCAATGGGTGTGTGTCTGGTGAGGGTTTAAATACTGGTAGTAAAACTAATGGGTGCAGTAGAGAAAGAGAGTGAGCAAAAACGTAGGTGTGGTTAACAGGTGTGTAACGGAGGTGATCTCTGGGCCCATATTTATTTAACTAGCTTGTCTGTCTTTGTTTCCTGGTTTTATTCTGAACCTGTTCCCCTTTCCCCATGTCTGTTGCTGATTGTGTGCACCTGGTGCCCTTGTGTTGTCTCCTCCCCCCTCACCTGTGTATTTTTGGTTGATTAGGGTGTGTGTGTATTTAGGCTCTGTTTCCCTGTCTGTTAGAAGGCTGGTAGTGTGGTGTAAAATCCCTGTGGTTGGTGACGGTGTGCACATGTTCAGCCGGATTGAGGCTGTGAATGATGTTTTTGATTCAATAAATGCCCACACCGGGTTATATTTTTGGACGTTCTGCCTCTGCCTCCTTGCTTGGTCGGGTCGCTCAATTGTCAGCTTCACAAGGTGAGACAGGTGAATGGAAAACTACTTGTGAATGATGGAGCAGACTGTGACAGAACCCCCCACTTAATGGACGGCTCCTGATGTCCCTAAACAATAATCTACAGAGGAGGGTGGGAGGTGGGGTTATTACTCATCTGAAAAAGTTATTTCGGCCTCATTCTCCTGCCCCCTGTGGGAATCAACGTCCTCATCAGAAGCAGGCCCCTCACTGTCCTCCTCGGAAGAGCTGACAGTGTGTGGAGAGACTCTCCCTGTGTCTCTTCCCGTTGATGTGATGGCCTTAGGAGGTTGCCCGGGATTGCGCTGATGGAACCCTCTGATGAGCCGGGGGTCCAACACATGACGGGCTGGAACCCAAGACCTCTCCTCAGGGAGACCCTGAGTCTACCAGGTACTGGACTCCTCTCCCTCTGCGACGGGAACGAAGCAGTCAATTGAAAGTGTACGTAGGTCCACCGTCAATCATCCGGAGGGGTGGTGGAGGAGGGACCGCAGGAACCAGTGCACTCTCTCGGACAGGTTTGATCCTGGAAACATGAAAGGTCGGATGGATGTCCGAGGCAGTCTTAGCCTTACTGCTGCAGGATTGATTATCCTTACATTATCCTTACAATAACCTCCCTCTCCAGGGCCGGAAACAGAGGGTGTTGGAACCCGTATGCAAGCTGAAATGGGGACAGCTTGGTTTCCGAACTGATCAGCTTGTTGTGGGCGTACTCGACCCAGATTAGTTGTTTAGCCCAGGCCGCTGGGTGCTTGGAGACTATACAGCGTAAAGCCGTCTCCATCTCCTGGTTTTTCCTTTCGGTCTGAGCGTTGGATTGAGGATGGAAACCAGATGACAGACTGACCGTGGCCCCAATGAGCGTGCATAGTTCCCTGCAGAACACCGAGGTAAATTGGGGACCACGAACGGAAACCACATCGGTAGGTAGCCCATGGAGCCGGAACACGTGGAACAGGACCAGCTCCGCCGTCTCTTTAGCTGAGGGGAGCTTGGGTATCGGCACAAAATGAGCCATCTTACTGAACCGGTCTATCACCGCCAAGATGGCAGTGTGCCCGTTGGATAGTGGTAGACCAGTAACACAGTCCAGATAAATGTGGGACCAGGGGCAATGAGGGATAGGCAGAGGTTGTAGGAGACCAGCAGGAGCTTGGTTAGAAGACTTGTGTTGATTGCAAACTGGGCAGGCATTAACAAATTCCCTGGTATCCTTCTTAAGTGTTTCCCACCAGAACCTTTGCTGGACTACCTTCCGGGTACGTTGGATACCAGGATGGCAGGTAAGTCTGGAGTTGTGGGCCCACTGGATAACATCAGACCTCAACATCTGCCACTCCTCCAGAGCCAACTTCACTGCTAGCAGCTCCCGATTTCCTACATCATAGTTTCTTTCCGCTGTTGTCAAATGCCTCGAAAAGAAAGCACAGGGATGGAGTTTTTGGCTGTTGGTTACTCGCTGAGACAGGATGGCCCCCACCCCCATATCAGAAGCATCCACCTCCAAAACAAATTCTCTTTCAGGATCGGGTACTCGGAGGATGGCTGCGGAGATGAACCTGGCCTTAAGGTTCTGGAACGCCTCCTCAGCCGTGGAGGACCACTGGAACATGACCTTAGAGGAGGTCAGGGCCGTGAGTGGAAAGGCCAAGGTGCTGTATCCACGAATGAACCTCCGGTAGAAGTTGGCGAACCCCAGGAACTGTTGTAGCTGCTTCCGGGAGTCTGGAACCGGCCAGGAAGTGACTGCATCAACCTTGTAGGGATCCCTCTCAATGCTCCCCTGTCCCACGATGTATTCCAGAGAAGAGACAGAGCAGGTGTGAAACTCACACTTCTCATTTTTAACAAACAGCAAGTTCTCCAGTAATCTCTGGAGAACCGCCTGGACGTGGTGCACGTGTTCTTTCAGAGTCTTGGAAAAGATCAGGATGTCATCCAAGTAAATAAATACGTGCCGGTCCAACATGTCACAGAGCACGTCATTTACCAACGCCTGGAATACTGCATGGGCATTGGTAAGCCCAAAAGGCATGACTAGATGCTCGTAGTGCCCCGAGGCGGTGTTGAATGCGGTCTTCCACTCATCACCCTCGCGAATACGTACCAAGTGGTACGCGTTAGGCAAGTCCAACTTAGTGAAAATGGTTGCTCCCTGCAGCAACTCGAATACAGAGGGGATATGAGGCAGTGGGTATCGATTCTTTATAGTAATGTCACTAAGACCCTGAAAGTCGATACAGGGCCTTAGGGTCTTGTCTTTCTTCTCCACAAAGAAGAACCCCGCTCCAGCAGGTGATGAGGAAGGGCGAATAATTCCAGCCGCCAGAGAGTTATTGATATACGTCTCCATGGAAACTCTTTCCGGAGCAGACAGGGAGTACAATCGACCCCTGGGAGGGCTGGTGCCGGAATGCAAGTCGATGGCACAGTCGTACGGCCGGTGTGGCTTGCCGAATACTTCCTTGAAGTCCAGATATTCCGGTGGAACCCCTGTAACATCCGGAACCCGGCTGGGCTTCACCGAACGCTGAGGTGCGGCAGCCTGTTTCAGACTGATCTGATGACAAGAGGGGCTCCACCCCAAAATGGCTCCCGTCTCCCAGTCAATGTTAGGGTTGTGGCGGCGGAGCCATGGGTAACCCAGGATAAGCGGGATATGTGGAGACCGGAGAACATGAAACTGAATAGTTTCATGCTGGTTCCCGGACAGGAGCATGTGAACGGGTACAGTCTGATGAGTCACTGTCCCCAGCAGATGACCGTCTAAAGTGCTGGCTGGAACTGGGCGAGATAAGGGAACCCGGTCTATTCCCAACTGCAGCATAAGCTCTTCGTCCATAATACTCGCGTCTGAACCAGAGTCAATAAAAACTGCAAGGGCCTGAGAGCTATCCGGTAATAGCAACCTGACGTGGCTTAATAGTCTATGAGCGGGAACAAATCCAGGTGTTTGGCTCACCAGTATGTTCCCCATTACTGCTGAGCCTTGCCTTTTACCGGGCAGCAAGAAACAAAATGGCCGGCCCGGCCGCAGTAGAGACATAGGTTACCTCGTCTGCGATGTTCACGTTCCTCCAAGGTGGCGCCGGTGCGACCCACCTGCATGGGCTCGGCTCAAGTTGTTGAGGCGGCCCCTGGTGTGAAACCCAATAGCATAATCCACCACAGATCCATTACCCTGGCTCAGGCTCAGTAGTCTTCCTGCAGCGTCTGGTCCCACAGACACAGGTCCAAACACCTTGCGCTGCTCCGCGGAAAAAGCGGGGAAAGAAGAGCAGGCGGGTGTTTGCTGCTCCCATTCAGCTGTGCCCCACAGTCGGGCTTTCCCAGTCAGATGATTGACCGTGAACGCCACACGAGCTGCTTCAGAAGCGAAAGTGTGTGGCTGCAGCGCGAACAGGATAGAACAGTTAGTAAGAAACGGTCTGCAGCCCTCCGGTTCCCCGGCGTAGCGCTCCGGAGTTCCCACCCGAGGCTCTGGGGCAAATCCGATCGGAGAGGATGCAGAAGCGGGTGCCGGCGGCATGGGAAGAGGCACTGGAGCAGCCACCACTGCTGCTAGCTGCTGCACAGTAGCCATTAGCTGCTGTAGCTGCACAGCTAAATAGGTTAGCGTCTGGTCATGTGTAGTTAGCATGATGAGCCTCGGTAGCCAGGGAGGCTATCAAGGCTTCCTGCCTCTGCAGAGCGTCCTCAACTCTCTCGAAACTGTCTCTAAGTGAAGAGGAGTGCGCTGGGTCCATGTTCTGGCCAGATCGTTCTGTCACAATCTTATGAAGGACCTAAATTCAGCACTCGAGAAACCAAGGAGCATTGGTAATGTACTTTATTGGTATGAATACCAGAGCAGACGGATATCAGTCGGATGATGTGCAGGCAAACGAACCAGAGGACAGCGGGCATAAGGTGAGTCAGGGCCGGGCAGTGGGTCAGACAGCAGGCGGGGTGGTCATCGTAGGTACAGGCAGGGTTAGACAGCAGGCAAGGCAGGATAGTCCAAGGACAGGCAGGATCAGGGATCAGGCAGAGCAGGCAGGTCAGGGACAGGCAGGGTCGGAACCGGGTAGGCAATCTGGTAACAAACGCGTGAAAGACTAGCATGAAGGCAAAGTACGATCTGGCAACGGGTGTTTCTGGTGAGGGTTTAAATACTGGCAGTACAACTAATGGGTGCAGTAGAGAAAGAGAGTGAGCAAAAACGTTGGTGTTGTTAACAGGTGAGACAGGTGAATGGAAAACTACTGGTGAATGATGGAGCAGACTGTGACATCGAAAGCCTTTCTCAAATCAACGATTGGCCGAGACCAAAGACTATTGAGTTGACTGAATAATAAATTGATCATATTCTCTTCTGCATTTTGAGGGAGAAATAAACCCGAATTATATGAAAAACAATAATACAAACAATTTGCTAAGGAATGTATATATATATATATATATATATTTATTTATTTTTCCAAATATATCTTTGGAAAATACACACTTTTAACTCCCACTGCAGTCGCATCACAAAAAAACTATCACAAAAACACACTGTATCTTAATAAAAGGCTATATTGCAAAGCCCTATAGCTTACATTGAATCACAATGTTTTTTTCAATCTTGTTTTCTTTTCTGTCAAATGCTAACATTTGTAAGTTTTGTTCACTATAATATCTGTGCAGCTATGGTATGGTTAAGGTAAGCTCACAAGGCAAATCAAGTATGGTTAAGGTTAAACATAACTACCTGGGCAGAGTGAGGGACAAACAGTCTGATGTTGAATGCAGGGCAGGATCTATTCAGCACACTGAACAAATGACCCACCTTTTTCTCAAGGACATACACTGGCACTGAGTGTAAGCACTGGATCAGATGTAGGATCCTTCAGATGTGCATATTTCACTGCTGGACTGTTTACCAGCCTGATACTCTGACGGCAGAGGTGTTAGCGTTAGTGTTAGTCTTCCTGTGTGTTCTCGCCTCTGATTCATCTCACAACTCAGCACACCTCCTCAGTTCTCTTAAGTATCTCTCCACTTTGTTTCTCTCTGTATGTGTTTGAATGAGATTCAAACACACAGACATGACATGTGTCCTATCTGAACTCACAGAGCAGTGCTGGGCTGCTTTAGAAAGGGTTCATCTCCTGGTCAGTGTAATGGATACTGTAGTAACAACTAATGAATTATTCAATGAATATACAGGAGGATTATGGGAGGATTATTGTAATGGGGTGTTTTTGAAATATTTTAAGCAAAGCCATTGCAAACTTATAACATCTCAAACCTTAATGATTTTATCCACAATGGCCTGATTGGCTTGATGTTTGCATACTGCTGTTAGGATTTATTTTGCATCCTCCACACTTTACAGTTTTTTCCTGAATAAATACTATTTCTAAAATTCCTGACAGATCTGCCAAAGCTATCTTTTTGTCATTTACATTTCAAAGTAACCAGGACACCTCTGTGTTTTGACATTCAAGGTTCATCAAGTAAAATCCTCCGAATAGAGCGTCACCAGTTTTTTAACTTGTTCCAGTCACATCAGACTTGTTTGTAAGACAGAATCTCTATGAATAATGTATTGGATGTCAGCTTAATCCCCATTTACCCTTCATGAATGACAAAAGCATACAGCGCTCGTGTCAGCGAGCTTTTGTTTAGCTGTGGTGCAAAAGGCCGTGTTGAGCCACTGTTTAAAAATAAAAAACAAAAGGTGCAGTTACAGATTTATTCAATATCAGCTGTCAGGTTTGACATTCTTGAACGTTTTAGTGGTGGATAATGCTAAATATAATACACTGAATAAAGTAAAAATCATCATCAATCCGTTTTCTCTGACAGTGTTAAGATTGTTTGTCAAATGAATCTATTTAAAAAACAAATATGCCATATGTCATGCTGATAATACAATCTTAGAAACTGAACTTTTCACTCACTCTATTACTGTGTTGGCATTTTGTTTTCTGTTTGTCATTGTTAACAGCATTTTAATAAGGGTGTGAGTATAATCTCTGAGAGTACTGCAGTGATTAAAGTCAATATATTTTTGCATTAAAAAAAATGCAGTACCCATGGCTAAGCAGTATTACACTTAACACTCTAACACTTAATTGATGGACAATATTTTCTCTATCATATTCATTTTCTTTCACCTTTCAGTCCATAGATACCTGTCGTTTTAAAAAAGGAGAAAAATTGTATAATTAAGTGAAAACAGGACTCATACTTTAGCTTGGACTGAGAGAGGTGTACACATTTTGACAGAAGTTACGGAACTGTAGGTTTAATTCATCAAACTATAGTCCTGATCAGAAGCTGTGGACCATGTTGGTGAACGGTGCAGCTGGTCAAACTTAACTACAAGGACTAATCTCCCAGCATGCAGCTGCCTCTTTTACCTTATGCAAGGAGGTGTTTTGTCTCTTGGTATACGTATATTTTACATTATACCGAACATTTACTTTGGGAGCTCCCTGACACTAGGAGTTCTGAGGTGAGCAGAGGTTACAGAGTCTTATCACTTGTGTTGTGCTCACTCATCTTTCCTTTCAATAACCAGAGTTCTAATCCCCTCTGACCTCACACAGATCTCTATCAGCTCCCTGTATACTACATTGAACTCACATGCAGGGGGTAGCTTAAAGTGTTCCCAGTTATTGATTAACCCGAGCCTATTTTTCAGGTCTCAGGCTTGAAAATGACATTCCCAGAACAAATGACCATATCTTCCCTTTTCTAAAAGGGTTAAATTAATAATCTTTTTTCTCAATGCAAGGTTACACCTGTGAGTTGGATGTAGAAGTGTCAGAATCAATATAGATGTTTTATTTTAAAGTAAATTCAGATTGAATACAGTAAAAAAAGTGTTGTGTCCGTCCAAAAAAAAAGATTACTTATAGTGAAAACCACACTTGAATGATGGGATGGTAGACTAAAAGCTTTAGGAATCCAAACTACAACATATAATAAGTACCCTGTATCAAGATTGATGCAAAGCAAGTGAAATTTGACCTTCGTAGAGAGATTTAGCAAAAAAAAAACACTTCTGGGGTCATTTGGGTGGATTTGACCTATCTCTGGCCCCCCTTGCTCGATTTTGCTGATTGACATCTCTTTCTAATCGTCAGAGTCAATGGAATCGAGGGGAACTACCACATACTCCTTATTTGGTAATGTGTGTGTGTGAGACTGATGCATAGCCAAAGCCGGAAGCTGCGATAACTCTGATGGCTACCATTAGCAGCTAACTTTTACTCTCCGATTTTTACATAAAAATTGAATTATGGATTATAAATTAAAAAAGATGATTCCACAGAAACATTATCAACCTATGGATTAACCCATTCAGCCGCGTTTTTTCTCGTTTTAATGCCATTGAACAAGCCTTTTGATCAGATCGGCAGCTACGGTGAGACGATCTCCGTAAAAGCTATGTAAAGGTACGTGTTGTGATGTCTGTGTTTACTTCCCCTGTCGCGAGTTCGGATCACTCAGTGATGATATATATACCTAAATAATCTGTGGAACTTCAGCTTTAATCGGATATCTTGTATGTGCAGCTACGATAAGTAATAAGGGTATCTTTTATCTTGAGTTCTGTGCCAAAGTGCGTTAGCATTTTTCGCTCGGGGTCATTTAGATGCTTCTTATGAGACTTGTGTTTTGTTTTGGTAAAAATGGTTTGTATCGTCAGTTAGCTGAGATTATTCCCGTTAATCTGGTATAACACATTAATAGGTTCTTAAATATTAAGATCCCCTGAGACACAGTGTCGTGAAAAAAAAAAAAAGGACACGCCGAGGGGTCCTTGGGGCTTATCGCTTAATAACATGAATGAATCCTATACGGTCCACATGGAGCCGAGTATATCCAACAGCACAGTGAGGACAGGGCCGTCATGTGTTGGCAGCAGAATTAATGAGTAAAGTGTGATGAAAGGAGGGTTCATCAATACAGTGGAAAACTCTTTCTCATTATTCCACAGGACAGTCAGTGCTGACTCTTTAAAGGGACACAGGAAAAATATTTCTTATGCTGTGTCAATCTCAACAAAGGCTGGCTCCTCAACAACATAAAGTAATGAAAGTCATTTCACTTTTTATTTTAATGAAGCTGTCGAGAAAGTTTATATTAAGAAATTGCAAAAATATTGCATTCTTTATAGCAGGTCCTACTTGTGTGCTACAAATGTATTGTATGTATGTATTATGTATTATGTCAAAAAATGTCATATAACTGTATGAGGTTATTGAAAGCATTAATATTACGTTTAAATAGGTTCAACTTAATATTATTGCTTTCAACTAACCTCGTACAGTTATGTGAAATCAGTTGACATAATACATTTAAAGGTCTCCTATTATGCAAAGCCGACTTTTCCATGTATGTTATACATAAATATGTGTCCCCTCTGTGTAAGAGATTCTGAAAGTCTCAGGAACAAAGACCCCTCTCTTTTTGTCCTGGAGTACAGGCTATACGCCACTTTCGGGTCCCGGGGGAACAGCTGGCAGCGAAGCAGCCCAGATAAAACTCTTTCTTCATTGTTTGTTGTGTATTCAGTCAAGCGGGTCAAAGTTACAAAGCACTTCACATCTTATTAATCGGCCTAATTGTACCTTAACCGTGCAGTAATAAAGTAATCTGTAGAAAAGCACCGTATTTAGGTCAGCCATCATAGTGAGGCTACATTAAATGTTATAATATTCATCGTGTCCTTTCTACTGTATATGCATATATTCCTGTCTATTGCTTTCATTTGTATTTAATGTTATTGTGTTTATACTTGTTTCCACACATTTCACAATTTGGGATGAATGAAGTATCTATCTATATATGATATCCATCTATCTATATGTCCGTCATTCTATCAGTCTGTCTGTCTGTCTGTCTGTCTGTCTGTCTGTCTGTCTGTCTGTCTGTCTGTCTCTCTGTCTGTCTGTCTGTCTGTCTGTCTGTCTGTCTGTCTGTCTGTCTGTCTGTCTGTCTCTGCCTGCCTGCCTGCCTACCTGCCTACCTACCTACCTACCTACCTACCTACATACCTACCTACCTACCTACCTACCTACCTACCTACCTACCTACCTACCTACCTACCTATCTGCCTACCTACCTACCTACCTACTAGTTGTTTTGTTTGGAAAGGTTTTTTCATTGTATTGCTCTCTACCGGCACCTGCAGAGTACAGGACTTTACATTGTACTTACAATTTTACATTGTAACTTTGACCCGCTTGACTAATATACAACAAACAATGAAGAAAGAGTTTTATCTGGGCTGCTTCGCTGCCAGCTGCTCCCCCCGGGACCCGAAAGTGGCGTAGGTCTATTGCCTGTACTTCAACATCAACGAAAGTGCTCGGCTGTATTGAACCAACAAACTAACACAAACTAACTGTATCACTATAACATGATGATGATGATGATGATGATGATGATGATGATGATGATGATGGTGATGGTGATGGTGATGATGATGATGATAATAATAATAATAGATTTAATTGGTTAGCGGTTTTACAGGTGCTCAAAGACGCTTTACAGATATAGTGAAGATAAAAGAAAAAAAAGGAACAAGAAATAAATATATAGTTAAAGTTAAAGTCAAACAATACAAAAACAATCACACATTAAAAGCCAGATTGAAGAGGTGAGTTTTTGTGAGTTTTTTTAAGGTGGTGAGGCCAGTGCAGTCTCTGATGGGTTGTGGGAGTGAGTTCCAGAGGGAGGGGGCAGCGACGGAGAAGGCTCTGTCCCCCCAGGTCCGGTGATTGGTGCGGGTGGGGATGGTTAGGAGGTTGGCTTCTGATGAGCGGAGGCAGCAGGAAGGGGTGTGGTGGTGCAGCAGGTCTGTGAGGTAGGGGGGGGGTGCTGCTTGTTGAGGGCTTTGTAAGTAATCAGGAGGACTTTGAAATTGATTATTTGACGGACGGGAAGCCAGTGGAGGTTCTGGAGGACGGGAGTGATGTGGTCTCGGGAGCGGGTGTGGGTGAGGAGGCGGGCAACAGAGTTCTGGATATGTTGGAGTTTATTGAGGAGGTTGGATGGTATGCCGTAGAGCAGGCCTATTCAACTGGCGGCCCGCGGGCCAGATGCGGCCCAGAACCAACTCCCGAGTGGCCCAGCCTCCAGTAGCCAAATTCCTACACTAGTACAGACCATGAACGCAACACTCCGCGTTGCATAGAAACCACCAAACCACAACGCAGCACGTTTTTTGAAAGTGCATCTAGTGGTGCTAGTAACGGTGGTCCTATGATAGCAACTCTAAAACATGTCTCTCAACTCTGAAGCGTAAACAGAGACAAAACGGTCATTGATCTTGTGGAGCAGATCCAAGTCAAGCTGGACCTTTTCGCGACCGACTTGAGCACGGGTCGGATACTGCATTTTCCGACGCTCCCCAAACACATCACATCTCCGGCACAAATCCCGGATGTGATGACAGATTTCATTGCGAGGTTGAAAGAGAACTTTGCCGGTCGATTGGATGGACTTGCTCTGCCCACAGAGGTGATGGGCTTTGCCAGAGCCCCCTTCACTGTTGCAATAGAGGGGGACGTATCAACCAGAGCAAAGGAAGTGGTCCCCTGCATCAACAAGGGGAAATATACACTGGAACTTATTGACATGCAGCGCACTAACGGGCCAGCGAAGTTTTGGAGTGATGTCAAAAAACGGCAGTTCCCTAACGTTCAGAAAGTAGCGATCTGTGTGCTCAGTATGTTTGGATCAACCTACAAATGTGAATCAAGCTTTTCACACATGAACTCAATCAAAAGTAGCACTCGCTGCTTCCTGACTGACAGCACTCTTCACCTATGTCTTAGGATTGCATTGATATACTATGAGCCAAAAATCACTGCTCTTGTTCAAAACAAAAAATGTCCCTTCTCCCATTGAGAAAGTCAGCGATGACAAATCACAAATGAGGTGATAGTAAGCACCTAGTTTACTATAGTAGACGTGTAGTGTAGTATTCATTCATATAGTTACCCGTATCCCTTGTTATGGGTTTGTGCACTGAAGGGTAACTTGACAGTTCTTTCTGTATTCATTTAAATGCACTTTGTAATGTGTCTCGGTCAAATGTGACCAAAACGTATGATTTTTTTGTTATTACTTGAAAAGTGAAAAAATAGTATTGCTACAGTACTACCTCTTTGTGTTGCATTGCTCTTTAGCTGTTTTTTTTGTATGTGAGGACATTTATTAAGACTGCTATTATTGTATTCAGTAAATGCACTTTGTGATGTGCCTGTTTAAAAAAAAAATAACCTGAATATTTGACTTCTAAAGCAAACAAATGTAATGCTACAACTGTGCACTTTTTTTTCAGATTCTGTTAAATTAATGCTAATTTGTTCTGTTTTTATGCACTTTTTGAACTACCTTTGTTACAGTAGATGAACAATGAATAAAGATTTTATGTTTTTCATCGCAGTAATATGTGTTTGTTTAAAATGTGTCACTACCCGCTTTTTACAGGCCGCTGAATGTCTGGCCCAGCTGAATTTTGTAATTATAAAATCTGGCCCAACTGAATGTGTAGTTGAATAGCCCTGCCGTAGAGGATTGCAGTAGTCGAGTCGTGAAGTGATGAATGCATGAATCAGGGTTTCAGCAGCAGAGGAGGAGAGTGATGGGCGGAGACGGGCAATGTTTTTGAGGTGGAAAAAGGTGGTCCTGGTGATGTGATTTATGTGGTGGTTGAATTTGAGCTGACTGTCGAAGATGACTCCGAGGTTGCGGATGTGAGGGGGGGAGATAGAGTGTGGCTGTCAATGGTGAAGTTGAAATTCTGGATGTCTTTGATACGGGATGGGGGGCCGATGATGATGATGTCTGATTTGGCACTGTTCAGTTGGAGATAGTTTGTTTGCATCCATGCTTTTATTTCTGAGAGACAGTTGGTGAGAGTGGAGTGTGTTTTGGGGGTGGTGGTTTTTGTTGAGCTATAAAGTTGGATGCCATCAGCGTAGCAGGCAAATTATTTTGCCAAGGGGGAGCATGTAGAGGATGAAGAGGAGGGGGCCAAGCACCGAACCCTGGGGGACGCCTTGGGACAGAGGAGCAGTGGAGGAGGTGCAGTTGTTGATGTTGATAAACTGATGTCTGTCGGTGAGGTAGGATTTAAGCCAGGAGAGTGCAGTGTCAGTGATGTTGAGTGATGATTCGAGGAGGGACAGCAGGATGGTGTTGTTGATGGTGTCGAATGCTGCGGTGAGGTTGAGGAGGATGAGGATGTTCAGGTTTCCGGAGTCAGAGGAGAGGAGGAGGTCGTTTGTGATTTTCAGAAGAGCTGTTTCTGTGCTGTGTTTTGATCGGAAACCGGATTGAAATGGCTCAAAGAGGTCATTGGAGCTGAGGTGGGATTTTAGTTGTGAGGCAATGACACGTTCAAGTATTTTTGACAGAAAGGGGAGATTTGAGATGGGCCGGAAGTTGGACATGATGTCAGGTGTGAGTCCAGGTCTTTCGAGAATGGGTGCGACAGCAGCCAGTTTGAGAGAGGGGGGAACTGATCCAGATCTGAGGGAGTTAATGATGGTGGCGATGAGCTGGGAGATTGCAGGGAGGCTCTCTTTAACACATTTGGAGGGCATTGGGTCAAGTGTGCAGGTGGAGTTAATTCCAGTCATGAAGTCAGACAGTTGCATGGGGGTCACAGGGGAGAAGTGGGACAGGGGCTGTGAGGTGAAGGGGGGGGAGCCAGGAGGGGAGGTGGGGGGTGCTGATGAGGGTGTCAGATTGCTGTAAATGTTGCTGATTTTGGTTTTGAAAAACGAGAGGAAGGAGTTGCACTGTTCGGTGGTGAAGGACGAGGTGGCGTTGTCACAGGGTTTGAGAAGTTTGCTGATGGTGGAGAACAGACGCTTGGGGTTGCTGGAGCCAGACTGAATGAGTTGTGAGTAGTAATTAGACGGGGCTGCTTTGAGTGCGTTACTGTACTGCTGGAGATAGTCTTTGTAGATTTGAAGATGGACTGTTAGTGTGGTTTTCTTGTGTTGGCGTTCAAGTTGACGTTTCCTTGATTTCATTTGGCGGAGTTCGGAGGTATACCAGGGGGCGGAGTGTATGAAAGATACTTTTTTTGTTTTTGTGGGGGCCAGTTCATTGAGACAGAAGGAGAGGGTGCTGTTATAATAGTCCACAAGTTCAGATGGGTTTTCAGAAAGTGGGGGGGGGAGACAGACATCTTGCAGGTAATGGAGGCAGTGATCGCTGAAGGTGAGATGGATTTGAGATTTCTGTAGGTTATTGTGCGTTTTTGCTTTTGGGGATGTTGATTTCCATGATGATGGCCAGGTGATCAGAGATGTGGAAATTGAGGCTGGACAGATGATGGTTGGTGAGACCAGTGGAGCAGACCAAGTCCAGGATGTAACCACGGCTGTGTGTTGGGAAGTTGATGTGTTAAGAGAAGTTGCAGCAGTGAAGGGTGTCCTTAAATTCAGAGGCATATTTACAGGTCGGGTCATCAATATGAATGTTAAAATCGCCTAAGAGGAGAACAGATGGGGATATGGCAGAAAGCTGAGTGAGAATGTCAGAGAGGTCGGAGAGATAGGAGGGGTTTGGCTTCGGGGGACGGTAGATGATGGCTTTGACCAGGGGAGTGAGACCAGAGAGTTTAAAGATCAGGTGTTCAAATGAAGAAACATCAGGGATGAGGATTATGGTAGCTTTTATTTCCTTTCTGATAATAGCAGCTATACACCACCCTCCCCTTGTGGGTGAGGTTTGTCAATGTATGTGAATCCTGCTGGGGTGATTTGATTTAAAGAAAAATAGTCCAGGGGTTTTTGCCATGTTTCGGTCAGATACAGAAAGTCCAGGTTATTGTCTTTAATGAATTCATTCAGAATGTGGCTATGGAGCGTGTATTGAGCAGGGCTGCTCTGAGGTGACGTTGCATTGGGGGGGGTTGTGTGGACCGGGGCAGTGGAAGGAGATTGGTCAGATTCACATGTTGTTTGTTGTGATGGCGTAGTGTGGGGGTGTGACAGGACCGAATGGACGGGATTGAGTGTGGAGACCTGCAATGAAATAAAAACTTACGGCCAGAGCCTCTGTGTGGAGGATGGCGTTTGCGGAGTATTTCATTAGATATAGAATAAACATAAAGAATGCATCTAACGTTCCGCTGTTCATTATAATAAAAAAACAGAGCATTAAATAAACCATCATGCTCTTACTTTGAAATCATGCGGAAATGTCGTCATCAGCAGGCCATCACGTGGTTTCCGAAAATAACCGAGTGACATGAGTAGATTTTAGCCGAGACCGGCGGAAAATATGTCTCAAAATTCTGTGTATGTAAAAAGACGATCCACAAGCAGAAATGTGAGATCCACGAGCAGAGATTTGAGATCCGCAAGCGCATTTTTGGTCGACAAATAAAAAATGGATTCTCAAATGCCGAAAGTTGGAAATGTTAAAGAGATATTCACAGATCTTTTTTTTATTTGTGAAAATATTTAGCGTATTTGCAGATCCATTTTACACTTGCAAATTTATTTGTGAGTTTGCAAATCTTTTAAATGCATTTGTGGGTGGTGTTTTACATTTACAAATCACATATTTACACACAAATTATTTTGATGTTCACACAAATCATTATGAGACACATCTAAGCCCATAAATCTGTATGGGGTCAAAGTGGGGTGTTTTTGAGCTCTGTTCAAATGGATTTCCCATTCATTCCTATGATCGCAGTTTCCTGCGATTTGCATGAAAACGTTGAGGCAACGTAGCAACCCGATCCCGGTCATTCCCCATGTTTTGATGTTTTTTGTGTGTGTTTCGTGTCAACGCTGCTGGACGAGTAGCATGACAACATTTGTGGCGGAAGAAGGAGAATAAGATGAGACTAGAAAATGCATTTCCTGCAGAAAATGCGTGTGAATGCTGTAAACTGTGTACATTTGTTGCTGAATTTAGCTGAAAATCCAGAAAAAGCTGAATATGTTATTAGCTGAATGGTAGCTGCTTTTAGCTACAAAAACCAAGTAAGTGTGTTGCTGAACTTAACGGAGAAATGCAGAAAAGTGAAATTATTTGAATCAAATTGTTACAGCTCAAATGCATTGCAATGACTTTGTTGAAAAGTTGAAAGTGAAATGTTAAACTGGAAGAGTAGGACAAATAGTGAAGAAGCTTAATATTTAAAAGAAAAGGTTTAAAAAAGGTATAAACAATAAAATGTATAGCCTCAATGTCCCGAAATAGCTGAGTAATGTAATAGTTGAATTGTTTCTGCAGCTGAAAGTAGGCTGAAGGAGTTGGATATTAAATGTAAGTAGTAGAAACGCTTTGAAAAGCAGCAGAATATTTTAACTGCAAGCTTTTGAACTAACTTGATGGCGAATGATCTGTTGCCATGGTAACGGTATTTGATTACACCCTATAATATGCTTAGATGTATTGATGGCTGCATCGTTACCAATCCTGTAAAGTGTTGGGCCGTTTGGAGCATTTTCACTGAAGTTATGAGAAAACCGTGTTTCATAGCGAGCATTGTGTTGCCAAGGCAACAGTATTTGAAAAAATCTCAAATACTGTCACGTAGATCTCTTCACAGCTGGACTGTTAGTACTCATGTGAAGTTTGAGCACTGTTTGACAATTTTCATAGGAGTTAAAGCAATATCGCGTTTTACGGCGAAAACTCACTAATGTCACATATACCTCATTCACACCAACGCAACTCCGGTTCAAGCTCCGTGCTAGAGCTTTTCAGGTTCAGAACCGGTTCTTCGGTTAAGCTCCGGCTCTTTTCAAACTGCCCAGAATCCGACTGGTGCTGCGTCATTGCGTCATCGTTTGCGTCATGACGTAACCGTTTGCGTGCCTGCTTTATAAAGCCAAACCGCGCGGAAACCCCTCAAAGCTGACACCGACAACAACAACAATGGCCGATTGTGCTCCAGCTTCCTCTGTGCCTCTTCAGAAGACCAGATTCCCAGTAGGTAGCTGGTCTCTTCAGTGGACCACTGCTGCTTGTTAAGTTTCTCCATCGTTGTGTACAAACTGGATAAAACGCCAGCTTTTTGTTGTGGTTCAGGAGTTGAACATGTCTATTACCTTATTCACACCGAATGAGGTAATAGACATGTTGAGGGCTGGACCATTAACTGTCATCTGAAGTCTGGTGCTGTTTTTACAATTTTCATTACGACAACCTCGTGTTTTATGGCGATGGATGCGTTTCCATGGAAACGGCATATGGTAAGATCTCACATTTGGCATAGAGCTGTTGAGGCATGGACCGGTGATATACAAGTGAAGATTGTATATTGTAGACTGTTGTTTATTTCATTTTAAAGAAGTGCAACTGTCAGGAAACCTATTGTTCACCCTGGGATAAATAAAGTATTAGGATTCTGATCGTGATGTGGACAACAAAAATGAGGGGAAAATTCCAAAAAAAAAAAATGTTTAGAGCGGATGTTTATCTCAGTGTTGAACTGTCATGAACCCTGTATCTCTACTAGTCAATATGCTCTTCAGCCAAACCCTAACAGCCTGCAGTGATGTACCTCTGCCCCCCCCTACAGCCTGACCTGACCTGCTCATAAATGTCATATGTATGTGTAAGTGTAACATGAATACACTCAGAAACTGCAGAGGAATTGTGAATCAAGAATATCCATGATACCTGAGTTATTGATATTACCCTGTTGTATCTTACAGCAGCCCTTTATTTCCATCTTATTAAAAACACAGACAGGGCAGGTGGTTCAAATAATATCAGTAATCAGATGAGAGTAGGAAGTAACGGGTAACCCCAATTATGAGTTGAGCCCTGAACACCAGCTGCTCTCTACAGGGAGACCCTCCACACCCCCGCTCCTGATCCAAGAGGTCCTGCTGATGGACCATTAAAGGCCAAACCTGGAGCTTGGGGTCAAAGGTCAGCACATAATCTGTGATGTGCATGTTTCTAGTAAATATCTGCACATAATGGGAGCAGAACTACACAGCCTCAAAATGTAAATGACTAAACATGGCAGTGCTCAAAAGCGATTTCTCTACTACTCTTGTGTTATCAATGGTAGGCCAAGCTTAAAATTGTCAAACGTATTTAAATAATGTCAAGTTCTACATATTATAATAAATAACATCTGTCAATAATAACAAATAAAATCAATAACAAATAACATCAGTTCAAAATAGAGAACATCAATAACAAATCAATACATTCAAACATTCAGGAAATACATTCAGCAATGCAAATGACCAATTGAATGCATGAGTCTCATCACTGGATTATTAGTGACTGCAATGAGCCTGTTTTGCACTACACATCTTTTCAAAACGCGGTTGCAGGCTTGATAATGCCACTCTCAAGTTGTGCTCAATGTTGAGCCTAGGTCTGTATTTTGTTTTCAGTGTTGCAACAGCTGAAAAGCCCATTTCACAGAGATAAGATGTGGCGAAGGGAAGAAGAATGTGCACAGCTCTCTGCCCAATTACTGGATACTCCCTCTCCACTCCAAGCCAGAATTCACGTTCATTTGGTTTCAGTTGTGTGTGTGTGTGTGCAGGCTCGGATTGGCCACCGGGAGATTCGGGACTTTTCCCGTGGGCCGCTGTCGTTGGTGGGCTGCTGCCTTATTCGGTTGGCCGCTGGCTCTGGCATAGGCCGCCGCAAACACCCGCCACCGCAAACACCCGCCACCGCAAACACCCGCCACCGCAAACACCCGCCACCGCAAACACCCGCCGTTGCGAGGCTCCGGCGCTGTGAAAGTCCACCGCCGTTGCGAGTCTCCGGCTGTAACAGTCCACTACCGCCTGCGAGGACCCAGGTTCGATTCTGGCCTGAGGTCCAAAAAATGTATTACATTTAACACTAGAACCGCCAACGGGTACATTTTACCCACAGCTGTTTTTTGATTGCATGTAACTATTTTCAATAAAATATTCAAGTCTCCCAGTCCGTACATTTTCCTGAAAGTGTGTTACGTAGCACCCTCTGTTGTTAAACATTGTCAATATGAAGTCAGATTTAAACAATTTCCCTAAAAATTGCCATTTATACCCATTAGCGCCTTAGCGGGTAATATTTACCTTATAAAAAATGCAGTGATCTTCGCGCTATTGATCTTGCACGAAAACATAAACATGACGTGTTGCTATAGCAACGCCTGTTGTTTACTGCGGTTCCTTATAGATAGAGAGATAGATAGATAAATAGATAGAGGGATAGATAGAGATAGAGAGAGAGATAGATAGTTAAAGATAGATAGAGAGAGAGAGACACTTTGCACATAACTCACGTTAGCGATCATTTATACTTCATGCAATTGGCATGAAAAATATGAAGAGCTGAGAGTCCACAGATTCTATTGGTAGGTTTCATCACTGTGCGATCAACAATCACTCTTAACCCTGTGTTCTAGTATGATAAATAAAAGAACATTGTAGCCTACCTTGAAAATCAATGCATTCTAATAGCGGGTACATTTTACCCGTTGGCGGTTTTAGGTATACAGCGACCCCTGGGGGTTCTGGCGTTAAATAAAAAAAGATATCTCCCGTTCATCGCGTCCATTCGCGACCCACCTATTACATCTCTTCGCCCCACAAGTGGGGCGGGCCCCACACTTTGAGAAACACTGCTGTAATGGTAAGACAAAGGATGAACAATGTATTTTAACAATAAAACGCTGCTATTTGTTGAACAGATCATTGTTTTCTATGTGTTGAGGTAACCACAGGAAATACCTAATGATTATAATAAGGGCTATAAAATAGTTCATACTGGGTAGTTTATTTAGTTTTAAAAAAATGATCCGTTGATTTACAGACGTCTCTTTCCCCATGTTAGTCGATGGGAAAAAGTATTTCTGGGCCCAGTGACGTCACGGACTGATGCGGAAATTGTAGTACCGCCGTTTGGACACAACAAATATTTTCCTCAGAGTCCGGCGCACTTCCTGGGGGCTTGGTGCAGACGCCATCTTTAGAATAACTTTATTCCTGTCAGCTGTATTGTATTCCCATGAGAAGGTGTTTCGACTTTGTAAGGTTTATAATATATTAGCTTTGAATCATAAGTGTAGGTTAACACTGCGTTTGAAACCATGAAACAAGTTTAGTTTAGCTAGCTTCTCAATTAAAGGTGATAGGCTTTAAGATGGTGAGGTCCTTCTATTTTAATGGTTGTAAAATAAATTAAAACACTCACATGCTCCAGGGTTGCTGACAGTGACATACGGGTGTGACTGGTGATGAGCATTACTTTTTCAGTATAAGATGTTAATAGCTAAAATGAGTGCTGTACTTTGAAGAGAAATACAGCAGGTCAGAGTTACTATTCACACCACTAATTCAATAAAAGTTTATTTGCTTGAATCTTAAATATAAATAATTGAACAGTGATGAGTTTTTAAAATGCAGATTTATTTTGTCCTTATTGTTGCATCTTTGTTGTTTAGCATCATGTTTAAAATCTTTTCTTGGCCATCATTACCTTGCCCTCTTATGAAGTTTGGAATCTGGTCACATTGGGAGCATTAAAGCAGTCAGTCAATACTTGTAAAGCACCTCTCCATCAGGACACCATCACAACTCCACACATCATTTAAGACAAAGGATCTGGCATTCCCCATTAACCTCTCTGAAGGCTGTGAATAAGGAACACACCCCCCCCCCCCCATAGTGAATGAGGAACTTAGATCCAAGTGACAGAGCACATGTCTGTTCTACTCTCTGCTTTATCACTAATGTCCTCGTGTGCTGGTGGTCAGAGCAACAACAAAAATATCCATCAGTGCATACAAATTTAATAAAATAGGTATGTTTTACACAGTCCGTGCATACATTACACTAAATATGTATTCAGCCACAGACTTTTTTTTTATTGTTATCTCTCTTTGTTTGCACACTGAAAGGGTTGCACTACAAAATCTCACTGTATATTTTTGTATTACGACAATAAGAGCTTTCTATTATATTATACTCATACCGTTACTACGTGTTTATTCTTTCTTTCTTTTCCTGTTTTCTAATGGATTATTATTATCCTTGTGTGTATTCTCAGGTGTACACTGTGTTTCTTTCTTATTCCGTTGCTTCTACAACACCTGAATTTCCCTGCAGGGATCAATAACGGTCCATCTTATCTTAATGTTATTATTTAGCAGTATAGTAGTAGTAGCAGTTGATGCAACAGGAGCAGTATCACACTTACCTTGCACGAGGATGTGCACAGAGGTGGTTCTGGGCCGGCTGCTGGTCTGCACCGCACACACATACTGGCCCTCATCCGTCATGTCCACATTTTCAATCTTGATGGTAAACTCCTCTTGATTAAGGGTAACCAGAATCACTCTGGAATCCACCGACCATTTGTCTTCTCCTGCGTACAGTATGCTGGAGCGGTTCAGCCAGGCTGTGTGTGTGACCACGTCCCCCTGTCCACACCTGTGAAGACATAGAAACAGCACCCGTGAAACTGGGGCTCACACCGAAGGGGACTAAGATTACCTGAAATACTCATATAATAGACAAATATAAAAGCAACCTTTGGAAACATTTGTTGGGAAAACAAATAAATAATGAGATATTGACTTATTGTGGCCAGGTGCCACTGGTATATGTCAGTGGGGACGTGGGTAAAGCACTTTGACCGACTCACGGACTGACGGACAACTTCTTACTTCAAAAATGTTTTAAGAAGTCTAGACCGCAAAATAATTAAACAAGGGAGTGCCTGTTTTTTCTGGCCAAGGACAGGTTCCTTGAACACAACGCGAGCGTAACATGTCATCACGTGGTGTAGTGCTGACAGAGAGCACCGGAACACTGCTCCAGCACTTCAAATATTGCAGTACCCATAAGGAGCAGTTTTTGCATGGCTGCAGGGCCGGTCCTAGACATTTTGGTGCCTTATCTTATTTTAACTAGTTAACATTTATTTATTCATGCATTTTTTTAATATCTCCAGTTTTAAACAATATATTTGGTTACTTTCCTATAGTATACATTGGAATGATTTCAAACCTGTTGTTATTTATCCTAATAATTCTAAAGATGTACCTTGGAAATATTTGTTTACATAAATTGTTATCAAAACGTTTGAGACCCACTGAGATAACTTAGACTAAAGTGAACTATCTAAACACTCAGAGTCCTTTACCTCACTGAGCTGTAGTTATCAGCCTCAATCCAACAACAATCTGCTGTACCGATGAGCGCCGTCTCTCTCTCTCTCTTGCTCGTTCGGAGGCTCGCACTTTGGCTGTGAGCTGCGGGCGCCTGATAAGTCAACATACCCCACTTTCATCACTTACAGCGCCCATCGTACAGGGCAAATAAAAAGTGTAACCGGGGTGAAAAGGGTGTTACCTTGACTTAATTATGAATGTTGTTACATCAAGGCTGAAAATTAGGATGAGCCAAACAGTCAAAAATGTTTTTTTCCCTCCCAGAACTACCAGCGCAGCGCCCCCGAAGATCTGGCGGCCTACGCGAAAAGACCGGCCCTGCGTGGCTGTGTCTTTAGTTGTAAGCTCAGTGGCGACCTTTTGTTATTAGCATCTGGTTAGCTAGCTATGCTAATAAATATAAAGAGCTTTTTCTACGACCAGGTGGAAGAGAGCTCTCTCCTGACAGACTGAGAGGATCAAATAACGTCAGCTCAGTGAGGTAAAGGCACACCTTTATATGATCATTATAGTAATACAAAAATAAGGGACTAGATTAAAAACAGGTATAAAATACTATATGACAGTAACAAAAAAGTTGTTAAAAATAACAAGAATACATTTTAAAAGAGGAGTGATTTGTAAAATATCCATAAAGAAAAAGAAAATCTGCTTACAGTTCTGTTTCATGTGGATGTTGAGAGATGTATCTGTCGCAGTGGCAGTGTTCTATTGGCCTGAAATCCCAAAATGTGCATGTTTTAATTATTTATTCAAGTTTGGTTTTAATCAACATACACATCTTCTATAGATTTTATTGACTTCTAAGGTGTGATTTTATAAGGATCATTGCATGGTTTTTACTTGTGCTGTGTGGTTTTTAATGGAGTGATTATTGCATGATTTGACCTGTGAATCTTGTCGACTAGATTTATGATTATAAAGTTATAAAAGTAGGGTAAACATGTGGAGATTATCCGGCTGAAAAAAACGTGATCCGTCTCTTAAAGGTGTGTCAACCACAGACCTTATTTCGAGCTATTTTCCAAAATCCTATAGAGAAATTGCATTGTTTTTTTGTCGAAGGAACCATAAGGAGTTTACTTCCGGGTTTTAGGACGCATCACTGCGGTTCTCTATTGTCAGGTTTCTAAAGACAATAATTCTGCTTGGTCTTGATTCCAACCAGTTTTACCTGGGAGTGTTATACTAACTATTTTAACTAGTATTGTATTACCTTTTATTATTACCTTGTTGTTTTTAACCATTTTTATAAATAGATCTATCTTAGTATTTAAACTGTAAATGATTGATTATAATAAATTATCTAAAATGTGTCCTGTGGTCCTCTATTCTTTAAGGGTGGAAATTAGTTGCTGGTATATAAAAAGGAACCTCACACTATCCATACAGATGTAGCACTGAATTTCGGACTCCAGCTTACAGCTTCCTGCCTACGGCCTGCCAAAGACCAGTATAGAGGAATGTTAAGCCCTCCCACTATTTTCCAAGAGGGCGTTGCCAGATTTTCAATTTCAGGTTTTAACCAGGAGATGGCGCTTCATTCACAAATACAGAAAGACAAGTTTCATGGACTTTCAGTTGTGTTTTGAAGAGCATTTGAACACATCAATATTTTAGATCAACTAAAGTATATCTAATCTTGTAATTCAATAATATATAGTCTTTATATATTAAATAATCATAATTATAATGTAAATGTTTACATTACACTTCTTTATTTGTTATGCTCATACTTTAACCTTTACAATCGTTTGCTTTAATATGCAGTATATTTTTGTGTTTGCTTCCTCCTGCTCCCTTTCGGACACATACTGTATGATTTATTATTATTATTAATATGAAGATATTATTAAGATAAGATAAGATGTTACTTTATTGATTGAACATTTTAGTTTAGAATGTGCTGTCCCACGGTAATTCAGAAGGCTCACAGGTCACATTCCGACCATTATTTAAAACAATAGGTGCTTTCACACCTTCTACAGTTTGATTTGTATAGAGGGAGCTCTGTCAGTTTTCGAATTACCCATTTACTTTCGGGGAGCCCTATTTTTCAGAGCAAATCCTGCTACTAAATATGTCACACGCACGCTCTGTTGACTGGTGCAGCAGCGCGGATGCGATCAATTGCTATAAAAACACTCTTCTACTAATACAGACGGTGTCACTATGCCGGCAGATGTGGCCGTTGTTGAAGCCTCTTCAGGCTCCGCATCGGCAGGCCTCTCCCTCGGTGTGGAGCTGTCAAACTCGACCCTAACGCCGCTTACAGCCGGCCAACTAAAAGTTGTTTTCCGTTCACGTTGTCATTTTTAGACTCCTTCGCTTCTTTGCTTGTGAATCCAAAAGCTGTGACGCTTGGCTGTTTTCGTTTTCCCATATACAGTGTTGGGCAAGTTACTTCCAAAATGTAATATATTACATATTACTTATTACTCTCTTTCGAAAGTAATAAGTTACATTACAATATTACTTTCTCTGAAATGTAATGAGTTACACTACTTTAGTTACTTTTTAGTTACTTTCACCAAAATAACCGCAAAAGAATAGCTAGGTATTTTAAATGCTAAAATGTATTTTAGTGCAGCTCATTATGCATCCAGTGAAGGGCAATGTGGTATAGCATAACAACTGTGTAGGCCCTTATATTAAGGCTACTAACAACTTGTATTACAGGGCTTAGTTGAATACTCGATTCTGATTGTAAATTCTTAACATGTGACACGTTGTTAATACAGCAGTACAGACCGCTGTCAAGGACTATAATGAAGGTTAACATATTGTAAATCAAGGCAAATATTATTTAAACCATGCTCATGGTTTGAAATGGCAAACATTGAAAGGCAAAAGTATTATTAAAACCATGTAGCCTACTACATCATCAGCTTGGTCCCATCATATACGATGGGAAGAGAATATTTACTGTGCTTGAAAACTGGTATCACATCATTATGTGAGGTTGACTTTGTGACCTGGAGAACATTTCAGCCTCAACATCAGCTCGTTGATAATAAGCTTGGGATATGAGATATTTTTGTAGCCATTCGTGGTGAAGGCATCTGTGCTATTGTATGCATTATTTTTGACCCAACATTTCTACAGGCATGTCAGAATATGGTACTATTTTCACATGCATATTCTAGCCATTGTCTATTTTTCTGTACAGGCGGGTAGTTGTTTAGATATACCTGGCACCTGCGGGCCGCAGAGGGGCGGCGTAGTTTTGGGCGACGAAGACTGCTGCTCCGGGGCCGGCGAGTCAGGCGGGAGTAAGCTAGTGTCCACAACGGAGGGTAGCGTGATGTCCGCATCTGACCTGTTGCTACTGTCTGCAGTAGATGCAGTGTTGCTGGCGTTTAGTGATGGTTGGTTTAACCATTTTCGTATAAATGATTATCCACAGATCAGATGTGTGTCACTGCTGTGGAAGCACTTTGGAAATGATGCACGCGCAGCGGAGCAGGTCACGCGCACCTGACACAATGTGTTGTTTGTATTTTTCGCTACGTTCTCTTTTTTGAATGGTTGCATAACGTTCAACTATCCCGAAGATCTCGACGCGAAGCCAGAGGGGTAAACACCAGGTTTAATAATCTACCCGCACAATTTGTCCGGTGTCGGAATGTCTCGCTATGTTAGTACATTCTTAAAAAACAAAACACCATTTAATTTCGGGTTAAAATGTGTTGTAACTGCGTTACTGAGCATTGTAACGGGTAATATATTACCCACATTTCATTAGTAGCCTAATGCGTTACATTACTTCGTTACAGCAAAAAGTAATATATTACTGTAACTCCGTTACTTTTGTAACGCGTTACACCCAACACTGCCCATATATCATATCAATATGAACATTTCAAATACCGCGCCGGCATCACCGCCATAATCATAGCAACGTAAGTAAGAATGCAGCGCCGCCACGTACAGATGGCAACACCCAGACATATTCACAAATATAAAACAAATATTCAGAAACTGTAATGAACAATAACTATTATTTATTTCAAGAACTGTTATTTACAGAAACTCAACATTTCTAATCTGTGTGACACAAATATGCACGATTGTTTTGGGCTCCCCCTATTTATCTCAAAGTCAGCCTTCAGGGGAGCTCCCTCCCTCTTCGGGGGAGCCAAGCTCCTCCTAGCTCCCCCCCATTTCGAACAGTGTCTGTGGCTGAATGGCCAGCGATTAGGTGCCGCGTATTTGTCATAGGTGATCTGAGCTAACTGCCTGCCGTCAGATTTCATTTAAAAAACAGATCTGATTTTAAGACTATTTCTGCGCTCATAAAGAATGATAAGAATAAGAAGAATGCGTATTGAACTGGTTTCATTAATTAGTGAGTTTATTTAATACTAGAACCGCCAATCGGGTCAATTTGTGTGATGTGTGTTGTGTGTGTGCAATGTAACTTTTTTTCAATAAAATATTAAAGTCTCCCAGTCCCTGACTTTTCCTGAAAGTGTGTTATGTAGCACCCTATGTTGTTAAAAATTGCATTCTAATAGCGGGATTTGACAGGTTTAGGTAGGCCTATACAAAAACCTCTGGCGGTTCTAGTGTTAAGGTAATTAGGTACAGTAGAAGCCTTTTTTTATCAGTAACAAATTTAGCAGTTGAACATAAAAGTCAACTAACTGAGGGTCACTTGCAATGACAGTGTTGTGTCTAACTGTAAGCTTGTCACTCAGAGTAACCTACCGTTAATTTAGCTGCTGGAGAAGAAAGATCAGGGGGGGAGGGGGGGAGAGAGCTGTGGTTGATGGGCCATTAGTTGTGTAAATACACAGCTGAGAGCTGCCGTTTCATTCAGACTGTTTAAAAAACTGTAACAACGGACTATTTTTCTTAGCGGATGCATGTCAATTTAAATCAATACATACAACTATTTTTTAAATCAATACATACAACTATTTTTTAAATGAAAAAAAAAAAATCTAAATCCATAAAAGCATTTCCATTAATATTGGGAGTCATGTCGTTACTTTGTTGAGAATTTGGCCGTGTAATAAGCGGGATAATTTGCAGCGACTTGTTCCTTATGAGGAAAATAACACCCGTCATGTGTGTGTAGAGGTGTGTGTGGTTAAAACACTTTCATGAAGTGAAGGAATTTCCTTCTATAAAACAGCTGTGGGCAGCAGTGAGTGTCACGGACATGAATTCATAGATCAAGGCAGACTGGTGCACACACTCTCCTGTCCTGCCAGGCGACACGCCCGTTCTAAGCCGTGTCCCTCACTCCTCACATCCCAAGCATCCCCACAAGTGTATTATGTTGTTACATCGTTTCAGATGTTATGTTTCAGTTGTGCTCTGTCTATGTTCAGTGATGCAAACTTGTCACCTTTCGGCGAAATTCGCCGTTTTGAATCCAAAATAAGTCGTTTGTGTGATTCATGTAGATCTGCAATACAAATATTTTTGGGGTATGGGGGGGGCTGGGACCCGGAGTAATCTGCGGCCGTGAGCTGTTATGTGCCATCATGACACGCATGGTGTTCTTTTTTTATATATTATAATGAAGTACGAGCTGTGTGCTCGAGTCTTCCTGCCTGTCGGCTCTGCTCATGGATGTATAATAAGGCTCTGCTGCTCCGAGATGATGGTCTAGCTTCAGCAGCTACATTACCTACGGGTGCGTTCGTTAATATTGACTGTGCGTCCGGAGTCACTGTGGCACAAACTGGACCGCTGGTAAACAGCTGTTAGAACGGGCTGTTCCGGTGTTCAGAGCAGAGCTCCCTGTCGGAGCGGCAGAGCGTGATGTGAACTGAAAAGTTTTTCTGTGGCAATATTATTTAAGGAATCGTTGAGCTAGCTAGCTAGCATACATTGTCACTATCTGCTAACGTTAGCTTTAGCCTTCTATTTCTAATAGTTTTTTTCATAGGCTATAAACAGAGGTGGTATAAGTATATATGGGTCATTCCAGAATTGGAGGACATTTCATGTCCCCCATATAAAAAATCTAATAATCCATGCCCAAAATGCTAAAACATGCACTTGTTGTGTTAAACATACTTGTCTTGAGACAAAATGTGTATAAAATTGTAGAAAAAGTGGTTTCAAAATATTATTTAAATTATCAAATAGCTCTCGAACATCCCCTAAAATGGCATTTTTCTCTTGTCCCCGCTTCTTGGTGACCAACTTGCATGTCAAATATAACATTTAAAATAGGGATTTTATTTACTTTTGTATTATTCTATTGATATATGTCTCTTGTAATGGTAAAATCTATTTGTTAAATCATAAACATATTTTAAATAACAGTAATTTTGCACAGAAGGTGTGTCCCTCAACATGCGTTCAACCCTGTTACCCAAACCTTTTTAGATTGGCACAGGAAGTGAAAAAACTGTAAATCAGATGACACAGTGGAAGTGACATCAGCAAGCCATGTGCTAGTGCCATGGGTAGACCTAAACTAAGTCCTCTCTTTTATTTTTCATATTTTTACAATCTTTTCAGTCGTAAACGAGTGTGGCACTCTGACCCACTCAACCCTGTTACTGATATTACCAGAATAAAGCATATTAATTTCAAAGTTATCTTTCTTGCATTAGATATCCAAGTTTGTCATTGCCTTGGAAAGTAGCATTACATGCTACATCTAGCAATAATTCCTGAGGTTAAAGGCTCAAATTAGCATTGATTTTCAACCCTGTTACTTTCAACCCTGTTACTATAATTAGAGTAACAGGGGTAATTCTTCATTGGAAAATATACATTTGATGCCAAGCTGGGCAAATCACTTTTTTTGATGGTTTATTATCTGTTTTTCCTAAATACATAAAAAAATATTATAAAATAAAAGGTTCATTTTTCAAAAACGTTGGTGTCTAAATTGTCCTCCAATTCTGGAATGACCCATATATTGTACTTGAGTAAAAGTAGAAGTACTCAGATCTTGTACTTGAGTAAAAGTAGAAGTACTCAGATCTTGTACTTGAGTAAAAGTAGAAGTACTCAAATCTTGTACTTGAGTAAAAGTAGAAGCACTCAGGTCTTGCACTTGAGTAAAAGTAAATAGTCCCAGAGTGTAGAAATACTCTGTTACAGTAAAAGTCCTGCATTCAAAATGTTCCTCAAGTAAAAGTAGAAAAGTATTATTATCAAAATATAGTGAAAGTAGCGACAGTAAAAGTAGTCATTGTGCAGATTGGTCCATTTCAGAATAATAGATATGATATGTTTTATAATGATTGATCATGAAAGTGTTCTCAAAGCTGGTAAAGGTGCAGCTAGTTTGAATGACTTTGTATACTGCAGGGTAGCTTGTGGATTTACTCCAGGTGGAACTAAAGTCTGATTTAACACTTGATTATATTTCACTTAATTAATCCAGATCTGTGAAGTAACTAAAGGTATTAAATACATGTAGTGGAGTCAAAGTACACCATGTACCTCTGAACTGTAGTGGAGTAGAAGAACAAAGTAGCAAAACATTGAAATACTTAAATAAAGTACAAGTATCTCAAAATTGTGCCCAAGTATAGTACTTGTTGAGTTTATGAACTTAGTTACTTTACACCATGTGGCTATAAAGATAAAAATACTTAAGCCTTGCACAGAGGCATGAAAATACATTTTCAAAATGCTCAACAGTGCTGCCAAAATTATAAACTGACTGCTCCACAATTTAAAATAAATGGTTTTATATATTTCTATTAGATGTGACTCTTTGGCGTTTCTGTTATTATTAACACTGCTGCTTTAGTTGTTCTGACTGCTAAAATCCTCTGTCATTCCGTGGGGTGGGGGAGCCGGGGGCTCGGATCCTTGTCACCTTTTTCATACCTGATGAGTTTGCATCCCTGTATGTTAAAAAGCCTCAGTCACCTTAATTCATGTAATAAAAACATCTCAGGTCAGTAACACTCAAAGCTAAATGTGCAATACCATGTTCAGCTATGTTACTATTTATAATGTTATTGTTTTTACATCAGAAGATGTACATATTGAAATAATTTCTTAACTTACAGTAGGCTATTTTTTACAATGTGTGTTGGAAGGATTTATTAAATTACAATGAATATTGTCATTGTTGAAGGCTTTTAGAGAAGGGTGAACTATAAGCCTGAATTACATAAAATGTTATACCTAAATACATAAAAGCCACAATAAATAAGTCACAATTATTGTAGTTATTTTTACCTCCCGTATTGCTTTCAACCCACCAGCTTTTATGGTGTTGTTACGTCACTAACTGTAAGCTTGTCACATACAGTCTATGGTCACTCAGAGTAACCTACTGTTAATTTAGCTGCTGGAGAAGAAAGATCAGGGGGGGGGGGGGGGGGGAGAGAGCTGTGGTTGATGGGCCATTAGTTGTGTAAATACACAGCTGAGAGCTGCCGTTTCATTCAGACTGTTTAAAAAACTGAAACAACGGACTATTTTTCTTGCAGCGACTTGTTCTTTATGGGGAAAATAACACCCTTCATCCAGATGAGTATCCCTCCGCTACACTTTGGGATCCTGATCGACCGACGAAACTCCATTAAAATATACATATTTTTGGTGAATTACTGAGTTTAGGCATGTTAATAACGTTTTAATGAAGTTGAATACAGTATATTCATATGTGTCAGTGATTTCATGTCAATTCGGCGAACATAAACATAAATGATCGTGGTGAAGATGATGATTAAATTAGGATTAAAAATCGAGAGCCGGGCTGCATTTCCTCCCGTTCGTTTTTTTGGAATAACAAAATTATTTTGTTAAATAACAACATGGTGATGTTTTGTAAATGATTACATGTCTCTTATTTAGCACAGTAGTATGATATCCGTGACATATGGATCTTAACAAAGTTCCGCTGTACATCCAGCATACTGTATCTCACTTTATTTCACATGAGCTCCAGTGTGGAACCCCACTGCACCCCCTGGTGGATCAATGATCCATTGCAGCTGGCTTCATTATAATTACATTTATCTATCACGGGGGCGGTCTCAAGTCAAGCTGGAGGTTTTCCCTTGAGCGAGGGCAGATCACGTACCAATCACGGCCCTCGCGTTTCAAACTGTCTGAAATGAATCGCTACATCTGTAGATCTCTTCATTTTGCTCTCAAAGTGCACCAGATTGATGCATTTAACTTCAATATGTAAAAACAAATCTTCCCTGTGGAGCATGCCCCCGGACCCCCCTAGAGGATGTGAGGTCCCCCCCCCCCCCCCCCCCCCCCCCCCCCCACACTTAAATGATGTCCGCATGGATAGGATACTAAGTACATTTGTACACACCTTGGGTTCATATCTTTCTGATGTGGTGGTCATGCCAAAACTGTGCACGTGCATGCATGCGCGAGTTATGGTAAGGTATCCGGTAGGGCTGCAAGATAATCGCGATATGCGTATGTGCGATATTCACATCGCCAGGACGTGCGATTTAAAAAATATATTTTTTTAGGACTTGTGATATTAAGTAGGCAAATTAATTAAAACACGTCATGTTACAATTATTTTGCTGCTTGCTACAAAAGGAAAACTTGTGTGCGTGTCAGGGGTACTTGAGTGAGTGACATGCAGGCTATGCATGCACAGCAAACCACCAATCACAATCAAATCTCCAAAGCAAACGGACCCAGTGATTAAAAGTAAAAACACTGAATAAAGTAGTTTCATGTGTTTCTCCAGGGCAGTTCGGCGCTGCTAACCGAGCTAGCTCAGCTTGTTGCTCTGATAACTTAAGATCCAGAAGTCCGTGACTAAAATCCTTCATCCGGTTGAATATAGTTAAAAAAATACCAATTGTATAGCATTACAGTTCAAGAAAGGATGTTTTGCGGAAAAAATAACAGTCTTTTCTTCAATTCCTGTATGTTTCATATCGCAATATATATCGCAGGGGGAAAAATATCACAATGTCTGTTTTTTTCAATATCGTGCAGCCCTAGTATCTGGATTAAGAGGTTGCTTTTTCTTTGAACAGCATGAAAGAAAGGCGAAATGAATGGGCTGTGATTTTAGTATTTTTAAGCAGAGGTTGAGTTCAATAATTTGTACCATCGGAGGATGTTGTAAAAATTGAAAGGAAAAAGGTTCCCCAACCTGCTGTAAATAATAATAAAAACCCTTGATTTATAACTTAACATCTCTGTCTCCTATTGATCTGAGTATATTATAAAGAATAGCCAGTTAATTGAAGCATTATAGCACAGGCCTTTGTCAGATGGTATATTACGCTGTTTTTTTTCTGCTTCGAATAGTGTTCTCTTTTTTCACCATACGTGTGTTTGCATCCCTGAATATAATATTGGCAATATCATCGCAGTTTAATATAATAAAATATTAGTAGCATCTGAGCTGGAAGCATGCGTGTTAACAGCTTGCATGGAATTTTGACAATCTTTCAATAAGCTAACAAGTCACATTGTAGATAATAAATGCAGCTCTGCAGCAGTCATCAGGTTTCTTGTGTTGATCTGCCCACACACTTGATTTGTGGCATTCAGGAGTGATTGAGACAATGAGCTGAACACCGTGCTACCACGCTCCCTTTCAATCACAACAGATTGGAACCAGCAGTCACACAATGCTGCTTTGATTCAGGAGCAGGGTCACTGAACTTCGACAGTTTTCTACAGAACAACACATCTGCTGTGATTTCATGACACATCCTGGGATCCCACTGAGAAAACTCTGCAAAAGCTAGAGAGAAAATGTCTCACTTCTGTACCGAAGGAACAAGGAATTCTTACTTGACAAACTGTGCTTTTGTCTGCCAAACGACATATTACTTTGGATTTATTTACATTTCTGCAGCCTGATTTTCTGATGTACAGAGGAGCAGGGCATTTGAGCATTAACAGTATGAAATTGTGACAATGAAACAACAGCTTTGCAGCTGCAAGACTCTGAGCTCCATTTACGCTGTCACAGCTTTTGTTCCAGCATCAGTCACTTCCACCTCAGTGGCGGCAGTATGGTCAATGGTATCCTGCGGGCATTGTGGAGCTATGACGGGGAAAGTTGTGTGTGTGTGTGTATTTGTATGTTTGTGTGTAATCAATTAAAAGGAGATAAAATAATGATATGGTCATTTAAAGAGTGATCTAACACCAGCTGAAAGCTTGTTGCTGCTTACCTTTAGTAGTTCAGCTTGCTGCATTGAGGTCCAGGTTGAATCACATACTCTATTACTTGTACTCTTATTATGTACTGCAGCTTCCCTTACAGCACATGCAATGTTGCCTACTACTTGCATCCATTGTGATATACTAACATTGCACCTTGAACTTTGACCCTCTTCCTCATACTGTATGTCCGCTGTGTTAAGGATTGTATGTCGGAAGTGCAAAAAGCATGCTGGGATCATTATTGCTTAATGAATGCAGCAGTACTTCCTGGTATTTTGGATTACTGCATTTGACATTTCATAATGTATTGGAACCTACTTAGCACTGTATGGTAGTATAGGTATTGGAATGCACACGTGATCTGCAGGTCCTGTGATATCACAGTTTAACACAGCTTTTCCAAATGTCTTTCTTTCTGTTTTTAAAGCTTAAACTAAGGTCTGTAAAAACAATACAAAAACTCATCAACATGAGAAATGGACAAATAGATTCGTTTTTAACAAACGGTTTTTTGACCGCAGTGAAAATATGTTTTGAAAGCAAAACTATAGACTGCCTTTTATTAGTTCAGATAAAAAATAATAATAATTTAAAATGTTAGACTTTACAACAAGTTCTGGCAAACAATTATAATTGTATATTAACATTAATAATACGTGCAGCTTTATCTTTATCTGCACCTGTATGGGAAAAACACCAGCTTTTAAAGAAAATGAAAAGCCATGTCAAATAGAGAAGTAAAGCTGCACAATATTTAAATGTTGATTTCAAATTGAATGTCAACGTTTTGTATAAAAGCTTAAAAGTGGACCTATCATTTGAATAATATAGTGTAGGACCATACCTATATAAGGCATATTTATACTTTTTATTTTTCAAAATACCAAACAGATCATGCATTTTAGCCATTCCTCATTTCGCTCAATTTAACACTGTCTTTGCATGGGCTGATTCTGTGAGAACAGCACCATCTACAGGCCTGGCATATGTACTCAGGGGCGCCGTAAGGGGGTGAAAAGTTAGGACGATTCTAAGGGCCCGTGACTGACAGGGGCCCCAAAATGTTTAGAACATTATGAAAACATTATGTAAGTAACCTTTCATCCATCCTCAAGAATTAACATTAATAGAACGTTATATTCATAAAGTACTCACTAAACTTACGATTCATTTAACTTATTTTCTTCCAAAAGTTAATTATCCAAAGCCACTGTACACCCCCTTCTATTTACATGTAATGGTTTGGTCCTGCCTCCAAACGTGCGGCACCTGCACTTGCAGTCAGAGAGTGAAAGCGTGTGTTGGTTGTACCCTATGGTTTTACCATGTCTCAACGACTCAAAAAGTTAGGCTCTAAGAAAAGAAGAAAAAGGAGAGAAAGACAAGAGAGAGGGACTAACGTTTTTCACAAGAAAAGGTGGGTGTGGCCCATGAGTGGTGGAAATGAGTCTGTTAGCTAATGTTTTTTTTTTTACTGAGCTGACATTAAAGGTGGGGTAGGTAAGTTTGAGAAACCGGCTCGAGATACGCTTTTTGTTATATTCCATGGAATGCTCTTAACATTCCGACAGCAATGAATATCTTAATTGCTCTGATAAAAAATCCATAAAAAAATGGCATCTGTGGAAGCCGTAGTACTGTAAAAAGCACGACCAATCATTTTAGCCGGCCCGGCTAAAATAACTGGATGGCCTACCTGCCTGTCAGCCTTCCATCTGTGCTCAAACTTATCTTGTGCCCTCATTGGTCATGTGCGCGTTCGTGTGTGTTGGAGGAGGGGCTCTGTAAGGAAGTCTGAAGGAAGGGGCAGATTTTTTTCGGTTGTGTACTTTCAAATTCTAGCGCACTCGAGCTGGTTTCTCCATTCTTACCTACCCTACCTTTTAATAAATGCAGGCACATTTTTAGCGCCTATTCATACTAAATCAGTTGTCCCTCCCCCTGGTGCCAGGACCAACAGATCCATCTTTAGGCTCAGCAGCCCTGTCCCCCCATAATGCTGAACCTGAACCAGCTTTTCTCCATACTGAAGGAGTTGAGCAGCATAGTGTTGAATGAAGGGAGACTGGAATACAATTCATATATATATATATATATATATATATATATATATATATATATATATATCAAAACAAAAACATCTAATTTAAATTATACATTTCAAACACAGTATTTTCCCACATAGCCAATGATCTATCCAAACAAAATTCTGCTTTTAGTCTATTTAGGATGATGGACAGTTTGAAGCGTTGAGTGATCAGTCTGTATTAGGTAAACAAAAATGTTAATCACCAACATTTTGGTTATGATATTAACACTAATGTTATTATATTAAAGCAGGGGTGGGGAACCTCCGGCCCCCGGACCGCTAGACCATTTGGTACGGCCCTCGAGGTAATTTATAAACAAAGTGGCCTGTGCCTGGTGGTGGGGCCCAATGTGATATATTTTCATGGGGCCCAAAATCCCTGGCGGCGCCCCTGTATGTACTACAGCGTCTCCAGCGCTTTCGAACGACAATGTCCGTGGCTGTCTCCTCCTGATTGGTGGAGTTGGCCCAATAGCCGTAGCGCCACTTCTGTGACGTCATAGAAGTGTTCAAATCTGAATCAGTCTGTATCAGATCCGTTGCAGCCCCTTTTTAAGAGATTTGGGTATGGAGGAAAATAGAGAGGGTTGTGTTTTCTGACACTTGGTGAGTTCCCTTGAACACCGGGGACACATATTCATGTATAAAAGATGTATAAAAGTGCATTTTGCATGATAGGTCCCTTTTAAGTCCTACTTGGTACAGCCCAACTGAGCTCACCTCTGAGCAAAAAAAAAAGGAAAACATTGAATTCAGTGTAACCGGTGTCGATAAGCGGTGTCTGCGTTGACAACAATACAACGAATCAGTAGTTATTAAATGAGTTATCCCTCACACTGACTCCTCTCACATGGAACATTCACAAACAAAGGGAAGAGGAAGCGTGAGGGACACACTAGGAAGGGGGAAGTCCCCACATCTCCTGAGTACAGTGACTACATTCTGGAGGTTCTGCCCACTGATTTGAAAACCTAGTCAGGTATTGAACAATTAAAAAATAAAGAACACAGAACTATTAAATACAAAACACAGAATTTGTGTGATTATACTAAAACATTTAAAAAACGACTGCACATTGTTAAGGCGATAAGTTTGTGAGTAGGATCAAAAAACACAGAGAAGGAATTAAATTATAAGGCAGGATGTAATTCTCCCCATACATACTTTAATGTAGCTGTGAACATATTTTCAGCTTCATTATATGCATTTACCTTGATTTATTTTGGTAACTAGTGTCTTGCTAAATCGATTTCCTGACAGCAGCTTTCAGAAAGAAACGTCTCTACTGGATAGTCAAGTGTTGTAAGCCGACTTAACATGTTTGTACAAAAGTTGAGAAATATTTGAACATATTTTGAAGGTGCCTTTAAGACTATATTATTATTATTATTATTATTATTTTTATATTATTCCTTCTTATATGTGCCTATTTTCTTACTTCAGTTAACCGCCAATTTGACTTCCCCATTGATCGTCTTGAATACATTTTCCTGTTTTGCCATGCAAACAGCAGAAGTCCCATTTTAATTTGTGTGTGAGGGGTTACAATGCATCCTGAAGTAAAGGTGCAACATTATCATCCACTGAGATAGGTGAACTTAAGACACAGGCTGTAGTGTGAGAGAAACGACTATCAGTGCATCACAACAAAGAATCCTGATGGTGTCACTTTTAAGTAAAATTCACTCATCCTGTTT
Organism: Notothenia rossii; assembly: GCF_949606895.1. Taxonomy (NCBI): domain Eukaryota; kingdom Metazoa; phylum Chordata; class Actinopteri; order Perciformes; family Nototheniidae; genus Notothenia; species Notothenia rossii. The sequence goes on from NC_136907.1 coordinate 33,052,421, forward strand.
ACTTAACGCTCCTCAAGGTCAGGCAGTGGTCAGTTCCTCCTACGGAAACACATCTTCAGTGGTTCACATTTCACTTAAGAGGGTCAGTGAGTCAGCTGCCGCTCTGGCACAGTGTTTGCTATGCTGTCCAATCTCCTCCTCAGGAGCTGTGCAGTCCTCTTATGAGGATAGAGGCTTCAGATGAGGAAGAGCAACAGAGGAAGACCAGCTCCAGAGCCTCCTGGGTTGAGTTTTGCAGTACAGTAAAAGCTGACACGTTGAATTTAATTAAATGTATTATGTCAACAGATTTCACATAACTGTATTAGGTTAGTTGAAAGCAATAATATTAAGTTAAACTTAATTAAATGCAATACTACTGCAATACAGTTATGTGAAATCTGTTGACATAATGCATTTCATTAAATTCAACGTGTCAGTTTTTCAGTGTACTACATTATCATGTTCTTTACATTTATGTGCAGAAATTATCATACACATCTTTGTTTATGCCGCACTAAACTTAAACTGACTGGGGTTACGGACGTCAAAATGTTAATTAAGCAGCTAATTGTAAAGATTCTATTGAATTTATATAATTTTAGAACTTTATCGAAAAAAACCTCGCAGGTTTGACGTAGGTTGTTATTGTTATGAAAAAAGATATGCCTCACCAGCTTAATCCCCCACAAAGCAGCTCGCTGGAAAAGGATACATATTTTACATACCATATATTCTCCCCTTATCACGTCTGCACAGGTGGCAAACTCCATTTAATCCCAAAAATGGTCAATCCTCTCAAAAGCATGCACAGAGGAAGGCAGGGGAGATGAGAGATTGGGAGGTGGAAGTGTAGCGGTAAGCAAACAGCGCTCCTCTCTGTGTGCATCATTAATATACATGGAACTTGTTGCTCGTTCACACTGCCGATACATTCACTTCATGTTTCATTCCACCAGAACCTCCTTCAAGGAGAACATCTCTTTTAACATTCAGTCACTAAAGAGATTATCGATAGAAAGATGGACGGACTGACAGACAGATGGATAGACATATAAATAGATAGAGAGATATATAGAGAGAGAGATAGGTAGATTGATAGATGGATAGATAGATAGAAAGAGATAGACAGAGAGAGATAGAGAGAGATGGATAGATAGAGATAGATAGAGAGATAGATGGATAGAGATAGATAGATAGATAGATAGATAGATGGATAGATGGATAGATAGATGGATAGATAGATAGAGAGAGAGATAGACAGAGAGATAGACAGGTAGAGAGATAGAGAGATATATAGATAGATAGAGACATGGATAGATAGATATATGGATAGATAGATAGAGAGAGAGAGAGAGAGAGAGAGAAAGAGAGATAGATAGACATGTAAAGAGATAGAGAGATAGATAGATAGAGAGATAGATAGATATATGGATAGATATAGAGAGATAGACAGAGAAATAGAGAGATATATAGAGAGATAGATAGATATATGGATAGATAGATAGATAGAGATAGAGAGATAGATAGATAGATAGAGAGATAGATAGATATATGGATAGATAGATAGAGAGATATAGAGAGATAGACAAAGAGATAGACAGGTAGAGGGATAGATAGAGAGAGAGATAGACAGATGGATAGAGAGATAGAGATAGAGAGATAGACAGGTAGAGAGATAGATAGAGAGAGAGATAGACAGATGGATAGAGAGATAGAGATAGAGAGATATATAGAAAGATAGAGAGATAGATGGATAGATAGATAGAGGGAGGGAGAGAGAGAGAGAGAGAGATAGAGAGAGAGATAGACAGATGGATAGAGAGATAGATATATAGATATAAAGAGAGATAGAGAGATAGAGAGATAGATAGATGTATAGAGAGATAGAGAGATAGATAGATAGAGAGAGAGATAGAGAGATATACAGATAGATAGATGGATATTTATATATAGAGAGAGAGAGAGATAGACAGATGGATAGAGAGATAGAGAGATAGATAGATATAGAGAGAGATATAGAGATAGAGAGATGGATAGAGAGATATAGATATATAGAGAGAGTTAGAGAGATAGAGAGATAGACAGATAGACAGATAGATAGATAGAGGGATAGACAGATGGATAGACATATACATAGATAGAGAGATAAATAGAGAGAGATAGGTAGATTGATAGATGGATAGATAGATAGAGAGAGATAGAGAGAGATAGAGATAGATGGATAGAGATAGATAGATAGATGGATAGATAGATGGATAGATAGATAGATAGAGAGAGAGAGATAGACAGAGATATAGACAGGTAGAGAGATAGAGAGATATATAGATAGAGACATGGATAGATAGATAGAGAGAGAGAGAGAGAGATATATATATAGACAGGTAAAGAGATAGAGAGATATATAGAGAGATATATAGATATATGGATAGATAGAGAGAGATAGACAGAGAAATAGAGAGATAGATAGATATATGGACAGATAGATATATAGAGATAGAGAGATATATAGATAGATAGAGAGATAGATAGATATAGAGAAAGACAGAGAAATAGAGAGATAGATAGAGAGATAGATGTATGGATAGATAGATAGAGATAGAGAGATAGATAGATAGATAGAGAGATAGATAGATATATGGATAGATAGATAGATAGAGAGATATAGAGAGATAGACAGAGAGATAGACAGGTAGAGAGATAGATAGAGAGAGAGATAGACAGATGGATAGAGAGATAGAGATAGAGAGATAGAGAGATATATAGACAGATAGAGAGATAGACATATAGATAGATGGATAGATATATAGAGGGAGAGAGAGAGAGAGAGAGATAGAGAGATAGAGATAGACAGATGGATAGAGAGATAGAGAGATAGATAGATATAGAGAGAGATAGAGAGATAGAGAGATAGATAGATGTCGAGAGAGATAGAGAGATATATAGATAGAGAGAGAGATAGAGAGATATACAGATAGATAGATGGATATATATATATATATATATAGAGAGAGAGAGAGAGACAGAGACAGAGAGATAGACAGGTAGAGAGATAGATAGAGAGAGAGAGATAGACAGATGGATAGAGAGATAGAGAGATAGATAGATATAGAGAGAGATAGAGAGATAGAGAGATGGATAGAGAGATAGAGATATATAGAGAGAGATAGAGAGATAGACAGATAGATAGATAGAGGGATAGACAGATGGATAGAGAGAGAGATAGATGAATAGAGAGATGGATAGATAGAGAGAGATAGAGGGATAGACAGATAGACAGATGGATAGAGAGATAGATAGATGAATAGACAGATAGAGGGATAGAGAGATAGATAGAGAGATAGATGAATAGACAGATTGAGAGATAGACATATGGATAGAGAGATAGATAGAGATATAGATGAATAGACAGATAGAGAGATAGAGAGAGAGATACTTTATTCTTCCCAAATTTGACAATGATCTGGTTACAGCAGCAATGTGTTCAGTAACATAATAATAAAATCAATAAACAGCAAGTATACAGAAAGGACATCAACCACAAAGAATACTCAATATAACATGTTCTAGGTAATTAAGGCTATAAAAGGCCAATATATTACAACAACCGAAATATAGACTTATAGTATAAATAAATATATATATATATATATATATATATATATATATATATATATATATATATATATTACAGTAGCAGAAACATATATACATATGATAGTATATACCAGGGGTTTTCAAAGTGTGGGAAGGTGAGCCTCCCCTCAGAGAACATAAGAACAGCCGCGCCCCCCCTCCCAATTATTATTGCTATTATTATTGTTGTTGTTGTTGTTGCTATAATGCAGGGGCATTCAATTGCATTTCAAAGAGGTCCAGTAAGAGAACATGATCTTCGCACAATGAAGCAAACTGGTCGTCGGCTGGAGCGGCTTTCCAGACGAACTGGCCTCACCGTCCATCGTATGGCCTTGGTGGACCATGTGAGGTCCTACAAGGAGGCTCTCTCCAAGACCAAGACCGCCTACTACTCCTCCCTCATCACCTCACAACAAAATCACCCCAGATCCTTGTTCTCCACCATCAACCGACTGCTCCGCCCCCTCCCTGCCACGTACACTGCTGAAGCTCCTGACCTCTGCTCCAAATTCCTCAACTTTTTTCAGGCTAAGGTGATCTCCATGCATCAACAACTCCTGGTGCCCGCCCCCTCCCCCTCTCTGCACTGGCCCCTGACACAGAAATGCACATTCCCAGCTCAACCCCTCAATCCCCAATGCTCTCTCTCCTCCTTCTCCCCAGTGGATGTTCCACTGGTCTCGAAGCTGGTGACCAATGCTAAGGCCTCCACCTGCTCCCTTGACCCCATGCCCACGGTGCTGGTCAAGGCCTGCCTTCCCACCCTCTGCCCCATCATAACAGACATCATCAACTCCTCTCTGTCATCTGGAATAGTTCCCTCCTGCTTCAAAACCGCCTCCATCACTCCCATCCTCAAGAAGCCTGGTCTTGACCCTGAGGAGCTGAACAACTACCGACCGATCTCCAACCTTCCTTTCCTTAGTAAAACCTTGGAAAGAGCAGTCGCCGCCCAGCTTCATCAACATCTGTCAAACCATGAGCTCTACGAACCCCTACAGTCAGCCTACAGAGCACATCACAGCACAGAGACCGCCCTCCTCAAGATCACTAATGACCTCCTTCTCGCTGCTGACTCCGGACAAATCAGTATTCTCATCCTCCTCGACCTCTCTGCGGCTTTTGACACCGTTTCTCATACAGTCCTCCTGAAATGCCTCTCCGACAACCTTGGCATCACTGGCACAGCTCTGTCATGGTTTCAGTCCTATCTCTCAACCAGGTCTCAGTTTGTCAGCATCAGCGGCTCATCCTCCCCCCCGGCCCCAGTCAACCATGGTGTCCCCCAAGGCTCCGTGCTTGGTCCCCTACTTTTCACCATTTACATGCTCCCCCTTGGCCAGATCATACGTCACTTCGGTCTCAATTTCCACTGCTACGCTGATGACACTCAGCTCTATCTCAGCACCTCACCATCTGCCCAGCTCCCTCCACAGTCTCTGGTCAATTGTCTCCATGCCATAAAAACCTGGATGACAGCAAATCTACTCAAACTCAACAGTAAGAAGACTGAGCTCATGGTTGTGGCCCCCAAGGCACTGCTCCGGAAGGTTGGGGATCTCCTCCTCCACATTGACGGCTGTTCCATCTCCCCGTCTCCCGAAGTCCGTAACCTGGGTGTCATCCTTGACTCAACTCTCTCATTTCAGTGACATATCAAATCCGTCACCAAGTCTGCCTTCTATCACCTCAGGAACATCTCCCATCTACGACCATCACTCTCCGATTCCGTGACCGAGACCCTCATCCATGCATTCGTCTCCTCCCGGTTGGACTACTGCAACAGAGTCCTGTTCGGGGTTCCCAGTAAAGCCCTGGACAGGCTCCAGTATGTGCAGAACTCGGCTGCCAGGGTGCTCACTCACACCAAGCCCTGGCAGCACATCACCCCCACCCTCATCCACCTCCACTGGCTCCCAGTCAAGCACCGTATCACATATAAACTCCTTCTTCTGACCTACAAATGCCTCCATGCCCTCGCCCCCCAATACCTGTCTGACCTTCTCCGCCACCACACTCCATCCCGGAGGCTCCGATCGTCTGGACAGGATCTCCTCTCTACCCCCCGCACCAGGTTGCGGACTTTCGGTGACAGAGCTTTCAGTGTAGCATCCCCCACCCTCTGGAACTCTCTCCCCCCCGAAATCCGCAGCGCCCCAACCTTGGACACTTTCAAAAAAGCCCTCAAAACGCACCTTTTCACCAAGGCTTTCCCCACTATATAGTTAGTTTGATAGGTTTATTTTTATTTTTCCGCTACTTGCTTGCCCCCCCCCTCCCTGACCTGTCTGCCTCTTTTCCCCTACTCCCCCCCCCCTGCCCGACTTGTGAAGCGACCTTGGGTTTCGTGAAAGGCGCTATATAAATATTATGTATTATTATTATTATTATTAACATGTCATTAAATGCTCTGTTTTCGCTGTCTACCTTTCTCTCTTTTGAGCACGCCATTTGAAATGACTGACTGTTTCTGTCATCTTGACTCACCTCTGTGTGTGTGTTTGAACCAATCGTGCTGACTCACTGACTGCACCGATTTGGCTGAGTAGCGTCACCTCCTTAAACAAACAACAACTTTTATGTTTTAAACATATTTTTTTAACATTTTTAACATTTTCAACATCGTGGATAAATCCTTATGCTCCCAGCAACACACTGAACGTCAACGTTGCCTCCTTTAGTGGGAACAGTTAGTCTGCGTCTTTGATGCGCACAGGTGGATGATGCGGGGATTCAATGTAGACAGGAATAAACTCAAATCATCCTCTGGCTGCAGCCTTGACCGGTAGGCCTACTTGCTTTTGATCAAAGTCAGTATTATTCAAGTTAAAATAAAGGGCGTGCCGACCGTCAGCGAACCGAGCCGGCCGTCAACGGCCCGCTGACCACCGGCCGTTCTGTGATTCTCCAGAACACACAGATGGCCAGTCTGCCCCTGCCAGGACCGGTCCATGAAGATCCTAGCTTCAAATAACCGTGGTCATACTTCCTCCGTTTTCTGCCAGACGCTGTCTCCTCTCTCTTCACTAAAAATCGATCCTTGCATAAAGTTAGCTGAAGTTAACTCGCTAGATTTCACTGTTTCTCCTTATTTTTCTCTCACGCTGCGCCTCCCCTGAAGCCTCACACTTTGAAAACCGTTGGTATATACAAATGACAGTAGTGTAAGGTATCTCTTGTGCAAATTGTTCATGGTTATGGAGAGCTTTTTTCCAAATAATAATATTATAATGTCTCAACACCAAATACGTTAACTATGGTGCGTTCACATCGGACGCGATGCGATGTTTGGGCGCGTCACGATTACATGTAAAGCCAATTTAAAAGACACGGAGGGACGCAAATTCCCTATGACGGCGCACATTAGACACGCGGTGAGCATCTCAGCCTGCCGTCACTGACGTTGAATCAGAAAACCAAAACATTAGCCGTTAGCCGTTAGCTGTTAGCACACAGAGCTCACAGCTCCTCAAATCCGTTCAGAAAGATAAGATAGGTTCTTTAAGTTGCTGCTCCTCATTTTTAGCCATGGATGTGTACTTTTGCTGTAACACTGTAAATGTCCCCGTTGTGGGACGAATAAAGGAATTCTGAAACTATGGAGCAGTAAGTTCTCTGGCAGCCGGAGGTGAGGGGTTATCATTACGGTCTTAAGGCTCAGATTCATTTAAAGTGTTCATCAAGGTGTTGTTGATCAATAAAAGGCCTGTAACTTGTATATTAACACAACAATATATTCCATCCGTAAATGTGTGTATAGATGTTTGTTATGGTCAGGCCAATAAAGCTATTGGAATTGTACTATGAACTCTGCATTTAGAACTTTAAAAGGAATAAAATAAGAATTATAATTGTATAAGTTTGCCCGCATTTGGCAAGATATTTCAAACAAATTTTATAAGGAACCCAACAAGTACCATAACAAACAATAGCCTCTTGAGTCAGCACCTCAAAATATACATTCATAAGACAAACTTCACAATGGTAGACTAAGTGTTTTTAAAGTGGATCATTGAGAGAGTGTGGTGTGTAATATAGGTTTCTGTGCATGTAACTGGGCAGAGGGAGTTTCTCCCGCACACACTTCCTATATAACTGGAGTCACTTTTTGTTTAAAGAAGCAAAACATTTTTGTGTTGTTAATATTATTTTCAAGGTCCTTTCTATATTACATAAAAGAAGCAGAGATATAAACAAAGTATTTCCAGGATTTTGGCAGCAGTCAATATGATTTAACTATATTTCATGCAAGAGCGCAATGAGAATAAATGAGCAACATATGGTGTGCTAAATGTTGCCATGCTTTAAAACAAGGAAAAGCTTTCCACATTTTCCACATTATTTCAGATTACATTTATTTAGAAAAGCAGGAAATACATGGGAGAAAAAATGACTATTGATAGTGTTGCACAACTGCAATTACTCTACTCTGAATGTTTGACTATTAACTTAATGTCACATTGGATTCATGAGAAGGTGATCTAATGAGTAGTTTAATAAACCTATAATACTCCACAGTGGCTCTAGAACATTAATTAATTGAAAAGTGTCTTATGGTGAATCTATCCCTTCCTAACATTAGTTTGGTTCCACTGTGATGAGTATATTCCTGTGGCCATTAAAGTCTTAAATTAACCTTCATATTGCCAACCTGAGTACTATGATTCATTGAAAACAGCAACATTACATCCGTACTATTATTATTATGAATAGAGTGTCTTGTGTCTTTTTGATAAAAAGGCTCCTGTTCTGCTCATTTCCAGGTTCCTATTACTGTAGCTTTTAGTGCCTCTGCTGTGACATGCTTTGATGTTAGGGAATAGGGACCCTTTATTCCTTCACGAAAACACCACAAGATGGCAAACATCTCTGATGTAAACATCTAAATGTTCTGAAGGTTTTTTTTTTTATTGTTTTGTTCATAGGTAACAAGTTAAACTATTATGACTGAAATTCGCTTATTTCAAAATGAACTGCATGCAAGTATTTGCCACATAAAAAACGAACAATCATTTATCCTAAATGAATGAGTGTATGGTTCTGTGTTGAACAATGCAGATAAACAAGCGCTGCCACGACCTGATGGAGGAAGATCCACTTGAGCTGCCTAATGTCTCACCATAATCATAATTATGTATTAAGCCTCACAAGTTAAACTGATGGGGCCATTAATTAACCTAATCCATGCGTTCATTAGGAACCAGTTGAGTGTCAACATTCTTGTCTGCATGTAACATGTGGGTGGAATAAATCAGCTGGAGGCATCTTGATCCACTACAGTGGTATTTTCCTCAGAAAGGCTCTGATGTCTTCACATAATGACAGCTTCCATGACATGCATCCTGGCTGTAGGATAGTGAATGAACAGGTCATTAGTAAAACCACTTTCAGTGCAGAGTAATCACTAAACCCGAGTCTGGATTATTCAGCTAACAGGACTTTACTATGTCAAGATCTGAAAACAGTGCATCGGACTATGCTGTATATCTAGTAGGGATGTGCATCTCCATCACTGAGGCCGATGCGATGCGCATCTCGATACGTTGCCACGATACGATACATTAATGATACATTTGAAACACCAGGCGATGCGATGATACGATTCACCCCTGTTGCGATACGGTTCGATACGATTTGATTCAACAGTATGTGATACGATACAATTCAACACGATGCAAAATAATGATACTTCAATTTGGTACGACAGAGGATTTTTGTTTTATTCCTCATATGCAGCAAATCATACATTAACAAAAAATGCTTTACATATTTGGTTCTCTCTACTAGTACTGCACATCCCATCATGCTGTTTCCTTTTTACCTTAAAAAACTCTCCAGAGTACAGTACAATTGTGTAACACCTCACAGTTAAACAATTTAAGGATGCATTGCCCATGATTAACAATGTGTAAATAACTACCATAGTGCAATGCCCACACAGCTGCCAGCCTGATGTGCTTAACACACATCCATAGGCTAACTCACCAGTGAGCAGAAAGCAGTGGTTTCTATATGAACCATAAAGAATACAAATAACCTTTCCCAAACAGCTCTATCATAACTGCTTACAGTAAGGAAGACATTTAATCTGTTATTGGCAGTCACAGGCTGCTGTAAACTAAACACTAATCTCTTGGACAGAACACCTCACTGGGTGATTTAACTCATATGTCTAACTTTCAGGTTTCTCTTTTCAGCCGCGCCCCATGTCGCCTCTTTATGTGCGTCGCTAAGTTCCTCGTACTACTTGTGTACTTTAAAGCGGCTCGGTATCGTTTACAATTTGCGAGCGATTTTTCAAGTTGACCGTCTTTCTTGAAAAATCCGAAGTGTTGCCAAACATTTGATTTGTAGGTATTTTTCGGTGCGCTGTTTCTCTTTCTCCTCGACTTCCGTGTGTGTTGATAACTGAGACTCTCGGCCTCCGTAGAGCGCAGCAAAGATCAAAGATCATCTCTGCTGAGTGCTGACAGGATGAGGGGATATTATATTAATTCATTGTTTTTTTACTGATTTACACTTTTTTTTGCAACAGTATAATTTCCAGAAAAATAATGTCACCAAAGTCTTATTTACATTTACAACATTTGGTCTACCTATGTTGCAAATGTATTATCTCTTCAATTTACACACGGCATCTATTGCACGTCTGTCCGTCCTGGAAGAGGGATCCCTCCTCTGTTGCTCTCCCTGAGGTTTCTCCCATTTTTCCCTTTAAACTGTGGGGTTTTCTTTGGAAGTTTTTCCTTGTACGATGTGAGGGTCTTAGGACAGAGGGTGTCGTATTGTCATACTGATATTCTGTACAAACTGTGAAGTCCACTGAGACAAATGTAACATTTTTGATATTGGGCTATATAAATAAACATTGATTGATTGATTTAACATAATCTGGACAGCAAAATTAGGAAATGTGTTTGAAGCATCGGTCAAAACTGACATAATGTTTCATGTTAAATACCATCTTGGAACCTATAGCATAACATCTCTTTTCAAGGTTAGGATTAGGCACTCACAACACCAGCTTAAGGTTAGACAATGATGGAAGTAATACCACACAAAAAAAGCATCACTTCCAGGAATGAGATAAAGTCCTAAACTGTAAAGAGCTAAAGTGAATTGTATGGAGGCTCTGTGTGAAGGACATGGCGTGTGAGAGACATTAAAAAGATTGCTTAAACCGGCCCTGGCTAGTTGCCAGTTTCTTGAGCTGAGCGTTGGCTCAAGGACTGAATGAGTTTGTTTTAGACAGCGGGTAAATGACTGCCTTCCAAAATAACTGCTTAGTCATGCTTCAGGTGGAGGAGATGACAAATGACAATCAATTTAACCTTTCCTTCATCTTTATTTAGTAAAGTTGCATAGACAATGGTTTTCTTTAACATATTATTATGAAGTGTTGCACAAAGTAATGGATTCAGAATAATGAAAACCTTGACATTTAGACTGGTCCCTAAGCTTTGCTTTCCCTACTTTCAAGATGCATTTCAGTCAGTTAACAGTTCCCATTTTCCCTTTTTAAAATAAAAGCCCTACACATATACACTGCAACACTGCCTACCAGCAGAGGACACTTTCCTAAGAGGCAACTCAACAAAATAGTTAGTGACAAAAGTGGAGAACTGTGCACACTGAACCTCGCAAATAAATTGTTGATTGAGGACGCAAGAAGACAAGGATAGAGTGATAAAAAGAGTTATTTCTATTGAGGTAATCAGTATTTTACAAAACCTTCTTTCTTACTAATGCGGCTTTCCCACCAGCGCTTTTCCCGTTCTAGCTCTGTGCTAGAGCTTTTCTGGTTCAGCTCCGGTTTCCCTTTTCTGCTCCCGCTTTGTTCACACCGCCCGGAGCCCGACTGGTGCTGCCGCTGCTGCGTCATGACGTCACTGTTTACATCGCTGATTTGCTCCCCAGCGGCGCTCACAACAACAACAACAATGGGGGACTGCGTCTGGTCGATTATCGTGTTGCTTTTAATCACACGAAGCCAGATTAAATTAAATAACGACTTCTCAAACCTTATGCTTTTCTCCAGAGTGCCGTGGTTCATTGTTTATTAATGTGTTTCAGCGGCATTTACCGACCGCTGCAGTGCTGGCTGCTCTTCCACGGGAGTTTATTCTCCCGTTAACTCCGGGTTAGCTCACACTGCAGCGGCTGCTCTAATGTATTCACTGTCTGACTGTCACACAAGCAGCTGATACATATCCCCAGTTCCACTTAAGTGAATGTGTGTCAGTCTGAATTGACGCTGTTTGGCATCACAACCAGTGGTGTAGTGGGCGTTGGACGCGGGGTACGCCGTACCCCCACTTATTTGGAGCATGATCTTTTTTTCAATAGTCCAATAAATATAAAATCATTGCAAGTGTTATCAGTTGCAAGTATGTCTTTGTTGTAATAATGACAAAAACATAATACATTTCACAGTAATTATAATAAAAAATAAAAACGATTTCCTGAAAAAAGTATGATTCGTCATCAAGCTCGTGCCCCCGCGGCGGGGTGGGGGTGTGCCAGTGAAGAGCTGCCGATTTTGCGGCAGCTCTTTCCCTCAAGAATGCTAACGAAAAAGCTCTATAATGGCAGGCAAACATTTTTTACTTGACTTCTTTTCTAAAAAGAATATAATTCACAAGAAGAAAGAGGCTAGCAGCACCGAAGCTCCAAGCTACTAGTATACATCATCAGAAGAGCCGCCTAAAGACGTGGATAATGCTAGCAGTAACGTTAGCGTTAGCTGCGCTAGTAACGTTCCCCTGGCTAGCTCAGGCTCACCTTTCCCAGAGGTATGGAAGGAGGAGATGTGGCAGAGGAAACAAGAGGTGTGTGTGTGTGTGTGTGTGTGTGTGTGTGTGTGTGTGTGTGTGTGTGTGTGTGTGTGTGTGTGTGTGTGTGTGTGTGTGTGTGTGTGTGTGTGTGTGTGTGTGTGTGTGTGTGTGTGTGTGTGTGTGTGCACATGGGTGTGTGTGTGTGTGTGTGTGTGTGTGTGTGTGTGTGTGTGTGTGTGTGTGTGTGTGTGTGTGTGTGTGTGTGTATTTACAATGTAGGCTAGGCCTAATCAGAATAATTTCAAATCCAGATTCTATGTTGATTGCATAGGTAGGCTCTATTTTTCGTTTCGTTTATTTAATAAGTTAATATTAGGACAACTTTGGGAATTTTGTTTGTTTGTTATGAGTTTTAAAGAGAGAGAAAGAAAATAAATAAATAAATTTTTAATGTCATTTATGTGCCAGTGTGTCCATGGTTTTCAGTCTGTGTGTGTGTTGAGCGCAGCGCCGTCTGCTTTTTGCAGTACAGTAACCAGTGCTTGAATTGGGCCGGTACTCACCGGTACGCAGTACCGGCACTTATGATTTTTACCCTGAGTACCGGCAAGGTGCCGGTACTCAGTAAAATGCCGGTACTCAGCCGCCGGCAATATACGTATATATTGTAAACACAACGCAGCACAAATGTGGGTCTGACTCTTCCTCACAGAGGGTGACTGGCTGTCTACATGACGTGGCCTGCCGACATTGCCACTTTCATACAGATCATACTAATGCCCTCGATTGGTCTCTGTGTGTCATTCAAGCTCGGGAGGGTGTGTGTTGGTGTATGTGTGGCGCGAGCGAGCGAGAAAGCGCGCGCACCGGTTACGTGTATTGTTGTTAGCATCTGGTGCTAGCTAGCTGCGCTAAAGGATATAAGGAGCTTTTTCAACAACAAGGTGGAGGGAGAGTCCTTTGCTGTCAGACTGAGAGACTGATAACTACAGCTCTGGTGAGGTAAATTACTCTCTGAGTCTTTAGATATTTAACTTAGTTTAAGTTATCTCAGTGGGTCTCAAACGGTTCGGTCACCATTTATGTAAACACATATTTCCATTTGAGGGGGTAGTGATTCGTAAAATATGCATGAATAATACAAACAAAATGTTAACTAGGTGAAAAAAGGTAAGATAAACTTGTTGAGAGCTAAAACTAGTCTTTGCTGTTGCCTCAAAGAGGAGCAGGGGGGAGAGGAGGGAGACAGGAGAGGCTGATTCAGGAGCCCAGACACACTCACAACTATAAATGAACCAAAAACAAATAAATAAACAAGTTTCAATGTTTTTTCATATTGGATATTGTATGTTATTGGTTATGGCCATGTACTTATGATTTTTTAAATGTATACATTTTTGTTTCATATGGGTGTAGTTTCTTTATTTCCCCCTCAAAATGCACCAGATTGATGCATTTAAGTCCAACATTTAAAAAAAAATCTTACCGGGGGAGCATGCCCCCGGACCCCCCTATAGGATTTGAGGCCCGGCCCCACTGTTCCCAAATAGATTTGCAATTTTTCTAAATAGTAACCCATCTCCATATGTAGTAGATTTAAACTAGAGGGCTATCACTTTGTGCAGCAACGCTATTGACAAATAAATCCAGCAAAATGGCACAAAAAACTGGTAGTGGACTCAGGGACGAGGAGTCATTTAACCAGCCAGTAGGAGTCAAGCTTTACTTTCTTTTATATCCATAAAGAAAAAGTAAATCTGTTTACAGTTGTTTCATTATGGATGTTGAGAGGTATCCATATATCTCTTCATTTTGCTCTCAAAGTGCACCAGAATGATGCATCTAACTTCAATATTTTAAAAAAAATGTTCCCGGGGGAGCATGCCCCCGGACCCCCCTAGACTAGAGGGTGTCAGGTCCACTCCCCACTTATAAAAATAGCACTTTACCACTGCACCCCCTCTAATCTCAGATGCACCCTGAGTCATTTTGTTTAAGTACAGTGAGCCTTTCTAAAATATACAGTAAAGAGACAAACCCACCAGCATTATAGGATATACTATGACTTTGTGCCAAATACTTGTTGCTGATTTAGAGTGCTGGCACCTTTTTTATTCCAATTCAAGCACGGACAGTAACTAAAGTAGGACTAAGCATACCGGTAGTTTCTGTGGACCTGTCTGCCCGTTTTGTGAGTGCACTGCGCACGTGCGCACTTGTGTGGCATTGTTTGGAGCTAATTAAAATAGCGTCCCCCCAGTAAAAAAATCCCCACTACACCACTGATCACAACGCTGTTATGAAAGTTTCTCTGGTATAAAATGGGGGATGTTAGCATAGCAACCGAAGCTAAACTGACTACTTGTTGTCGCTATCCTATTGTGGCATAAACTTTTTTCTACAGGCACATTTTACCGGCGTATTTTTCATTATGATTCTACTTGTGATAGTCGGACATGACAACCTGTCGTACAATGTATTGATTCCATCCGATAGCTGCTATAATACAAAACGTCTGCCTCTCTCCACAATGATCCATGACAGTGAACGGATGGTCAAAGTAAGGTACAAATAAACGGAATCACACGAAGCCTGGTTAGTGTTGCCTGACTTTATAAAGTGTGTTTTTTTTTATAAGTGTGTGGTTGCCTTCTAGTCACTTTGCTCAGTACTACTGCTTGTAGGCAGGCATGACGAGACTCTTCAGTCGACCCATGTTCAGGGGAGGTGGGTTTAGTTTCCTGCACACCTCGACGTAAGAGAGACGTAAGCGGCGCCGCCTCTTAGATCCGGAGTCTTGCTTCTAGACCGACAATATTTTGGAGCTTGAAACTAACCGGATTCCGGAACTAAGAGGCGGCGGCGCTGCGGTGTGAACAGGAAAAACAGGTACTTTTCATTCTCCAGCTCCGAGCCGGCCCTGAAAACGCGTTGGTGTGAAAGGGGCATAAGACTACATTTTTGTTTTGCCTTTATCCTATCACTAAGATTGATTGTTTCTAGTTTTTAGGATTGTGCCAATTGTTTTTTGCTTTAGACAACATTAGCCATGTTGCTAGCCGTAGCCAAGTTGCAATCAATGTTATAAAGTGATCTTGTTCATGTGAAAAATTACAGACATAGTATATCTATTCACTGTCTCCTGCAGAGTTTCCAAACACATACACTGGTCCTGCAGAAACACAATTCCTTTGCTTACATAAGTAAAAAAAACATTTTTGCTCAAGCTTAAAAGAGAATTCAAGCAGGTCAAAACACATTATATCAATGGTCCGCAATTAACTTTTTATGGAGTTACTTTTGTACCAAAAATTCCTTTTTAAACGCAAAAGGGTGTAATTTTCCCTTTTCTTTGCATAATTTGTATTTATTTATTAATGCTTGGGATAAATTATTTAAGCATTTTCGTACATTTAAACAATACCTGCCAATTCATATCAATAATTTAGTAACCTTTTTCTGTGCCTGTGAAGGGAGCCACCTTAAGCTCCGTTTGTATCACACATTCTTTCTCCTGCAATATTCATCAATTACAGTTTCAAGAACTTTCATTCATGGGATTCTAATTTGTGTTAATGGCTGATTTGACACACAATTGAACCTGAAAGTAAAACACTGTGTAATTTTCTTCCCTGAGTGAAATGCTGTTTTCATGTTCAAGAGGATACTAGATGCGTTGAGGCGCATCCCATAGTGAGACATCTCACTTCATGTTACTCTGAGAACTGGGGTTACGTAAGTAACCTATAGTTTTCATGTTCAAGAGGATACTAGATAGATAAAGAAGAGGAGAAAACAGTATTCACAAAAGGTAGTAAAAGGAACATGCAGTACTGGGCACACTTTGATTTGAGTCCGGAAACACAGAGAGAATCGTTGCTTAGGAACCAAGACCAACGGCCTCTTCCTCCAACATTAGCTTCAGGCTTTACATTTATTTGGTAAAATGGCATCCTAATGTGTAAAACATATGAACTCAACTGATCATGCCCAAAGGACTAGCATATGCTAACTCTTAAACTAAGTGGTCATTCTACTTTCAAAGCAGAATGGGCTGCCTGGCAAGCATCAAGTCTACTCCTTTATATATTTATTCAGTGCAGGCGGGCATGATAAAGAGCTGCAACACTTGAGGGTAATAAATAGTTGTAATATAAAGCTTGGACATCTTCCAGGGAGCATTACTCTTTCAAACAGTGGGCTCATCATCGCTGCTCTGGATCCCCGTGACAGAGCCGTTTGAACAACGCTGCCTGCCCCATGCTGCCAGTTACCAAGGATTTGTAGTTGGTTAGCTATTTATCACTAAGCATTGATTGAGAAAAAGACCAAAATGTGAAATAGACATGTTAAGCAAGCCACACGTTGAATGACTTGTTTATTGAGATTTGCATCGGAAGTTTTTTCTGGATAGATTTTCATGCATTTTGTTTCAGATAATCATGTCCATCATGTATGTACTCGACTGATGTTTATATGCTTTTAACATATGAGATAATAGGACTGTTTAGGAGCTTCATTATATGGGAGCTGTTCCTTTCCATTTCTGTAATTTACTTAAATGTCACGTATTATACTGTACTCCAACAATATATTATGGGTTATTGTTGGCTGAAACACCATACAGATCATTGTAGCATGACCCTTTTCCAAAAGGGCTATTTCTTTGTCTGTAGCTTTAAATGCTAATGAGCTGCTGATGGCCACGCCCCTTTGCGGACGTTTTTACAGCTCTCCGCCCCCCTGCCAAGCAGCTCCATGGTAACAGTGAACACCACAGAGGAGAAGCGTTTCACAATGTCCACCGGCAGAAACTCAGTGCTGCAGGGGTTCATTTATGATCCTGAATCCGACCCTGAGCAACAGCCAGAGGCCGAAGTTAGAATTCTCGCAGCATACAACTAGTCTTCTTAGACATCCTGCTGAAACCGGTGGCCAAAAATACACAGACACACAGAGGTGCTGCGGGCGGGGGGAGATTCAGGTAAGAGGGTGGGCGGGGCTTACCATGGTGGGCTTGTTGCTAATTCCGTACAACCTACAACATACAAGATGACCTCAACTGTGAACCGAAACCTACGTGACCACATTTTTGTGGGAGAGAAACTCCCTCTGGAGGGAACACAGGGATGTTTGCCTTGAGACCATTTACATGCACAAAAACGTATAGAACACACTACGGGAGAGGGAGAAGGGACGACCCCAAAAAGCATAATAGGGCCTCTTTAAAGATGTATTTGAACATGGGAACAATGTAACATTTTAATTGTTGGAACAAGAAAAGTGCAAACATATGTAGGATATATGGAAGCAGTTTTATTATGCCATCCATAGGCAGTCATGAGCAGTCATGAGTTTCAATCTGTATTATATACCCTGGGCTCAGAACTTCCTCATCTTGGTGGAAACCACCTAACTCCCAGCTAATGGAGCTGGAGCATTTGAGAAGCTTTAGAAGTGCTGCAGCTGGGACTGCTACTGACCTGTGACCGATCACCTATTACTCTAAGTGTTACTTTCTACTCTTTGAAAAAGTGACAGCCATATACTGAATTTCTGACACGTTTGAATATGTCCACTATATGTTATTACTGTATATTAACCCATATGAATGTTATCAACAAAGGGACACGTTTAAATCAAATCTACTGAGCATAAGCACCTCTTTTCATTTACCTGCATTATTAGTTGGAAACTAATGCTTTTAATTATAAGTGGAACATGGCAGGCAACACACAACTTGTACAGCCAATATATAAAGAAGGGAAAATACAGGGAAAACATGCAAACAGATGGCAAAGGTACAACCAATAAGTGTAACATGCCATGTAGCTGTCATAAGGCTTCATAGCTGTCAGGTAACATATTATATACCCTGTAGTTTCAGTTTATTGTCCAAGTACTGAGAGCTGTTGACAGGGGAGCAGGCTGATGAGCTATAGCCTCCATTAGAGGTGCACTACCAGTTCAATACTCAGAGGCCTTATATAAAACAAGCAATGAAATAAAGACAGAGGCTCTGGCTAAACTCTCAGGGACAACTAATGTGTGCATTTGTAGCCTTCAACTTATCCCCTGATCACTGCTGCATCATCCAGGTCTAAAAACGGCTCCAGACATACAACTGAGAACTGCTCTGCATGACAAGTCAACTGACCTTCCTGTGTTATAATAGATAGGAATTAGCAGTTAGTTGTTCAGAGCAGGGGATATTTTCACTGAAGATGTATTGACAGAATGATTAATCGTGGCATAGCAGCAGACAAACAAACAATCCGTTTCAATCTGATTCCACCCTCTCTCAGAGTACATGCATCAACTGACGTCTAATATTTTCTCATGTTGGTGCTTTATTTTTGCTAAAAAAAAAATGTCTTATCATATGGCTACATTATGCAATAGCCTATAATCTTTGAGACATAACCTTTAAACTTCAGTCGGTCATTTGTTGGCTGTTAAACCATATGGCTGACAGTCCTGCTTGTGTTTTATTATTGCATTCATGTGAAATAATAACCTGCTTTTACTTGTTTTGTAGTGGTTTAGTGTCCCCTCCACCCCCACGCTGTATGTCTACAAGCTAAGCTTGAGCTGGAACAAACACAATCTCTCACATGACGCCTGAGCTGGAACAAATGCCTATAAGCACATCATATTCTAATTTGGTCCCGCCCTTTGAACAAATAAAGACATGGCTTTTAATTGAAAAGATACTGCTCAGCAGCCCTGTTATCATATTATTTCAATATAAGCTTTTAAGGGCTTTATTCCAATTATAACTGTTATGTATACTGAATGATTGGGCTTAGTATACACTCTTTTTACCAAAATGCCCTATCTACAGTTGAAAAAAATGCAATATGAAAAGAACAGAGGGACATAACGGAATAATAGACATTGTTACCAGAACGTACCACAAGCAATAATTGAAAATGGTCTTGAAGTACCAAAGGCTTTTTTACCAACTATTTCATAACTAGTTTGGAAGCATGTTTGGAGCAGGTTACCTGGATCAGTTTACATCTGACTTTAAACCTTACAAATGCAATTGCTATTTATTTATTTATTAATATATTCATGTTTTTTTATTAATATTTCTTAATTAATCAATTTATTTATTTATTTTTTGCTATTTTTGACAATACTTAGTTATTGTATCAATCACATTTGAGTTGCTTTGAAATAAAGCACCCTCCATACAAATTCAAGTATTGACAAAAAGTATAAATAAATATTTGTATTTTTGCATTAAGTAAAGCCTGAAAAAGATTATCACAAACAATTATTTAAATGAAAGACCTAGAACTCTATGAATACATATTATATTTATGAAAGAATAAGGGAGTTACATATTGATGTGAATGAAATGAAGGGTGCAAAGAAAAGTAATATTCTCATATTGTGTTAATGGTCTTGAAAGCAAGCAGACTTATACAGATCTTGAACTGGAATTGAACTTCAGTATATTGTGGATGAGTGTTCAAAGGCAGGGGAAACTAGGTCGGGCTTTTATGGGACACAGCTTTGGTCTTCCAACCATGCCCATGGGAGCTTTGTCTCATAATTGGTTCATGACCACATCACTGCTCCAGTTTATCTGCCCATGGTTTGGAGAGTTCGCTAATGGGTCATGTGGCAAAGTCAGGTTTTGATTGTTCTTGTCCTCAGGGAGAACCCTAAATAGGAGGACACACTTGTTTGGGGAGTCTAAAATGTGTCCCAGCAGGAGCTTCAGTGGGCTCAAAGTTTGATATGGCCAAGAAACATCCAAACATCACCCAGTGTTTCCTACGTTTTTTTCAAACTGACACATGAAAATGGGCCAGTTAGACCCCCACCAGCACCCCCCTTCAACCCTCTGTTTTCACAGAGAAGACAAATGCTGGTGGGACGAGGCCAGCAGCTCCTCTGATGATAATCGAGGCTCAGTGTCTGAGAAAGTGTATGAGCTTTGCCTAATTGAGCTGGACACAAAGCTAAGCCAGGGATAAAAGCACCGCTGTGAATAATATGAACACACTCACAGCTCCACACATCAGGCCAAATGTGCTGGAGCGCTCGCTTCCACTTGACTTGCATAAACGTTTTCTACAGTGTACAGTAAATGCAATAAATCAGACGCCACAGACCAGAGGACTCCAAATTACAGCCCCCAGAAACATAACTACAGACGATTAAAGGCGCTCATTGGAAGTATTATGCTTGCTAATGGCTGAAACGCCTAAGAGACGTTGAGTCTCTGGAGAGTCAGCGAGTAGACGGCACATATGCAGGAATGATTGGGTTCATTCATTAGCCCACTCCGGGCAAATTCCATTAAAGCCTGGGAGGCTTATCTCTCCGATAGCGTGGCCTTGTCTGATGAAAAGGAACATAACTTTCAATATGTGAGTCGTGAGGGAAGACTCACAATGTCATCAGAAAAACATTCTACTGCTTGAGTTGATTGAATTAAGTGTAGACAATGCCCAATAGGATTTTAAAAGTTTTAACAGATATTTCATGAATTCTTTAGGTTCACAAATCTGAGTCTGAAGTATCAACAGAGAAACGTTAGTCTTTTAGAACATCCTAGACACTGAACACTTTGTTCTCTGCTTTATAGCTTTAGGTGACAAAGACATGTTCACTTATACATACTGATGGAACTGCCAACACATCAGAAGAGAGGCAGAATATGAATTGTACTTTTTCACATCGCAGAATAGTGTAAATGTCATAGTCTCATGTTCACGCTGTTGAAACGCTCTTATTAAACTCCTAAAGCCAACTTTGAGTTCTTTCACTTTGTATAAAAATATCTCAAATCTGAGGATAAATTGCTGTTACTTTCCTCTGTGAAGTCTTGTACATGTCTAAAGGGGAATACATGGGGCGTTTCTGAAGACATCTTAGTAATATTACTTTTCTTTATTGCCATACCCTCAATATGTTATGTGATTTTTAAAGGGTTTCTCTTTCCCTTTTAAACAATCAGCTGACAGGAGAAAAACAACTGTAACACCCGTTTACACTGTAATTTGTTTTGAATCAATTTGTACTAAAGTTCTGAACATGTTCTTTGTTTTAGTCACTAAATGTAATCTCCATTCAAAATGATACTATATAAGCCATAAAGTGTATGGCACTTCACAGGAGTTGGGATGATATTATCGATGCAGGTGACAACTTTTCAGAAACAACATCCAATGAATGAATAACGATTATTAATAATGCCTGGATAAAATGAACACCTATTGAGGTACAAACACATCATGATGAGTTCAAACTAACAATTGACCTTTCGCAAAGCCACGCCCCTAAATGCCCGTTGTCCAATCATATTCGATCACGTGCGCGGCTCCCTGTGGAAGTCCGACAAGCTTAGCGTTCAAATTCATTGCGAAAATGGTGAAGCGTTGTGCCTAGGGTCTTTGCAAATCGGATAGCAGATATCCCATAAGCTTAGAGGGGGGGGGGGGGGGGTGATATTTTACCCGTTTCCTAAACCCAAAACCCGAGAGGAGAGATGCCGCCAGTGGATAAAGAAATGCGGCAGGCCCCATGCCCAACTGCATATGGCGAATATCAACGAACACAAATACGTTTGCTCCAAGGTAAATACATGCTAACGTAGCTAGCTAGCTAGCAAAGATTACATTCACAAATTAACTAACTAATTTAATTAACTAATTTCACTCACTAACGTTAGCTAAAGTCACACGACTACAGCTGTAAGCTGTGTGCTTATAGGTCGTTTTGACCATGTATATCACTTGATGCATAATAATGTCTGAACAGCTGAGCTCCGTTATTAGTCTACCTGTGGTCAAAGTACAAACAGGAAAGCCAACAGGCAATCATTCCTTTATATTTTGCTTTAATCTTTGTTACATTTTGTTAATGGAAAGCCTACTGCCGACTTCCCTAATCCTGCTGCACAAGTGGGCACCCCGACCCCCACAAAGGAACAACAAGGTGGATGCAGAAAGCCACCAAGGAAACGGTAGTGAACTTTAGACAAACTACAACATTTAATGCCTCTTGTGATTGTATTGTTTTATTCCAAAATAATAATAATAATTCCGTCGAATTTGACATACAGCTCATGTGGTTTTTCACTGTTGCACTGCGACCTGTATGCAAGTGCCTCTATTGATGTTGTGCCTCCCTCTTTTCTAATGTTTATACTGTGGATATAACCCTCCATAGCGTATTGTAGCCCCTTTTGTCGGGACCTGGAGGATATTGCTGCGTTATTGCTCCAAAATGAGTCTGTTAAGGCGACTCCGACGTTACGGAGACCCTCCATTATGGCTTTGTTTAACGCATCTGGCTCTCAGCTTGTCGGACTAGCAACAGTAACCAAGGGGGGGCGTGGCTTTGCGAAAAGTCAATTGAAAAAAGTATTTGTGGTTCATTGCTCCAAACATGTTTTACATATCTGATTTCCTAACCCATTTGTCTTTATCAAATGTGTCACTGATAACATTGGACCATGTTGGCTTTGAATAAAACAGTGGAGGATGGATCATTTGTCACAAAGAACAAAAAGTGTTTCCGCTAGGATTTTTTCTTGCAGGTCAAACGTCCGGACAGCATTTATTTTACCGGACAAATTTGAAAATTACCGGTCATCAGTGGCGGCTGGTGGAAATTATTTTAGGTGGGGCTATTGTAATGGTGAATAAACCACACGGGGAACATTTTGAGAAATGACCCCTTAAATTACTATTTCATCGTTGCTGTTGTATGATTGGTGTTTAGCTACGGTATTCAACGTCTACAGCACCTCCGCTTTTAGGGTTGACGTTGACCCAAACGTCGCCCGGAGGTCCCCCGGTGTTCTTGCGGGAGCTGCTGCACTAGCTAACGCTCCACTAGCTAACGCTACATTAGCAAAACAAACGCTTATTTCTTTTGCAAAAGGTGCAGCGGGCTTCAAACACGTTCCCCTCCACTGGTTTCAACCAAGCACTAAATTAGATGTTTTCCAACCAAATACGGTTGAACTGACACTTCCCCATATTAATTTGTAAGTAGATTCGAAGATACATGAGTTTCTGACTGCCGCAAACTGAAGCTTGGTTGCTGGGTTACTAGCTGGGTGTTATCCAATAAGGGGCCGGGGGAAACAAAGTTAGTGATTACTGGTTCCATGTTGATTTAATTCAATACAAATTGTTGGGGGGAACTGAAAGGCTATTACCATACTGGTTACTTTGCAGCCCGGACATTTCCCCCAAAACACATTTAGAAGCTATCGCAACACAGAAGTACCTTTCAAATCCGATCATTTTTAAGACCTTCTAAATCATATTTAAGACCTTTCTTATTTTTTTGGTCATATCTAAGACCTTTTTAAGGCCTTACATTCAGATTATCAAATGTAAGACCTTTTTAGACCCAGCAGGAACCCTGAGGAGACTAAATACGAACATTATATGCAGACACAGAAATATTAGAAAACAGACCATTAAGGCAAAACATCTAGTTTGATGGATGCTGTCAAAACTGAACTACAATAATGTGTGTGTGTGTGTGTGTGTGTGTGTGTGTGTGTGTGTGTGTGTGTGTGTGTGTGTGTGTGTGTGTGGGTGTGTGTGTGTGTGTGTGTGTGTCATATATCACCTAAGATGTTTAAAACTCGCTTTTATATTGCTTCAGTTTATAATCGTAACAGATCGAAAGATTCAGATTCATTTTTCAATAAATGATTCCACAAACAACATAATTATTACATTCAAAGAAACTACTTGTAGATGAAGTACATTATTCAAAAGTTTTAATTAACTTTTGATAATAACAAGGGAGAAACGGATCCTTTCGTTTCCTCTCTCCCTCCCTCTCTCTCCTGACAGCCCGTCAGTTTCTCATGCAGTGCGCTAAACAGTGGCCGGGGCTTCAGATGATTATGCAGCAGCTGATCTGATCTCTCTCTCTCATCCGGTTATACTTCACTTGCGTTTATGTCCATATCGATCAGATCCAGCTCTCCTGATCGGCCTTTATAGAGAGCGCAGATCAAACTATTAAGAGTGAATATCCAACACACTCTCACTCCATAATCATCCAGGAGCAACGCTTGGTCAGGTTCCCGTGGCGTGCAGTTGTGACGCTCCTAGGCTCCTTCAGCTTCATAAAGGGACGCAAATAGCTTTCAACTGATTGCAATGTATTCCCATCTGCGGCGGGATTTGACGCTCATGGAAGCACGGCATTCGTTTGTGTCAGCTGCCCTTAAAGGCAATGTGAGCATCCATTCCCATTGGATAATTGAGAATTGTACACCCGGAAGTAAGTATTCCCCTTACTGTCGATTGATTTTACAGTGATATCTGCACTACTCATCGACTAAAAAACACCAGATTATCCTTGTTAATTAAACAACATTGATTGGTTTAAATTGTGTGCAATGCTTTTGTATTTTTCCCCTTTGATTCGGAGAAACAAATATTTTTTCGGAGTAAAGGATGGCAGAAGATACTACACTACCCAGAATCCCCAGCTATCGTTTAGGACTACACCATGTGCTCTGTTTGACAAACCCCTTTTTCACCATTCATTCCAATGGCTGGCGTCTATGTCACGTGATCTTCAAATTTCTCCCTGCAGAAAAAAAAAACATGGCCGAACTTCGTTTTATTCTCGGTGGAAAATCCCTATTTTAAAGTTAATTGGCCATTAAAACCCTTTCATGCATGAATTATGAAAGCCTCAGTCAGGATTTTTTTACCAAGTGTTATTATTGCTCTTGGGGCATGAAAAACAAGATTTGAACTTTTTATTTTTATCTTATCTATTTTTTTCAAAGAGATTTTTATATGTCCACTCAGCGTTCAGGGTTTGAACTGAAGAGATGTACATTTTGAAAAAATGATAAATAAAGATGTGCAAACTTTTTACGGCCCAAAAAGATATTGCAGATGAAGTATTTTCAAGAATAACCAGGGCCATGGGCCAATTTGAGGCCCCACGCACAGTTATTTGATGAGTGCTAGTGGAGCCTCGCAGCGGTGAAACCGTGCCGCGCCACATACGTAAGTGCATAGGTGCGCCTCAGATGAGGCCCCCCTCCGCAAGGTGTGGCCCCCTCCACAAGGTGAGGCCCCACACAGTCTGCATGATCTGCCTGTAGGAAGGGACGGCCCTGGGTACAGCAGCAGCAGTACCAGTATTCATTGTAGTTGAAATATAGCCAGTGATGCATGACCTCCACTGTAGTGGACAGGTGGTTAATCATGATTTCCTGCAAACATAAAATCAATAATTTGATAATTTATGAATGATATAATTGCTTAGTTGTTACTTGATGTCACCACATTTTTTATACCTGCAGGGGACGCTTTCAATAAAAGGATTGGCAAGATATAGATGGGTGACTTGGTCCATTTGGCTTTCTGTCGTCCATCTTGGTTTAGAGACATGTATCATGCACTTACACTGACTTGGCACTAAGTGGCAATGTATGGGATGATGCAATAGGGTCATATGTAGTGGCTGATGGTGCAACTATGCAAAAAAAGATAATGCATATACAAGAAAACACCTTTTGAATAGCTGTCCACTGTAGTGACCTCTATATTACGAAGATTACTTCAGGAAATTGCGTCCATAGAACGTTTTCATTGTTACCAAGGTGGTTGCTAGGGACGCTGCTATCGATATTATTTCTGTTATGTTGTGTAACTGTTTAATGGTGTTATCTTTATTGCTACCCCCTTCCCCGTCAATGTATAGTGTTGGTCCACAGCGCAAACGTATTAATTAAAACAAAATCTGCATCTAAAGATACATTATTTTCCCCTGTGCAATTCCAGTCTCACATCACATCGTCATTAACAAATACCGGAAACAGACCGAAAACATTTAAAAAAAAAATTATAATACTTTATTCCGAGTGTGCTTGCTTTTCTCTTTGAAAGTCACCACATAACAGCATTGTAATACACGGTTCGGCTGCATTAAATATTACATATCTGCCGTAGTTCTCTATCTATAGAGCCCTGATGAGAAGACTTCTAGACAAACATGAGGAACTGCCGCCAACACTGAAAACGTGACGTGGATCATAAATATATCAGCAATTAAACAACATCTTACATTTATTTTCACACAATAAGTCTCTTCGCAGTATCAACACTAATTCGGCTGACTTTTATTTGTGATTATATTTGAATTGTTAGATAGGCTGTATTTACACCATAAAGGTGCACAGCTGATATAAAGGGACACCTAGTGGTTAAAGCATGTTATTGAATTTCATTATTTTTATTATTAGATATTAATAGGATCCCTATAAAGTATATTCATTACTCGTTATTCTCTACTAATAGTTAATTAAAGACTGTATATGTGACCCGATCTATCGAAATCAGTCGGAAATTGCAACGGCTCATTTCAAAATAAACGTGGTTTTGCTGGATTTTAAACAAACAAAGTCTTGGCTTTCAGAATATGAAACTTTTATTTCCAAACTCACACGATAAATACATTCTTTAAGCTTGTAAAGGGAAGATGACAGGCAATCTGCTCTTCCGCAGCGCCGCCCCCCCTCCCTCCGGCTGACATTATGAATGTAAGCGTAGAATAATCATAAATAGGCAGGGTCCGTTACAGTTTGTTTTCATCTGATTTAAATAAAACAAAGTCTTGGCTTTCAGAATATTAAACTTGTTTTTGCAAATTCAGATGATAAATAAAACTTTTAAGCTTGTAACGGCATAATTACAAGCGGAGAACGGAGTAATGTAACGCTACAGCAGGCATAACAACAGCCGGTGTTTCTCGTGAGGGTTTTCCCCGGGAAACAAACGCAATACACACAAACGCTAAAAGACATAAAAACACACACACGTATACACACACACACACTCGCAAGCTTCCCCAGACCACTAATCCAAACGAAAATATCTTCCCTTCGTAGTATTTTGATAATTTGCTCCGCTAATAATCAATCAGATCGATGGATTCCAGAGAAGAGAAAACTTTGAAGGCCTTTTTCTCAAAATGATGACTCGGTGACAGTCATTATGTAATGTGACATAT
Source organism: Notothenia rossii (assembly GCF_949606895.1). Lineage (NCBI taxonomy): Eukaryota > Metazoa > Chordata > Actinopteri > Perciformes > Nototheniidae > Notothenia > Notothenia rossii. Next base: position 33,079,840 of record NC_136907.1, read on the forward strand.
TTCGCTTAATATTTGGAGTACAAAAACAATCCGAAATAATTAGAAAGCTAGGAATATCCTCTTTCCAGCAGTGTGTACAACTCAAAATGTGTCTTCGGGTCAATGCGACTGATTTCGAGAGAGCAGGTCACATATAATGACTATTTTGCACATCCCTTTCAAGATTTCAAGATTTTCTAAGGTTTATTGACATGTCATATTCACAAACGGTGTAGTTATGCAATGAATGAAAAACTTGGGTCGCAGGTTCCTCAATAGTGCATTACAAGACATCTATCAATATTTGTGCATACCTCCAGCAATGTTAACTATGTTGAAGCACTTATTTTAACTGATATTATGCATATGTATTATACTCTTATAAGATGTATGTAGATATTTCATCTCCGGCCTTGTCAGGTATTGAACAATCAATAAATAAAGAACACAGAATCATTCAATATAAAACACATAATTTGTGTGATTCTACTAAATGATTTACAAATAAACACCACTGCATATTTACAACTGTTACACATGCTGATGTTTCCAACTTGGAATCAATAAAGTATATCTTATCTTAAGATGATCGATGGCCATATTTGCAAAATTTGCCTCTGAACCTTGACAAGTGCATGTTTCAGGCTTATCAATTAATGTAATGTAATGTTATCAATTAACAACAGGAGGGGTCACAAACATAAGACCAGCTGTTAAATAAAGCTCTTCTGACCTTAACTGGCATGTGGGTATATATATTAATGCTGCCCATTATGGGCACAAGCAATTTTCACCCATTTATTAATTATATGTTTTAAATTTGAGTGTTTCCTATCCCCTAAACCTCCAGGGATGTACACAGTTTAATACTGGCAACTTCTTATTATGGGAAATACGAAAACGTCTTTTAAAACTACAACTCCCAGTAGAGAAGTGCCATAGATAGAGAACATGTTGCGAAACACAATAGCCAGCATGTGTAGTTCTGGGGACGGGGTGGGGGAGGGGGGGACGCGGTGGACCCGTTCAAATCCAGTTTTGGACAGTCTGCCGTGCTTCCATCCCATTTCAAGTGCTGTTCGACGCTCAGCGTAACCCTCGGAGCACACTCTCCAATCACAGAGCTTGAGGACTATCACGGGGTTTGTCAAGTGAAGCGGAAAGAATACTTACTTCCGGGTGTAATATCCTCTAAAGCAAAGCTGCTCCGACCCTCGGTCCTGACGGACTCCAACTTGTGTTTATTAATCAAACAAATAAATAAACACAAGGATAATTATGTGTTATTGTTGAGTAAATGGAGAATTGCACAGGGGAAACTAACGTAGGCTATTTATGCCACAATTTTAGATGCGGATTTTGTTAAACTAATACGTTTGCGCTGTGGACCAACACTATACATTGACGGGGAAGGGGGTAGCAATAAAGATAACACCATTAAACAGTTACACAACATAACATAAATAATATTGATAGCAGCGTCCCTAGCAACAAGTAACAAGTAGTTAATAATAATAAAAGACATTAAGAAAAAGGCATTTTAAACAGTCATTAAAAAGCAACAAAATCTACCTGCATTGCATTACTCTAAACGTGTAATAACGGGCTTTAACCAGTAGGTGGTTTGGGTTAAAAAGCTGTCAAGTTTACAGTGTTAACAAAATAAAATATACTGCTGTTTCTGGTTTAGTTTACGACGGATATATTTAGTTATTGTTTTGATATTTGTAACACAAAAGCGATGGAAAAAACCCACAGCAACACAGAAAAGATGGTCTTAACATGACCCAGCGTTCTAGTAGTTAATAAAAATCTATAATATCAAAACAAAATATTACTAACTTATTGTGAAATTCAAACTGAACGGTAAAAGAATAGTTTCCGGTCTATTCTGAGCCCGATCTCTGTAGATAAATGGAAATAAAGAACTACGACAGATGTGTAATATATTTAATGCAGCCGAACCATTTATTACAATGCATTCATGGGATGACTTTCAAAGAGTAAAGCCAGCACTGCTGAATAAAGTATGATTTTATCTTTTACGAAACGTTTTTTTTCATATGGAATGTAGTTGGAGGTCAACCAATCACAGAGCTTAAGAACTAATCATGGGGTTTGTCAAACAGAGCACATGGTGTAGTCCTAAACGATAGCTGGGGATTCTGGGTAGTGTAGTGTCTTCTGCCATCCTTTACTCCGAAAAAATATTTGTTTCTCCGAATCAAAGGGGAAAAATACAAAAGCATTGCACACAATTTAAACAAATCAATGTTGTGTAATTAACAAGGATAATCTGGTGTTTTTTAGTCGATGAGTAGTGCAGATATCACTGTAAAATCAATCGACAGTAAGGGGAATACTTACTTCCGGGAGTACAATTCTCCGTTATCCAATGGGAATGGACGCTCACATTGCCTTTAAGGGCAGCCGACACAAACGAATGCCGTGCTTCCATGAGCGTCAAATCCCGCCGCAGATGGGAATACATTGCAATCATTGGAAAGCTATTTGCGTCCCTTTATGAAGCTGAAGGAGCCTAAGAGCGTCACAACTGCACGCCACGGGACCCTGACCAAATGTCGCTCCTGGAAGATTATGGAGTGAGAGTGTGTTGGAATATCGGCCGATAATGATCGGCGGCCAATCGATCGGAGCATCGGACATTTTGACGCAGGTTTTGAATTTACCGGTTTTTATTCAATTTTACCAGCTTAAAACCGGTAATTACCGGCTAACGGAAACCCTGGTCTGTATATGTATTTCCTGTTTCTTATTGTAAAGTCAGTTTTTACTCTTAATGTATCATTAAGTAATCTGCAGTAACAACTAAATACTGTCCTGTAACGGTACGTCCACACAGCAGCTTTAAAATAATCTTCCAACGCTTCCAACGCTTCTCTGCCCATTGACTTTCAACGGGAGTGACGTCACTTTGCCTCGCTTTTCGCCGAACTGCATTGTGGGGAAGCGAAGCGAAGATTTACAGGATTTACAGGATTTTCAGGATTCAAAAGTTGAGCAATGTTCAACTTTTGAAGCTGAGCTGGAAGCGTCAGCCAATCAAATCCTGTTTATGCAAATCTGACAGTCCAAGCGCTAGCAATAGTAGCCAATCAAACCGCGTGCAAGCTGGGAGAGCCAGACCGCAGTTAATTTCCTCATATTCCAAACGAGAAATTACGGTAGCAAATCACCCGGTTCTTTACGACCAGAACTATTTACCGGGATACAAACCGGAGGAACCAGGCATGGAGGGAGGTGGCAGAGACAGTGGGTGAAACTGGTAGGTTTTCGCCTGTTTGGGGAGTTTATATATATATTGCTCGCTTAAAATCCCCGGGGTTTTTTGCTTTGTATGCCGGGGGCGGGAGATTCATGTGATTGGTTGTTGGTCGCGTTGCTCGCGAAAAATCCCCAAGCTCTCAGACACGCCCAGCTCCAAGATTTTCAAGATTTGTGGACGTACCGTAAGTGCCTTAACTGCCTCAACAAACACGCAGAGTCAACATCTGTGCAACATTTCCACTGTAAAGGGTTGTGCCTCAGTGAGTCTTGTCTTTAAAAGCTGTGTTAGTGGCTGTGTATACATTCAGGTGGGCTTGCTGTATCACAGGCACTGGAGCCTGGAGTACATTTAGTGTGGATGGAGATAAAGGAAAAGAAAGATTCCTACAATATGGGTTGGCTAGCCATCCTCCATCTCCAAATCTCTCTTGTCTGGCACACAGAAACAGTCAGTGGCAAAGGCTAAGTGGATAGTTGGGTCTAATGGCCTGCTGATCCTATAAATAATAGCTACACACTTTCCTCCCCATTGATCACACACCCTTGGCTGTGTGAGTGGGGGCTGTTTTATGTTGGATGGAGCTGACCTCAGAGCATGCTTGGCTGCTTTTTCCTCCACATGCCTCTACTGCAAGATCTATCAAATGGCGGGTCTGTACACCTCGAGGAATGACACCGCCTAATTGGCTGCTATGAGAGAACCATCACTTAATTCTAGCGTGGAAGTGAGGGAAAGGACTGACTCTGGACAAGGTTAACTAACTGCACTGCCAAATGTTTGGCCTTGAAAACTTTTAAAAAGGACTATAGTGCATGCTTTGTGTTTCACAGCGGAGGGGTTTTTTGGAGCCAGAAAAATAAGCCCTTCAGATCATTACTGACCATCTTTCATTAAACTGGTTAGAAGATTTTGCTTTAGTTTTTTAGCAGATTGTACATCTTAATGCGGTCACACAGGTCAATTGTCAGAGTCAGAGGCCCTCACACAAATCTATCCGAGGTCTGCTGATTTCCATTTAGAAATCACCGGGTCGAGAAGACGGAAGGTCAAAGGGCGCATAGCCTTCTCATCTTAAGTACCACAGTGTGTGCCCTTCACAGTGAGAACTAGCAGGGCATGACTGCGGGGAAGATTTCACACCGAAAGAAAATGGAATATTAATATGATTTATCTACATATCTGTGTTACACTCCACAGAGGAAGACGGAATTGACTGAAATTAATATAATTCTTTTTACTGCTCGGTCCCAATTGATTCTTCTGATACAAACATTTTGGAGGACACAGATTGGTTATTTCCAATTTTCTCAGTTACAATTATATATAGGATATGACTCTCCTAATGAGCGAACACCAAACAACAAACATATAATTATAATATATATATCAGTAGGTGGCCCACGCCAACCTAGTCACATGGGCGCTCGCGCCCATGTGACCTCGGCCACCCTAGGCCGAACATTATTGATATCGGTGCGATTATTATTATTCTGATTATTATTTTAATACATTGCGCGCACTTTTGACCCCCGCAACATATGTGAAAACTCACCAAATTTCGCACGCGCGTCAGAAGTCGTGAAAATTGCGATGTGTAATTGGTTCCGGAACTTTGCGTCAAAAATTGCGTAGGCCACGCCCACTTCCGTTTTTAACGTTAACTCCCCCCACTTTAACTTTCACGTAAACGAACGAAACTCGCTACGCATATCTAGGGTGCGGAGACGAGCAAAAAAGCCTCTTGGAGGGGGATAAAATAACGTACAGCAAGTCGGCCATTTTGAATTTGGTGTCGGAAAAACGTGATTTATCGCGTTTTTCGTCCTCCGTACGAATTTTGTATCGCGTTCGGGACTTTATCCGAACCACTCGAAATTCGTCAGGTATTATCTCGAGACATTGGCGGCAAATTGTTATCATGCAGTTTTTTGGTTTTTCGCACGGCATGACCGTGATTTGGCGCCAAAGTTCGCGTTCGCTCGATGCTAGGCGGTCCCTTGCCATGGAACACGATGATGTCATAACGCCAACTGAAATACTCAGAACGCAACCAAACTTCACATGATGGTTAACACTGCGGCCCTGAACAGCTCTAGGTCAAATCTGATGTTACTTAATTTGCCATTACCATGGCAACGGATCCTTCGCCATTAAACACGTTGTCGCTGTAACTCCAATGGACACGCTCCCATCGTCCCCCAATCTTCACTTTTATATCACCTGTCCATGCCTCAACAGCTCTACGTTAAATATGAAATCTCACCATTTGTCGTTTCCATGGCAACGCATCCTTCGCCAAAAAATACGATGTTGTTGTAAGTCAATGGAAAATCGTCCAAACAGCACCAAACTTCAGACTATCATTAATGGTCCGGCCCTCAACAGCTCTACGTCAATTATGGGATGTCATCATATGCCGTTTCCATGGCAACGCTTCCTTCGCCATAAAATACCATGTTGTTGTAAGTCAATGGAAAATCGTCCAAACGGCACCAGACTTCAGACTATCATTAATGGTCCGGCCCTCAACAGCTCTATGTCAATTATGGGATGTCATCATATGCCGTTTCCATGGCAACGCATCCCTCGCCAAAAAACACAATGTTGTCGTAATTCAATGGAAAATCGTCCAAACGGCACCAGACTTCAGATCACAGTTAATGGTCCGGCCCTCAACACCTCACTGTGAAAATAGTGAGTTTTCCTCAAAAGCTGTTGCCATGGCAACGCATCCCTCGCCAAAATACCCGGTATTGTCATAACTCCATGGAAAATTGTCCAAACGGCACCAGACTTCAGACTATCATTAATGGTCAGGCCCTCAACAGCTCTATGTCAATTAGGGGATGTCATCATATGCCGTTGCCATGGCAACGAATCCCTCGCCATAAAACACAATGTTCTCTTAATTCCATGGAAAATCGTCCAAACCGCACCACACTTCAGATGACTGTTGATGGTCCGGCCCTCAACACCTCAATATGAAAATAGTGAGTTTTCCTCAAAAGCTGTTGCCATGGCAACGCATCCCTCGCCGTTAAGCACGATATTGCTAGAACTCCTGTGTAAATGGTAAAAAAGTGTTCAAATTTCACATGTGTGCTAACGGTCAACCCCTCGAGACATATATGTGTCAGTTTTGAGATTTCGTCAAATGTCGTTGCTATGGTAACTAAATGGTCACCGTGAAACACGGTTCTCTCATAACTCCAGTTAACTTGCTCCAAACGGCCCAAAACTTCACAGGTTTGATAACGATGCAGCCCTCAACACATCTAGGCGTATTATGGGGTGTCATCAAATTCCGTTGCCATGGCGATAGATCACTCCCCATCAAACACAATGTTTGTGATACTGCTGTAACTCCTGTGTACGTTGTCCGATCGGCCTGAAACTTCCCACGTTTGCCAACGGCCGAGTCCTCGAGACATCTGCCTGACGTCGACGTGCAGACAACAGCCTGCGGAGCGTCGAAGACCCGCTCAACGCTGCTCGCAGCTTTAATTATTATTATTATTATTATTATTCTTCTGATTATTATTTGAATACATTGCGCGCACTTTTGACCCCCGCAACATATGTGAAAACTCACCAAATTTCGCATGCGCATCACAAGTCGTGAAAATAGCGATGTGTAATTGGTACCGGAACTTTGCGTAGAAAATTGCGTAGACCACGCCCACTTCCGTTTTTAACGTTAACTCCCCCTACTTTAACTTTCACGTAAACCAACGAAACTCGCTACGCATATCTAGGGTGCGGAGACGAGCAAAAAAGCCTCTTGGAGGGGTATAAAATAACGTACAGGAAGTTGGCCATTTTGAATTTGGTGTCGGAAAAACGCGATTTATCGCGTTTTTCGTCCTCCGTACAAATTTTGTATCGCGTTCGGGACTTTATCCGAACGACTCGAAATTCGTCAGGTATTATCTCGAGACATGGGCGGCAAATTGTTATTATGCAGTTTTTTGGTTTTTCGCACGGCATGACCGTGATTTGGCGCCAAAGTTCGCGTTCGCTCGATGCTAGGCGGTCCCTTGCCATGGAACACGATGATGGCATAACGCCAACTGAAATACTCAGAACGCCACCAAACTTCACATGATGGTTAACACTGCGGCCCTGAACAGCTCTAGGTCAAATCTGATGTTACTTCATTTGCCATTACCATGGCAACGGATCCTTCGCCATTAAACACGTTGTCGCTGTAACTCCAATGGACACGGTCCCATCGTCCCCCAATCTTCACTTTTATATCACCTGTCCATGCCTCAACAGCTCTACGTTAAATATGAAATCTCACCATTTGTCGTTTCCATGGCAACGCTTCCCTCGCCAAAAAACCTGGTCTTTTTGTAATTCAATGGAAAATCGTCCAAACGGCACCAGACTTCAGACTATCATTAATGGTCCGGCCCTCAACAGCTCTCTCTCAATTAGGGGATGTCAACATATGCCGTTTCCATGGCAACCCATCCTTCGCCAAAAAATACGATGTTGTTGTAAGTCAATGGAAAATCGTCGAAACAGCACCAAACTTCAGACTATCATTAATGGTCCGGCCCTCAACAGCTCTACGTCAATTATGGGATGTCATCATATGCCGTTTCCATGGCAACGCTTCCTTCGCCATAAAATACCATGTTGTTGTAAGTCAATGGAAAATCGTCCAAACGGCACCAGACTTCAGACTATCATTAATGGTCCGGCCCTCAACAGCTCTATGTCAATTATGGAATGTCCTCATATGCCGTTGCCATGGCGACAGTTCCCTCGCCATGAAACACGGTGTTGTCCTAACTCAATGGACAATGGTCCAAACTGCACCAGACTTCAGACTATCATTAATGGTCCGGCCCTCAACAGCTCTATGTCAATTATGGGATGTCCTCATATGCCGTTGCAATGGCAATGCGTCCCCCGCCAATAAACCTGGTGTTGTCGTAACTCCAATGGACAAGGTCCCATCGTCCCCCAGACTTAACTTTTATATCACCGGTCAATGCCTCAACAGGTCTACGTGAAATCCGAGATCTCACCATATGCCCTTTCCATGGCAACACTTCCCTCACCAAAAAACCCGGTATTGACGTAACTCAATGGAAAATCATCCAAACGGCACCAGACTTCAGACTATCATTAATGGTCCGGCCCTCAACAGCTCTATGTCAATTATGGGATGTTATCATATGCCGTTTCCATGGCAACGCTTCCTTCGCCATAAAATACCATGTTGTTGTAAGTCAATGGAAAATCGTCCAAACGGCACCAGACTTCATATGATGGCTAATGGTCCGGCCCTCAACAGCTCTCTGCCAATTATGGGATGTCATCATATGCCGTTTCGATGGCAACGCGTCCCTCGCCAAAAAACCTGGTGTTGTTGTAATTCAATGGAAAATCCTCCAAACGGCACCAGACTTCAGACTATCATTAATGGTCCGGCCCTCAACAGCTCTATGCCAATTATGGGATGTCATCATATGCCGTTGCCGTGGCGACAGTTCCCTCGCCATGAAACACGGTGTTGTCCTAACTCAATGGACAATGGTCCAAACTGCACCAGACTTCAGACTATCATTAATGGTCCGGCCCTCAACAGCTCTATGCCAATTATGGGATGTCATCATATGCCGTTGCCATGGCAACAGATCCCTCGCCATGAAACACGGTGTTGTCCTAATTCAATGGAAAATCGTCCAAACGGCACCAGACTTCAGACTATCATTAATGGTCCGGCCCTCAACAGCTCTATGTCAATTATGGGATGTCCTCATATGCCGTTGCCATGGCAATGCGTCCCCCGCCAATAAACCTGGTGTTATCGTAACTCCAATGGACAAGGTCCCATCGTCCCCCAGTCTTAACTTTTATATCACCGGTCAATGCCTCAACAGCTCTACGTGAAATCCGAGATCTCACCATATGCCGTTTCCATGGCAACGCTTCCCTCGCCAAAAAACACGGTATTGACGTAACTCAACGGAAAATCATCCAAACGGCACCAGACTTCAGACTATCATTAATGGTCCGAACCTCAACAACTCTATGTCAATTATGGGATGTCATCATATGCCCTTGCCATGGCAACGCATCCCTCGCAAAAAAAAACTGGTGTTGTCGTAATTTAATGGAAAATCGTCGAAACGGCACCAGACTTCAGATTACAGTTAATGGTCCGGCCCTCAACAGCTCTACGCCAATTATGGGATGTCACCATATGCCGTTTCCATGGGAACTCATCCTTCGCCAAAAAATACCATATTGCTATAAGTCCTGTGTAAATGGTCAAAAACTGTTCAAACTTTACATGTGTGCTAACCGTCAAGCCCTCGAGACATATATGTGTCAGTTTTGAGATTTCGTCAAATTTTCTTGCTATGTGTTGCTATGGTAACAAAATGGTCGTCGTGAAACACGATTCTCTCATGACTCCAGTTAATATGCTCCAAACGGCACAAAACTTCACAGGTTTGATAATGATGCAGCCCTCAACACATCTAACTATATTATGGGGTGTCATCAAATGCCGTTGCCATGGTAACAAAATGGTCGAAATGAAACACGGTTTTCTCATAAATCCAGTTATTGCTCCAAACGGCACAAAACTTCACAGGTTTTATAACGATGCAGGCTCCAACACATCTACGCGTATTATGGGGTGTCATCAAATGCCGTTGCCATGGCAACAGATCACTCGCCATCAAACACAATGTTTATGTTACTGCTGTAACTCAAAGACATTGTCCGATTGAACTGAAACTTCCCACGTTTGCCAACGGCCGAGTCCTCGAGACACCTAGACAAACACATCGACGTGCGGACAACAGCCTACGGAACGTCGAAGACCCGCTCAACGCTGCTTGCAGCTTTAATTTAATTTGTAATTGATTGTGGATTTTGTATCCAGTTTTCACTTTATGTATCTTTATACAATGTTTACTACTTTGCTTATGAAATTGAATTGTAATTTCCTTTGTAAATAGTTACATTCATGTGGATTTATCCAGTTTGCACATTTGTATGCATGCACTTATAGGTGCATTTGTTGTTGTTGAAGGCCTGGCTGTTAGTCTTTATTTACACTATTTTGTTGTAGGCCTACTGGCCTAGATGTTTATGTAGATTTAAAGCACCTTGGCTTTGTTCTGAATGCACTTTGTTGTAGTTATCCTATAGAGAAAAGAAAATGCACTTGACTTGGAATTAATGTACTGTATGCATTCAAAAGTGCTGAATAAATGTTTTATGGACCCATACTAGTGATTATTATTTAAGTTAAGTTTTGCCATAATCATGTCTTTTTCCATAATCAGGTTGCTGAACAACATTGGTAAAAAATGTATACATTATATATATATATTTCTATTAATCATTTTCGGCCTTTCGGCTTTCGGTTTTCGGCCAACTTTTTCCTATTTTCGGTATCGGTTTCGGCCAAGAATTTCCCATTCGGTGCACCCCTAATATTAGGGGTCTAACGGTTCACAAACATTTCGGTTCGGTACGTACCTCGGTTTTTAGGTCACGGTTCGGTTTGGTACGTTTTCGGTACAGCAGAAAAAACTATCACAAAACATAAACAAATTTTGGTTTTTTTAAAATTATTATTAAACTGTGAATATTCACTCAAATAAATATAAAATATAATAAAATAAACATTAAGGTGCAGCATTTGAACTAAAATAATCTGTATTTGAACTGTACTGTACTAGTACCTAAGCAGCCAGTTTGACATTATGACTTGTTTGTCATTATATTTTCATGTTTTTTTAAAGAAAAATGAACTTGTCCATATTGCTTGTCGAAAGGGCGGATCTGCTGGCACTAACAATGTCTCCTGCTGTGGAGAACACCCTCTCGCTAGGGACAGAGGTAGCAGATACAGCTTTAGCGCTTTGCTAACATGGCAACATAAGGATATTTGGCATTTGTAATAGCTTTGGCTCGGTCTGAACTTTTTGCAAGTGGTGGAGGCTTAAATGCTAGTGGGAGTTGGGTTTGCACTTCAGTCTTTTGGTACCGGTGATATTCACGTTCGGGTGATGCCTTTTCAAATGAGTGTGCAAGTTTGATGTATTGCCAGCCGCGTAACCAAGTTTAGTTGAACAATGCCGACAAACAGCTTTGGTTCGGTCCACCTGTCTTTGTTCGTCATCCTTGTACGTAACTGCGAAACCAAAATGTTCCCAAACCGGAGACTTCAATGATGCTGGAGGATTTTGGAGCTCAACTTTATCTGCGTTCGCCATTTCGACAGTTCCTCAAATCACTGACTACATTTGAACGCATCCCTGCTCTCATAGTATGCCTCTCGTCCAATGAAATGACTTGCTCGCTCTATGACGCGTTGAACCCAATGTGAGCAAATTACTCTGAATGCTGCGACGCAGCACCTGAGATTACTTCCAAAAAGTTGTACACGTTCTCAATTTTTTACGTTTAACGTTATATTCATTCGGTACACTTCGGTACACATGTGTACCGAACCAAAGGGCCCGTACCGAATAATTTCGGTAACAGAGAGAAGTACAGATGTAGCACTGAATTTCAGACTCCAGCTTACAGCTTCCTGCCTACGACCTGCCTAAGACCAGTATAGAGGAATGTTAAGCCCTCCCACTATTTTCCAAGAGGGCGTGGCCAGATTTTCAATTTCAGATTTTAACCAGGAGATGGCGCTTCATTCACAAATACAGAAAGACAAGTTTCATGGACTTTCAGTTGCGTTTTGAAGAGCATTTGAACACATCAATATTTTAGATCAACTAAAGTATATCTAATCTTGTAATTCAATAATATATAGTCTTTATATATTAAATAATCATAATTATAATGTAAATGTTTACATTACACTTTTTTACTTGTTATGATCATACTTTTACCTTTACAATCATTTGCTTTAATATGCAGTATATTTTTTGTATATTTTTGTGTTTGCTTCCTCCTGCTCCCTTTTGGACACATACTGTATGATTTATTATTATTATTAATATGAAGATATTATTAAGATAAGATAAGATGTTACTTTATTGATTGAACATTTTAGTTTAGAATGTGCTGTCCAACGGTAATTCAGAAGGCTCACAGGTCACATTCCGACCATTATTTAAAACAATAGGTGCTTTCACACCTTCTACAGTTTGATTTGTATAGAGGGACCTGTGGCTGAATGGCCAGATTAGGTGTGGCACATTTATCATAGGTGATCAGAGCTAACTGCCTGCCGTCAGATTTCATTTACAAAACAGATCTGATTTTAAGACTACTTCAGCGCTCATAAAGAATGATAAGAATAAGAATAATACGTATTGAACTGGTTTCATTAATTAGTGAGTTTATTTAACACTAGAACCGCCAATCGGGTCAATTTGTGTGATGTGTGTTGTGTGTGTGCAATGTAACTTTTTCTCAATAAAATATTAAAGTCTCCCAGTCCGTGACTTTTCCTGAAAGTGTGTTATGTAGCACCCTATGTTGTTAAAAATTGCATTCTAATAGCGGGATTTGACTGGTTTAGGTAGGCCTATACAAAAACCTCTGGCGGTTCTAATGTTAAGGTAATTAGGTACAGTAGAAGCCCTTTTTTATCAGTAACGAATTTAGCAGTTGAACATAAAAGTCAACTAAATGAGGGTCACTTGCAATGACAGTGTTGTGTCTAACTGTAAGCTTGTCACTCAGAGTAACCTACAGTTAATTTAGCTGCTGGAGAAGAAAGATCAGGGGGGGAGGGGGGGAGAGAGCTGTGGTTGATGGGCCATTAGTTGTGTAAATACACAGCTGAGAGCTGCCGTTTCATTCAGACTGTTTAAAAAACGGTAACAATGGACTATTTTTCTTAGCGGATGCATTTCAATTTAAATCAATACATACAACTATTTTTTAAATCAATACAACTATTTTTTAAATCCATAAAAACATTTTCTAAATCCATAAAAGCATTTCAATTAATATTGGGAGTCATGTCGTTACTTTGTTGAGAATGTGGCCATGTAATAAGCGGGATAATTTGCAGCGACTTGAAAATAACACCTGTCATGTGTGTGTAGAGGTGTGTGTGGTTAAAACACTTTCATGAAGTGAAGGAGGTTTTCCTTCTATAAAACAGCTGTGGGTGAAGTATTATTTGAATTATTTGAAGTATTAAAGTAACGTGTTATGGCAGGAAAGTTCAATCTGGTATATTAATTTTAATGTCACCTTATATATTTGTGGGTGTTAAATTTGAAAGTACATTTTTACCGTTTAAATGATAGAGAGGCTTTTCATATATTCCTGAAACAATGTCCCACTACTTAGTAATAATAAATTAAAGCAATAGTCTTTTCTTCCACTTTTCATGTGTAGTCAAAAGGGTGGTTTTATGACCTTTGACATCTGCTTTGCAGTTCCCAGCAAGGAAGGGGCCCTGAGTCTCTAGCTTCCTCTGCTAATTGCTAAAACCCGTATTGATTAGCCCAAAGGGAGATGTGCCTCAGATACAAGACAGTTGAAGCCTTGTAGAATTAATGATTTATCTCCTACAGACCCCAAAAGAGGCCTTGAGACTTGGGTCACCCAGCAGTAAATGAGATAAATGTCCTTTTGAGCTTATCAATAAAATGTATTCATTCCTAGTAAGCTGACTTTGGGGTGAAGGGAAGTTCAGGGAAGCCATTAAGCGATAAGAACAATTAACTTCTGTTAAAGATACATGATACAATGTTTGTGTGTGTTGAAGATGTTTAGGGGGAATGAGTATGTGTCCTGTCAAAGAGTCCTCCGTCATGACTCCAAATCATTGATTGGGGGATCTACCTAAGGGCAGAGGGACAGAAACACACACACACACACACACACATACACTGTGAAGCAAACGATGGAATCAACAAACTGACTTACTACCTGGGATCCCGCCCAGAAGGGAAACCGACCAATGGAACACTTCCAACTCACTGTCTAGCTCGCTCAGAAGTGAACTCTGTGTATAAATGTTGTGATCATTTTGAAGATCGGCGCTCTTGTTTTTGACTTGCCGTTCCTGAGACGTGTCTCACACGGTGGTAGAAACCTGAGCCCGGACTACTCTGCAGAGTGCTTCGTGATTCGGTGATGTATTTATATGTTTTACCATTACAGCAGATTATTGTTTAACCCTTATCCTGGCTGCTTTGAATTTTTCCTTCTTTTGAGAACCCGCTCATATAAGAACGGCGCGGAGCAGAGATTTTGCCCCAACAGCATCAGTGAGTGTCACGGACATGAATTCATAGATCAAGGCAGACTGGTGCACACACTCTCCTGTCCTGCCATGCGACACGCCCGTTCTAAGCCGTGTCCCTCACTCCTCACATCCCAAGCTGCATCCCCACAAGTGTATTATGTTGTTACATCGTTTCAGATGTTATGTTTCAGTTGTGCTCTGTCTATGTTCAGTGATGCAAACTTGTCACCTTTCGGCGAAATTCGCCGTTTTGAATCCAAAATAAGTCGTTTGTGTGATTCATGTAGATCTGCAATAAAAATATGTTTGGGGTATGGGGGGGTCTGGGACCCGGAGTAATCTGTGGCCGTGAGCTGTTATTTGCCATCATGACACGCATGGTGTTCTTTTTTATATATATTATAATGAAGTGCGAGCTGTGTGCTCGAGTCTTCCTGCCTGTCGGCTCTGCTTATGGTGGATGTATAATAAGGCTCTGCTCCGACATGATGGTCTAGCTTCAGCAGCTACATTACCTACGGGTGCGTTCGTTAATATTAACTGTGCGTCCGGAGTCACTGTGGCACATACTGGACCGCTGGTGAACAGCTGTTAGAACGGGCCGTTCAGGTGTTCAGAGCAGAGCTCCCTGTTGGAGCGGCAGAGCGTGATGTGAACTGAAAAGTTTTTCTGTGGCAATATTATTTAAGGAATCGTTGAGCTAGCTAGCTAGCATACATTGTCACTATCTGCTAACGTTAGCTTTAGCCTTCTATTTCTAATAGCTTTTTTCATAGGCTATAAACAGAGGTGGTATAAGTATATATATATTGTACTTGAGTAAAAGTAGAAGTACTCAGATCTTGTACTTGAGTAAAAGTAGAAGCACATAGATCTTGTACTTGAGTAAAAGTAGAAGCACTCAGGTCTTGTACTTGAGTAAAAGGAGAAGTACTCAGATCTTGTACTTGAGTAAAAGTAGAAGTACTCAGATCTTGTACTAGAGTAAAAGTAAAAGTACTCAGATCTTGTACAAAATATAGTGAAAGTAGCGACAGTAAAAGTAGTCATTGTGCAGATTGGTCCATTTCAGAATAATATATATGATATGTTTTATAATGATTGATCATGAAAGTGTTCTCAAAGCTGGTAAAGGTGCAGCTAGTTTGAATGACTTTGTATACTGCAGGGTAGCTTGTGGATTTGCTCCAGGTGGAACTAAAGTCTGATTTAACACTTGATTATATTTCACATCATTCATCCACATCTGTAAAGTAACTAAAGGTATTAAATACATGTAGTGGAGTAGAAGTACACCCAGTGGCGGTCGGCCAATAGGGGCGCTAGGGGCGCCGCCCCCCTTCTTCCCACATGTTTGATTGTCATTCAAAATTAAAAATAAATAAAAAAATATATTTCCAAAGAATATATATTTTTTATTTTTATTTTTAAAGAACAAGGTAAATATTATATAGTTGGTATCAGTAAAATGTATAATATACAATAAAATCTTGTTTAAAATTGTTTTACGATGTCTAAAGTTACTGATAAGTCACATGTTTCCTGCCTGGCCGCAGCGTGTATCATTACCCTCTCTCGTCCGGGCGGTAGAAAGGAGCCCTCAGCCAGAGCAGCAGCAGCCAACAAGCTGACTGTTGCTATCTATAAACTATGCTGCCGAAACATAATTTCAGCCAATCAGTGTCGTCAGATCTGATGCTCAAAAGGCGCCCTTTCAGCGCCCTGGCCTGTGTGTCTGTGTGAGTTGTTTGGACTCGTATCCAAGGTGACGCTACAGTAGTTGTCTGCAGGTGTAGACTCCGGTGCTAGTGGATCGCCGGAGCTGTAGATTAACATGTACATGCTTATTGTAGTTGTAATGGCAATGCGGCACCATGGAGCATATGTGGGGGCTGGACCTGTATTTTACAGGAAAGGAGTGATCAGAGGTTGAGTGGTCGATTCTTGTTCAGTTTTCATCTTCCTCACCCTCTCAGACTTTGAGTTGCGCGCGCTGCTAAAGAGACGCGCTACCATAGAAACCAAACAATGGTGTAGCTGTATTAAAGTCCGAGTGGAAACAGACGTGAGTAAATCTGATTTTGTCAGAAATCGGGAGAAATGCGGGAGTGTCCCGCGAAAATCGGGAGGGTTAGCAAGTATGACACACACACACACACACACACACACACACACACACACACACACACACACACACACACACACACACACACACACACACACACACACACACACACACACACACACACACACACACACACACACACACACACACACACACACAGTTTGTATTTAGTCTGATTTTAAATGCCCTAGTAAGGTTTTGTCACCATTTCCATAGCCCCACAAAAAATATTTTCCACCAGCCGCCACTGAGTACACCATGTACCTCTGAACTGTAGTGGGGTAGAAGAACAAAGTAGCAAAACATTGAAATACTTAAATAAAGTACAAGTATCTCAAAATTGTGCCCAAGTATAGTACTTTTTGAGTTTATGAACTTAGTTACTTTACACCATGTGGCTATAAAGATAGAAAGACTAAGCCTTGCACAGAGGCATGAAAATACATTTTCAAAATGCTCAACAGTGCTGCCAAAATTATAAACTGACTGCTACACAATTTAAAATAAATGCTTTTATATATTTCTATTAGATGTGACTCTTTGGCGTTTCTGTTATTATTCACACCTCTGCTTTAGTTGTTCTGCTAAAATACTCTGTTATTCCTCATTTTAAAGCCAATATTCTGTGGGGTGGGGGAGCCGGGGGCTCGGATCCTTGTCACCTTTTTCATACCTGATGAGTTTGCATCCCTGTATGTTAAAAAGCCTCAGTCACCTTAATTCATGTAATAAAAACATCTCAGGTCAGTAACACTCAAAGCTAAATGTGCAATACCATGTTCAGCTATGTTACTATTTATAATGTTATTGTTGTTACATCAGAAGATGTACATATTGGAATGATTTCTTAACTTACAGTAGGCTATTTTTTACAATGTGTGTTGGAAGGATTTATTAAATTACTATGAATATTGTCATTGTTGAAGGCTTTTAGAGAAGGGTGAACTATAAGCCTAAATTACATAACATTTTATACCTAAAAACATAAAAGCCACAATAAATGAATCAAAATTATTCTAGTTTTTACCTCCCGTATTGCTTTCAACCCACCAGCTTTTATGGTGTTGTTACGTCACAAACTGTAAGCTTGTCACATACAGTCTATGGTCACTCAGAGTAACCTACAGTTATTTTAGCTGCTGGAGAAGAAAGATCAGGGGGGGAGGGGGGGAGAGAGCTGTGGTTGATGGGCCATGAGTTGTGTAAATACACAGCTGAGAGCTGCCGTTTCCTTCAGACTGTTTAAAAAACGGTACTAACGGACTATTTTTCTTAGCGGATGCATGTCAATTTAAATCAATACATACAACTATTTTTTAAATCAATAAAAACATTTTCTAAATCCATAAAAGCATTTCAATTAATATTAGGAGTCATGTCGTTACTTTGTTGAGAATGTGGCCATGTAATAAGCGGGATAATTTGCAGCGACTTGTTCCTTATGGGGAAAATAGCACCCGTCATGCAGATCAGGATCCCTCCGCCACGCTTTGGGATCCTGATCTGCCGACGAGGCTCCATTAAAATATAAATATTTTTAGTGAATTACTGAGTTTAGGCACGTTAATAACGTTTTAATGAAGTTGAATACAGTATATTCATATGTGTCAGTGATTTCATGTCAATTCGGCGAACATAAACATAAATGATCGTGGTGAAGATGATGATTAAATTGCGAATAAAAATTGAGAGCCGGGCTGCATTTCCTCCTGTTCGTTTTTTTCGACTAAAGAACATTATTTTGTTAAATAACAACATGGTGATGTTTTGTAAATGATTACATGTCTCTTATTTAGCACAGTAGTATGATATCCGTGACATATGGATCTTAACAAAGTTCCACTGTACATCCAGCGTACTGTATCTGACTTTATTTCACATGAGCTCCAGTGTGGAATCCCACTGCACCCCCTGGTGTATCAATGATCCATTGCAGCTGGCTTCATTATAATTACATTTATCTATCATGGGGGCGGTCTCAAGTCAAGCTGGAGGTTTTCCCTTGAGCGAGGGCAGATCACGTACCAATCACGGCCCTCGCGTTTCAAACTGTCTGAAATGAATCGCTACATCTGTAGGGCGATATAATCACAGATTTAAGGTAACATTAAAAATACTTTATTCTTTTAAGTGACAGTATATTTCTGAGTTCCCATTCCTCCAATGTCCCTGCATTTATTTTCCAACATGTTTAACTTTCTGCACTTCAGCTAGCTCCTCTCATAACCCGCTTTATGTTACCCACTGAACGCAAAACTCCCCCACTGGAAGTATTATTATAGTAGGGGTCAAACGCTGCCTGACAACTTCATTTTAGGTTTGCAGTTCACAAAATATTGCACGGGAAAACAAGTTTTTTTGGAACCAATAGATACCACTGGGATTGTAACTTTATTTTCATGTATTACCAACGATTGCTCTTTCACACACGAAACCCTGCACCACCTGCTCTATGCTGACTGTATGACTGTGCTTTGGGGAGGGGGTATGTACCAAAATACATTTATCCAGAAGCTATTTTGCTAACTTTAGCTATAGGGTTAGGAGGCTAACCCCTAGTTTCCACCGGGTCCGTCTGCGGCGCATTACGGGCGCGTTGCGGCTGCGCCGCGGCGTCCGCAAGGATCGCGGCCACTCTAGTCAATGGGTGCTATTCCACCAGACGCGCCGCGTTACGGCTCAGAAGTGCCCCAGAAGCGTCTCACCACTGGGCTCCGCTCGAAATAGGATTGAAGTCTATTTTTCGACGCGACGCAGCCGTAAGGTAATGTCGGGCAGGAAGTGGAACGGTGACAGCATCCGGCCCAACCCCCAAAACCGGTTCCTTCTCCTCCCCCCATCCCTCCTCGGTAGTCTTTCCAGTAGGAGAATAAAGGCCAGCGTTCTCCTTCGGTTTACAGGCACTGTGTGTAAATTCTATAGAATAATTATGATGATGAATGCATTTTTTTTACCACTAAAATACAGCAACCCATCTTTGATTCATGTTGTTTTTAACTGGACTATTACAATTATTATTAATTATGTCTGTAGTCTACAACACAACAAAATAGGAAATAACAACAATAAACACGATTTAAACAGACACAAAAATAAACCATTTAACTACGTAGCCTACTTACTTTCTTGAAGTGTAATGTCCAGGAAATATGCCCAAATCAACAAGAATGATGGTTCTTCAGGACTGCTTCTTAAGCTCAAATTACACTCTCACAGACTTTTCCGGTGTTTCTAAAGTAGATGACAGTGTATGTGTGTCGATTAAGAGGAAAAGATGCCTGTTTTTGTTGTTGCTATTACTGTCAGGGAATGTACAACCTAACCCTGGTCCGCCCTCTAGTAGTAGTCAGATCGCTACTCCTGCTGATTTTAAAGCTAGGTCTGGGTTGGGTCTCATTCACTTGAATGTGCGCAGTCTGTTAGGTAAACTAGATTGTATCCGAGTTTGGGCAAGCTCGACTAACGCTGACGTCATTGTTTTATCAGAAACATGGCTAAATAACTCTATTTTGGCCTCTAACATTGCCTGAAATGGTTATATTGTGTATCGTTCCGACCGGCCTAATAAAGGTGGTGGCGTTGCCATTTATGTTAAGAATAAGTTCAGTGTATCCACATTAATTTCCAAATCTATCAGTAAGCAACTCGAATTTTTAGCCTTAAATATAGAAGTGGCAAATGGGCGACAGGTCATGGTGGTGGGCTGTTACAGACCCCCCTCAGCTGTCAAGGACTCCTTGTCTTCGCTAACTACAAGAAAATAGTGCTACTTGGAGATTTTAACTGGGACTGGTTAACTGCAGTGTCAGAGGATTTTAAAAGCCTTTGTATCTCCTTAAATGTTTCTCAGATTGTTGACAGTCCTACTCGCCCGAACATTAAGTCTCCTAATAAATCCTCCCTAATTGATCTCATTCTAACTAATGTTCCCCACAAATACTCATCTGTGGGAGTATTTGCAAATGATCTGAGTGACCACTGTGCTGTAGCCACAATTAGGGAAACTAAGGTCCAAAAGGTTAAACCTCGTATTATTATTAAGAGAGACATAAAACACTTTGTGGAGCAGGGTTTTGTTCATGATCTGTTTGGGTTTGATTGGGGAAAAATCGATCTGTGTGCTGATGTTGAAACTGCATGGTCTTAATTTTATCTTGGTTTTATGGAGATCATTAATAGACATGCACCCCTGCGTAAATTTAGAGTAAAGGGACGAGACAATCCTTGGTTTTCTGTTGAACTGTCTAGCCTCCTTCATGAGAGAAACAAGGCCTGGGCAAAGGCTAGGAAATCAGGCTCAGAGGTAGAATGGCTGCGTTTTAGGCAGCTAAGGAATAGCTTCACAACACATGTCAAAAGTGCTAAGTCGAAGTACTATTTGTCAGTTACCACAGAAAACCTAAATAATCCTAGGAAATTTTGGAAAACCATAAAATCGATATCCACCGGTGATATCCGTAATGAGCTACCTCTGTGCCTTACCACAGCATCTGGCACTATATCTGACAGGGCCACCATGTTAAATTGCTTTAATAAGCATTTTGTGTCCTGTGGCTCTCTGTTTGATTCTGTTTCTAACTCTGCTTCTGTGAACACCCCAATCCGTGACTCTGAACAATGTGGTCTGGAAAACCCTTTCAGTTTTACTCCTTTTACTGTCAATGTTGTTCATGAAGCATTATCTAAGTTAGATCCTAAGAAACCGGCTGGCCCGGACAACGTAGAACCTTTCTTTTTAAAGATAGCTGCAGATTTTATTGCTCTTCCTCTCACTACTCTTTTTAACCTCTCCCTCAACACAAATGCAATTCCAAAAGTATGGAAGTCAGCTTATGTCTCGCCTTTACAAAAAGGAGGGGAGGAAACTATTTTAAATAATTATAGGCCCATCATTGTCAGTTCTGGCGAAGGTGCTCGAATGCCTAGTGAGTGAACAAGTAAAGGAGTTTTTATGTAAAAATGATATCCTGTCTAAACATCAGTCAGGCTTCAGAAAGAAACATAGCACCATCACTGCGATAATGAAAGTGGTGAATGACATTACAAGTATTTTAGATAATAAGCAGAGTTGTGCAGCTCTATTTATTGACCTTTCCCAAGCGTTTGACACCGTCAATCATCACATCTTAAAGCAGAGGCTAGTCAGTATTGGCATATCCAGCCATGCAGTGGGGTGGTTTGTGAACTACCTCTCTGAAAGGTCCCAATGTGTTCACTTTGATGGGCTGTCTTCTGAGTGGTTAAACATTGCTAATGGTGTTCCTCATTGCTAATGGTGTTCCTCAAGGTTCTGTTTTAAGTCCACTTTTATTCTCCATATATATCAACAGTTTAGGTGAAATGTGAATGAAGCTACTTTACATTTTTATGCGGACAATACCGTGATGTACTGTGCAGGTCCCTCCATTAAGGAGGCTGTTGTTAAATTACAGGCTGTTTTTAACATTATTCAGACTCAGCTTGCTGAGCTTAAGCTTCTTTTAAAAAACCAAGGTAATGAAGCTCAGCGCAAGTTCAGGCAGGAAGACCTATCACTTTGTATTGCGCGTCATGGCAATACTCGCTCCCTTCACTAAATGATAGGGAGCGCCACTCCTCAGCTAACCTATGCCTTCCCTCCGTTCACAAGCCTAATCATCGCACCTGTTAATCCCTCTATATATGCTCTCCCCTTTTCCATCAGCTGTCTTCCAGGTGTCAACGCGCAAGCAGCAGCAGGGCTTCGTCCCAGCTCCGGGTATTAATTCATCAGCTCCGCAGTCTTGCGGATTAAGCTACAGGGGGCGTTCCCCAGTTGGCTAGCGGTTCTAGCCGGCCACCCCGCAAACCTGGATGCGGAAGAAAAAGACAAGGATACTGAGCTCCACGGAAGTTCCTCCGGCTTAATGGAAATGGGCTACTTCAGGCAAACAATTGACACACGCCTTCAGTCTCTCGAGAGGGCATCACTGGCATCAGGGCCGCTCAAATGCGGCGCTTCCGGTCTTCACGCGGAACGGGCCCTCATCGCTTGCGAAGCTTCACCCACTTCCGGCTTCAACCACAAAACCTCTTGCAGGCAGGCAGGGCTCAAGCTACATCTCATCGAAGCTACTTCTCCTTCCGGCTCAGTAGCATTACTGGTCTCTAAGTGCGTCTTAGGTGGCAAGCAGGTAGTGATGGCGAGATGAAGCCTTATGAAGCTTTGAAGCTTTCCAGCCAATGGTTCGCAAAGGGTTCATGTCATGAGGCTTCATCATGGGCTTCATTCGAACATAAACCCCTGTTGGTCAAAGCGTGTAAAACAGGCAAATTGGAAATCTCAACAGTTGCGCTCTATCTCATACCGAGTTCCCAATGATTAAAGCCTTAGAATAACTCTAAACAACGGACATAAAATCCTATTTTCATGCTAACAATATTGTTTTCATTCCAGTTGAACGATTGTGATTGAAAAGCCTATAGGAGGCTGGTAAACATTGCAAAGAGGGATTCGTATTCCTTAATATTATTCATAAAGTTAACCACGTTGTAGCCTGAGAAGGCTAAACCATATTAGGAATACATTTATTAACTGCATTATCTCATTTAGCTGTAGCTTCTATAAGCAAACCCTGCGGTCGTGGGTCGGCTGCTTTCCAGCGAGCCACAGCCCACACGCTGAATCTACCCAAAAAAAAAAAAAAACACTGGATATATCTTATCTGCATTTATTCATTTATTTATTCATGTTTTATTCCTACATTTATTTATGCTTGTATCTATTTATACTTATGACATTTTCCGACCTCTATATAAGTGAGGGTCTGAGCTCTTTTAATTCCATCGTGTCACCAGCGGACCCGGGTACAGGAGGGGTAATATGGTTCTTGTTATACATCCGGTAATATGGTTCTTGTTATACATCCATGGGTACTATGAGCGTGCGGCTCAACGGTTCAAATGAATCGCTTCCCGAAGCAGTCACGTGGTATCGACAGGCAGCGAGGTTCGTTTGTCATCGATGACGTCACTGGCCCAAAATGATACAAGCCTCGATACATGCTTCACAAAAAGATTGGGGATTACTCGACACACGCTCCGAAGCCTCGGCGCAATACGTAACATCACTACTAGCAGGTTCAGCGCACAGCAGGCTCGCCTCCTTTCCCTGCGCCTCACCGCTAGAACAGGTAAGAAAAGAGAAGAGAGAAAGGAAAGAAGGAGAAAAGAAGAAGAAAGAGAAAAGCAAAAGAAGAGAAGAACGAAGAAGAAGAGAGAGAAAGAGAAGAAGAAAAAGGAGAGAGGAAAAAAGAGAGAATATCGTTGCTTTAGTTTAGTGTTAAGGTGAGTTTCAGGCAGTGTCGGGTGTAACGCGTTACAGCATGGAGTTATGCAGTTCGGGTAACTACTACCCGTCACAATGCTCAGTAAGTATCGCAGTTTCAAGCTTCACACAGCCACTGCTGTCCATCCGTGGTTTTTGGGGGTTTCTTTCAGGGAGAAAGAGATGTTCATGTAAGATGATAGAAGACAGTCTAATCACCCAACCAGCACATCAGCATCTACGTCTCACCGTGGCGTAATTAAACTGCTAGTTAAGCTAGTCCTATACCAGGGCTCGATAGTAACGGTTGCCATTGGCAACCATTTGGAAAATGTCAACCACTTCTTGGACTTTGGTTGCCATCAGTGGCAACCAGTTTTTAACATAAGAAATAAGGACAGCAAAACGTGCACCCCAAAATAGATAAATGTTCATATTCGTTTTTAAGAGTGACATTTAATTGTTGTGACCAGTCGGAACCTGATACTTAAATTGCACGTGCATTGGCGTGATTACAGAGCCAGAAAGCGATGCACGTTTACTCGCGTGCGCGGTGCGCCGTGTGTTTGTTTTACAACAAAATGGCGAAGCAAAAATAAGTTGCTTGACTGTGATAAAAGTTCAGCCAACACCTCAACTTCTCCAATGAATGTTCAAAGTGATTCAACTGATGGAGCGTAAGGTAAAACCCGAACGAAAAACAAAGAGGAATGTTTTCTATTCACTTCCGGTAAAAGTTCCTTCAAAATAAGAGTCCCGATCTTATTACTACAAAATAAAAGTGCAAAACGAAACTTTACCATATAAAATGGTTGCATTAAATTATAATCACTTCTATAAAAAGGTAACACATTTTAAATATAGTTAGACATATTAAAGGTAATTTACAGCATCAATAATTAATATCAAATGTTTAACTATGAATGGTTTTCATTTATTTAACATTAGAAATGTATTAGTCTGGCCAATCCAAGACTTCATGCTGAAGGGCCAATGGGTCCATGGTGGGGGTCAGCACAAAGGTCAAGAAAACCCACATTTGAAAGGGAGACAACGGATGATCAAGAAACTGGTGACTTGCTCAATTCATTTGTGAGGGATCTATGAAGACAGGACAAAAGCAGCACTACTGGTATTTCGTATACCAGCAATTGAGGGTGGACAAGTTTACTACCACTTAGGTTCAAATAAGTGCGTTAATTACTTATTGTAAAGCATTTGAACATTCTCGTGTCACATGTTCATTATTAAGTGGATGTATAACTGTATAGCATCTTAATTATTTAAAATATAAGGTATCAAAAAGGGCAACCGTATTTTCAGTTGACAACCAAAAGCGGATGCCTGGTTGCCAGCCTGGCAACCACTTTTAAAAGTTAGCGTTGAGCCCTGCCTATATCATGGGTCATATCTCAGCATTTACCTACTGTAAGCAAATATTATTCATGCTGCTCATATTGCACTCATATATTTGGTTCATGCTCACATGGCTTATGTTAAGTAGGGTATGATATTCATGCATCATTGTACTCAAGCTAACAGCCGCATTACATTGTCTACATCTCCCTCTTCGCCGGGCATCGGCTCGTGCCTGCTATCCAAGATCTCTCCAGTTTACCTCTGGTAAACATGCATATAACTGGTGGTGGTGGCTTAAGAGCATTTCAGGGCTCGTTCAGGATAGGTGCAGCAAACCTGCCGCAATCAAGGTAATTGTTCCTCTTCCCTACAACAACCGCTTCTCATCCTACATTCGTCCGAACGCAGTGCCGTGCTGGCTATCCAAAGGTCTCTCCAACCTTCAAATTGGTACGTATGCATATAACTGGTGGTGGTTCTTAGCATGTCAGCACGTATATTCGCCCCGCGGCTCATGTTTATCCTTGCATGTATAACCCTGTACGTCCAGGTTGTAACCTTCGGGTCTGTATAAAATGTGTCCCTGCGAAGTCAGGTTGCCCCGTACGTCCGGGATGCCCTGTACGTCCAGGATGCCCCGTTCGTCCGGGATGCCCCGTACGTCCGGGAAGCCCTGTATGTCCAGGACGCCCTGTACGTCCAGGATGCCCCGTACGTCCGGGATGCCCCGTATGTCCGGGAAGCCCCGTATGTCCGGGACGCCCCGTATGTCCGGGATGCCCTGTACGTCCAGGGAGGATGCCTAGGAGGCATCAGTATGTCTAAATCCCCACATGTATTAACCTCTCATTTCATCCATAGATTTCCACTGCATCCCACAAGGTAAGATTTCATCACGTTCAGTACTTCATACTTTCACTTCTTTTGGGGGTTCATCGGAAACGGTTCTTCCCTTCCCGAATGACATCCTACAAAACCCAGGCCTAATCGCCAAACACCATTTCATTCACTTGTTATAAACTGTCATCATTATGTTTCATTTATATAATGTGACCCGATAATAAACATGTATTCCATACATCACGTCTCTCCTGATTGAAATGAAGCTCAGCGCAAGTTCAGGCAGGAAGACCTATCACTTTGTATTGCGCGTCATGGCAATACTCGCTCCCTTCACTAAATGATAGGGAGCGCCACTCCTCAGCTAACCTATGCCTTCCCTCCGTTCACAAGCCTAATCATCGCACCTGTTAATCCCTCTATATATGCTCTCCCCTTTTCCATCAGCTGTCTTCCAGGTGTCAACGCGCAACCCTCCTCCACCCCTTCGCCTCCTGCTTCCAACTCAGGGCCAAGCCCAACCTTCTCCCTTCCAACCGGACCTAACCACTTATCACCACCACCAGTGTCTAGACCCGGGGGGGTTCATCGGAAACGGTTCTTCCCTTCCCGAATGACATCCTACAAAACCCGGGCCTAATCGCCAAACACCATTTCATTCACTTGTTATAAACTGTCATCATTATGTTTCATTTATATAATGTGACCCGATAATAAACATGTATTCCATACATCACGTCTCTCCTGATTGAAATGCTATTTTCAAAAGCTAAAAAGACACCAGAGCCTGTTTTAGATATTGTTACTATGCAAGGAGAAGTACTAGAAGTGGTTACCTGTTATAAATACATAGGTATCTGGCTTGATGATTGTCTTACTTTTAAACTTCATGTCAATAACCTGCTTAAAAAGCTGAGGGTTAGACTAGGTTTCTTTTTCAGAAACAAGTCCTGTTTCTCGCTTGAGGCCAGGAGAAGGTTAGTCACGGTGACTTTTTTACCTGTGCTGGACTATGGTGATTTGATTTATATGAATGCACCTGCCTATTGCCTGAACAAGTTAGATGCCGCCTATCACAGCGCACTGATATTTGTCACAAATTGTACCCTGTATGCCAGGGCAGGTTTGCCATCACTTACTGTAAAGAGGCTCAGTCATTGGTACACGTTTATTTATAAAGCTTTGTTGGGTAAACTCCCGTATTATATCTGCTCTCTGATAACACAGAGAGTTGCAAGCAGCTATTTTCTGAGATCGCATGATGTACTATTGTTAGATGTGCCATGAGCAAGGACTGTCTTAGGTAAGACAGCTTTTATGTGCGCAGCTCCACTTGCTTGGAACAATCTTCAGCAAGAATTGAAACTGAGCAGTCTCATTCCTATGCATGTTTTTAAAGCTAGGCTAAATGAAATGCTTGTTGATACTATGGGCACTTGTAAATGTCTATAACTATGTAAATGTATCCTGTAAATATAATGTATGATGTCCTTTATTGTTTTATGTTTCATGTGGAACCTATATGCTGCAGGTCTCCCTTGAAAAAGAGATCTATGATCTCAATGGGACCAATCTCGTTAAATAAAGGTTTGAAATAAAATGAAGTGAAAAACATAAGAAACGCAGACTCTTAAAACGTCTAATTATTGACCAGCTGACCATCACCAGGAGCCCGAGGATGATCACATTCCCTCCCTGACAAAATACAAATGCTGCTAGTCTACATCCATCCTCATGTTTTATATCAACCCAGAAGTCCATTATGGGGGGAGAGTTCAAACAAAAAGCAAACAAAGAACACAAAAGGCTGCTAGCAAATCCTACCGTCTGGGATTCCACAACTCTCTTTTGTAATTATCATCAATCAATCAATGTTTATTTATATAGCCCAATATCACAAATGTTACAATTACCCAGCATGCAGCTGCCTCACACACTGCTCCACGGATACACCCCCCTGGACAAAGCTCACTGAATAGTAATACAGAGTCTGGCTCAGTACCAACTATTGATAATGCCATATGCAGTTTAAATTAGTCTTGGTGGGTGCTAATCAATAGTGCACAATTGTCAGGCCTTTACACCCACCTCTGGCCTCTTCTGGTGAACATCGATTCTGAATTAAGTGGACCTAAAAGCCGGAGGAGAAGAGCAATGGTATCTGGGGCAGGTAAACAAAGTCCCAGAGAATACACATGGTAGGTTTGGGAGGGTGTGTGTGTGTGTGTGTGTGTGTGTGTGTGTGTGTGTGTGTGTGTGTGTGTGTGTGTGTGTGTGTGTGTGTGTGTATGTGTGTGTGTGTGTGTGTGTGTGTGTGTGTGTGTGTGTGTGTGTGTGTGTGTATTCAACTGTCCATTATTAGTCAAATGAAAGGGAAACAGACAGCTGCATGGACGGCAGAAACACAACAGAGGGTGGCTGGGTTTATGGGTTGCCTCATCTGACAGATATGAATACAATGCAGTGACCACTGGTGCTTGTCGATGGTGAAAGGAATGAGTGACACACATACGTTTCATTTATACTGGGGACGCTGGGGACATGTCCCCACCACTCTTGGAAATGGACCATTTTGTCCCCACCACTTTATATTAGGATAATTTGTTCAAAATGTTCTGAAAATAGGGTGCACAAAGAACTGTACACTTTGAGTGTATTTGCACAACAGAACATGTACAATCTGGAAGACTGTAAACACTAACTGTGTGTATTTATGGTAACCCAAGTGGTGTAATTTGGACCTGCGACCCTTTAAATATAATAATTACTACTAATGTTGCTATGGTATATGGCAGGGCTATTCAACTACACATTCAGTTGGGCCAGATTTTATAATTACAAAATTCAGCTGGGCCAGACATTCAGCGGCCTGTAAAAAGCGGGTAGTGACACATTTTAAACAAACACATATTACTGCGATGAAAAACATGCAATCTTTATTCATTGTTCATCTACTGTAACAAAGGTAGTTCAAAAAGTGCATAAAAACAGAACAAATTAGCATTAATTTAACAGAATCTGAAAAAAAAGTGCACAGTTCTAGCATTACATTTGTTTGCTTTAGAAGTCAAATATTCAGGTTATTCTTTTTTGAAACAGGCACATCACAAAGTGCATTTACTGAATACAATAATAGCAGTCTTAATAAATGTCCTCACATACAAAAAAAACAGCTAAAGAGCAATGCAACACAAAGAGGTAGTACTGTAGCAATACTATTTTTTCACTTTTCAAGTAATAACAAAAAAATCATACGTTTTGGTCACATTTGACCGAGACACATTACAAAGTGCATTTAAATGAATACAGAAAGAACTGTCAAGTTACCCTTCAGTGCACAAACCCATAACAAGGGATACGGGTAAATGAATGAATACTACACTACACGTCTACTATAGTAAACTAGGTGCTTACTATCACCTCATTTGTGATTTGTCATCGCTGACTTTCTCAATGGGAGAAGGGACATTTTTTGTTTTGAACAAGAGCAGTGATTTTTGGCTCATAGGATATCAATGCAATCCTAAGACATTGGTGAAGAGTGCTGTCAGTCAGGAAGCAGCGAGTGCTACTTTTGATTGAGTTCATGTGTGAAAAGCTTGATTCACATTTGTAGGTTGATCCAAACATACTGAGCACACAGATCGCTACTTTCTGAACGTTAGGGAACTGCCGTTTTTTGACATCACTCCAAAACTTCGCTGGCCCGTTAGTGCGCTGCATGTCAATAAGTTCCAGTGTATATTTCCCCTTGTTGATGCAGGGGACCACTTCCTTTGCTCTGGTTGATACGTCCCCCTCTATTGCAACAGTGAAGGGGGCTCTGGCAAAGCCCATCACCTCTGTGGGCAGAGCAAGTCCATCCAATCGACCGGCAAAGTTCTCTTTCAACCTCGCAATGAAATCTGTCATCACATCCGGGATTTGTGCCGGAGATGTGATGTGTTTGGGGAGCGTCGGAAAATGCAGTATCCGACCCGTGCTCAAGTCGGTCGCGAAAAGGTCCAGTTTGACTTGGATCTGCTCCACAAGATCAATGACCGTTTTGTCTCTGTTTACGCTTCAGAGTTGAGAGACATGTTTTAGAGTTGCTATCATAGGACCACCGTTACTAGCACCACTAGATGCACTTTCAAAAAACGTGCTGCGTTGTGGTTTGGTGGTTTCTATGCAACGCGGAGTGTTGCGTTCATGGTCTGTACTAGTGTAGGAATTTGGCTACTGGAGGCTGGGCCACTCGGGAGTTGGTTCTGGGCCCGCGGGCCGCCAGTTGAATAGGCCTGGTATATGGTATTAGGACGAATAAAGATCAGCAATATGTTTTCCTATTTTGTGTTTTTTTTTCTTTAGAAAAACATATTTTTGGATGTAAAAATATAAGACTTGTATTACAATTTAAAGTTATAACATAGATAACAATGTTTACCCCCTGGTAAGTGTATAATCGCTGCGGGGGATCAGTTCACACGCATCATTTTAAAATGTAATTGCCTTATGTAACATCAACATGCTCTGCTATTTTATTATTGGTGCATATAATTTAGCTCCGTCTGCCTTACATCACAGTTCACTGCTAGTAGAATCACTTCACAGCTTTGCTTTTTGCAGGCAGAGCAGTTGCTTGCATCTCAGGGAATAAGTGGATATTTGCTAGTGCCACTTCTTATCATACATGTTCATTAGAATGGATGCAGAAAATCCTCCAGAAAGATGTTTATGCAAAAACAAATAACTATAGATACTAAAGTATAGTAGTTTATCATGACCTGCTATTTGATGCATGTGTCGCTGCAAAACTCAGTATTTCAGCATCGACTGGTTGTTTGGTGCTGCTGGGGTTGAACCAAAGCAGCAGAGATGCAGTCTATTCAAGCATCACGTTGGCCAGCAGAAACTTGGCAGTACCATTTATATTGTGAACAAGATTCATTTCTTGATCTGTTTTCAATATGCCAAAGCGTTGCCCTTTGAGAGGTGAACAATTTGTTATTGTGTGTCTTTTGTTTTCGCTGAGTAAAAGCCAACATTTATCTGAACTCCATATCCCACGTGCCCTGGGGCGTGCTATCACTGTGAAGGATTGATTATGATATGGTGGCAAGTTGCACTCAGTGACTGAGGGTCATTGGATCCACCCGTAAGAGACAGTGTTGTGGCCATAGAGACAGAGACGGGGGGGTCCAGGGGGCCGCAGACAGCTAATGTGTGTGCACAGTGAGGACCCAGTGAGGACACAAAAGAAAAATACTGTCATCAATGCTCTACATCTTCCCAACGACCAGATCCTGTTGCACATGTTGGATTTCAGACAGAAAATATAGCAGTACAAAATGCTGATTGATATTAAATGCACATTTTTTAGACCCTCCAGAAAAAAGCGGGCAAAAATCCTTGATTATGCGGGCTAAAATCCTTGATTATGCGATCAAAAATGCGGGGGTTTTATGTGATTTTATGCGGTGAAATTGCGGGAAGTTGCGAAATATGCGGAAAGTTGCGAAAAATAATGGATTTGTTTTTAAATATTGGCCTGTCTTATTTATTCTCTCTCACACACAACCTGCCACTGACGTTAAACCCCTTTCCTATTCAATTAAACACATTCAATGTTTATTTATTGTAAAAGCAATTGGGCTATTTTAATCACTCTCTCTCTCACACACACACCCCCCCCCCACACACACACACACACACACTTCTCCTCCTCATTCTGTTTTCATTTACTCGTTCGTTATCTGACCAGCTTCAATCTTGTAGGCTATTCACTTCGTTTCTTGTAGCCCTCGAAAGGGTTTTGGAGGTTGATGCCTCGGTGAACGTGAGTTGTTTGGCTTTCTTGTCCGCAGCAGCAGAAAGCATTTTCGAATGTTCGAATGAATCAAAGTGAGTAGTCACCGTCGATTTTCTCTAAGACTTATGCAGTTGCACGGGGTGCAGAATAGTTTCCCCCCACTTTCGTGAAAGACATCAGGGTACTGCGTTGCCCGGTCTTTAGCAGAAATGTTCGTCGGTAAATTAGATGGATCAGATTTTTTCATTTTGGTGTTTTCTCTCTCGTGTGAGTTCCACACGTTCACTCTACGGTGTTGTTTACCTTCTGTGATGCGCGAGCTGATGACGTCGCGTCATCATCATCACTACTTCACGTCAAGACGAGTTCACTTTTTTTTTCTCAACTTTGTGTGGAAAAATGCAGGGATTATGCGGCCTTTTGATAAATATGCGGCCTTTTAAAAATCTGCGCCATTTTGCTGATTATGCGGTAAATTCTGCGATCGCAGAATCGCGTTTTTCTGGTGGGTCTAATTCTTTAAGATGACAGATCTAGCAGCTATAACAAATTGTCAAAAACTATTTTTATATTTCTTGTTCCGTCACAAATATCTATTGTGCAATAAAGCTTTTTTTTTTAATCTCTGTTCAAAAACAGCTCTCTTCTAAAACTGATCTTGAATCTGACTTGATGGCAAACTATAACATCATGAAGCCCTCAAATATCCGGACTGATGCTTTTCCTTGTTTACAGTCATCACAGTCCTGTCTCAAAGCTATGTTTCTTTAACTTTCTTTGAATATTCATTTATTTTATGGTGCTTGAAGAGTATACTTCTAAGGTATATGCACTTTGGTAAATATATGTTTCCCATTCTTTGTATGGGTGCGCCTCCCCCTTAATATTATATTATATATATACTTAATATTATATCAACTGCGAAACGCGGCAGGAACTAAGCTTACACACAGGCTGTCCACACAAATGTAGTGGAGTAAAGTCTTAAAATGTTCATTGTCCTATGACTTATTTAAACTATGTTGGAGATTGCTATGCGTCTTTAGAAATAAAAGGTAAATGCACATTTTTTACTTTGATCGATTTACTAGGCTAAAGGTAACAATTTAACATTTTACCCTTCCACACCTTGATTAATACCCATCATTTATAGCAGGGTCAGTTTCAGTAAATATTAGATTTTTCCCTACCTTCTCCCAAACATATGTTTTAAAGTCAATAAAATAAATGTTAAAGCATCCCTGAGCCTGAGTTGCATCACCATCTCCATCCTGCTGCAGTGATGAAGCACTCCTCATCTCACTCTGCTCCGCTCTCACACAGAATGACAGCTGATCGCCGAGCAGCTGACAGGAAGTGCTGTACAGTTGGGCTTCATGTGACAGCTAACTTTACTAAATGCAAAGCATGGTGAGAAAAGACTTCCTGAAAGGCAGACGACTCCTCAGAAATGAAAAAGCCTTTGTTTCAGTGGAGGATGACGCTGTCAGAAACACAAAGCAGAATCCTCATCACTCACTGAATCACTTGGTGCTGTGATGTAGCATTATGTGCAGGTAAAGCATTACAAATGCTCCTAAGGGAGATGATTTGTTTGGTTCAGCTGCTACGTTATGTTTCATTTCCTCTCTGCATCCTCTGAACTGTTTGTCTAACAAAGCAACACCTCATTAGTCATTGAGGGTCATTGGGTGTATATCTCAAAAGAGATTTCTATAATTGATGAAAAGCATATTCAAATGTGGTGTGAAGAGAACAATGTTCTGAATAGGAGCAACTTTCCTCTGAAGGAGAGTAATACAAATCAAGTACAATAACTTCCCTCCCTTCATAACGTATGAAATGTATGAAGTAGGCAGATTTGTAGTGTGGAAAATGAAAAGAAGAAAACGTTCAACAGGTCACATTGTAGAACTTTAGAACAGTGTTTTTACAATATGTTGATTAATCAACTGATTTACACAAATGTATGTTCAATCTAGTAACTGACCCAAGGCTCCACAATACCTGTTCTCAACATCCACACATTAACATGAAGGTCAAACACCTGGGCTGAGGTCTCGTTCATCTTAATGATTTGATATTGACACACTGAACGAAATCACACTGATCAAAGTATTTATGCTGCCTATGGAGGCTCTTTGAAAATCTTGAATGTCAACATAATACACCACGGCCCTGTCACACAGATGACTGTTATTAAACCCTCTCAGGCGAGACGAAACTCCACCAAAAAATGTATATCCACTGCTGCAGGCTGGAATCATTGTATATCCACAGATGACATTTGTTCAAGAAGAAGCAAAATGCAGCCTTGACAACCTGACAACCGTTCATCTTCCTGTCAGTCCACGACTCCACGGTGTGTGTGTGTGTGTGTGTGTGTGTGTGTGTGTGTGTGTGTGTGTGTGTGTGTGTGTGTGTGTGTGTGTGTGTGTGTGTGTGTGTGTGTGTGTGTGTGTGTGTGTGTGTGTGTGTGTGTGTGTGTGTGTGTGTGTGTGTGTGTGTGTGTGTGTGTGTGTGTGTGTGAAGGTTTCTGAGAACCAAGGAGCTGGAGAGTGTCCTGCAGACCTGGAGCTTCCTTATCGTGCCATTTATTTTCCAAATTGCCTCAATTTTATTTATTTTGGAAATGTTCTCTTGAAACTAAGACCACAGTTGGTCCCTAACATTAACCAAGTGCTGCAAGTGCCACAACACTGATAGGGGCTCATGGTTTAGTTGTAGTGGGCGAATATTGTACTGCAAAAGTTTTTAACGTAGGAAATATGGAATATGTTTTTAAAGAAAATCTTGCTTAAATGTATGTAACATCTTGCTAGTTAGCAGATGATATATTTCAAGTTGTGTCCTCATTACACTCATGAAAATATGAATACTCCAAAAGGTATCAACAAATCAGAACTTCCTAATTTATTGTTGACTCCTCAATCAGTATGTAAGCTCTGAGAAAGGCTCCACGTAAGAACTTTTCACAGCAACAATGGATATACGGTATGGACAGCAGCAAGATGAAGAGGTAGAATAGAGAATAGAATAGAATAGTTTAATGTCATTATACATGTACAATGAGATAAATGCTTCTCCCTTTCAAGGGTGCCATCAAAACAAAAACAAAACATCACATCATAAGACAACAAAATACACGCAGCATACATACTTAGGAATAAGGGATAAAGGAATAAAGAATAAAGTGCAGTAATTATTTCCAGGAGTATAAAAATAAAATCAGTAATGTAATAAATAATAATAATAATAGTGTGTATTCATAATAATAATAATAATAATAATAATAGTAATGATATATATGTATATGTACAGAGTCACATTGATTCACATGTCAGGTGTTAAGAGCAATGATGGCTCTTGGGAAAAAACTGTCTTTGAGTCTGTTTGTTTTGGATTTGATACACCTGTAGCGCCTGCCGGAGGGCAGCAGGTTGAACAGGTGAAAGCCGGGGTGTGAGCTGTCCTTGATAATGTTTTTGGCTCTACT
Organism: Notothenia rossii; assembly: GCF_949606895.1. NCBI lineage: Eukaryota > Metazoa > Chordata > Actinopteri > Perciformes > Nototheniidae > Notothenia > Notothenia rossii. The sequence continues at coordinate 33,115,210 of NC_136907.1, forward strand.
GAGACAGCGGGAGGTGTAAATGTCCATCAGGGAGGGGAGAGGGCATGTGGAGGATGAGAGAGAGGGAGGATGAGAGAGAGAGGGAGGATAAGAGGTAGAGGGAGGATAGAGAGAGGGAGGATGAGAGAGAGGGAGGATAAGAGAGAGAGAGGGAGGATAAGAGAGAGAGAGAGAGAGAGGGAGGATAAGAGGTAGAGGGAAGATGAGAGAGAGAGCAACCCTTTTTCCCTAAAAATTACGTTCCCACCGAACTAAACTGCATTCTCAATTACGTTTAGCTAGAAACGTATTTTCTCCCACGTTACGTTCGTTATGAACGTATCTCAAATACGTTTATTTTCTGCATATCTTCTAGAAACATATTTTCTCCCACATTACGTTTCTTATGAACGTATCTTAAAGACGTTTATTTTCTACATATGTTTGCCATTTATTGCCTTGCTTATAATAATGATAATAGTCATTTATAAATATCATTTTAGAGCACACATTTGAAATCAGTAGGCAAGGCTGTAATTTCTCCAGCTGTTACTCTCATGAGTGAGGCAGAAAATAATAGTTTTATCATGCCAAAAAGCTGCTGTGTCGTTTATTGCACCTCAAACATTAAAACAAATCCAGACTTACGTGTTTCTGTACTTCCTCTAAGAAGAAAGGACAGTCACAGAAGATCTCTGTGATGCCAGATGTGGTGTTGTTAATGCGATATGATATCCGAGAAAAAATTCACCAGGAAGTAAGTATTCCCTTACTGTCGATTGATTTTACTGTGATATCTGCACTACTCATCAACTAAAAAACACCAGATTATCCTTGTTAATTACACAACATTGATTGCTTTAAATTGTGTGCAATGCTTTTGTATTTTCCCCCTTCAATTCGGAGAAACAAATATTTTCTCGGAGTAAAGGATGGCCGAAGACACTACACTACCCATAATCCCCAGCTATCGTTTGGGACTACAGTCCCGTTCACAAACCCCGTGATTAATCTTCAAGCTCTGGGATTGGATGTTGGAGTGGCAGTGCGCCAAGGTTACACCGAGCGTCAAGCTCTTTGACATGGAACGAAACCACGACTATTCAAAACTGGACTCGAACGCCCCCCCAGAACTACACATGCTGGCTATTGTGTTTCGCAACATGTTCTCTATGGCACTTCTCTACTGGGAATTGTAGTTTTAAAATACTTTTTTGTTTTTCCCAAAATTAGAAGTTGACAGTATTAAACTGTGTACAGCCCTGGAGGTTTAGGCGATGGGAAACACATTGGTGTGTACACATTTAAAACATGTAATTACTAAATGGGTGAAAATCGCTTGTATCCATAAAGGGCAGTATTAATATATACCCACATGACAGCTCATTCTTACTTTGTAATTCTACTCCACTACAATTCAGAGGTTAACCTGGTATTTTTACTCCACTACATATATTTTAGTTACTTTGCAGATTCTGAATAATGATGTGAAGTATAAACAAACCTTAAAGCAGACTTTAGTTACAGCTGAGTAAAATTCAGGGAAGGTGATTGTCAAGTGCCAACAATCAGGAGAGATATTTGATAGTTGGTGCTTGAGAAGATGAAACATTTATCTGCAGATCTCTATAAAGTATATTAATTACTCGTTATTCTCTACTAATAGTTAATTAAAAACTGTATATAATTGCTATTTTGCACATCCCTTTTAATATTTCCTAAGGTTTATTGACATAGGCCTTTCATATACACAACTACAGTATGCAACAGTGCATTACAAGACATCTATCAATATGTGTGTGTATACCTCCACCATTAAACTGTCAAATTCTGCACATTTCTTATACTATCTACATACATAAGAGCAGAGGCGCGGGAAGGTATTTTGAGTGGGGGTGCTGAGGTGCTGGACTCCAGTGAACACTATTACGGTACGTCTACACTACAGGCATCAAAAAATGCTTTCAACGCTTCGCCCATTCACTTGAATGGGGTGACGTAGAAGATTTTGAATCTTCGCCGAACTGCATTGTGGGGAGCATGGCATGGCTTTGCAAGCATCACGAGCATCTATCGGCATCAAACGTTGAACAATGTTCAACTTTTGTGGCTCGATGCTTGGCATCAGCCAATCAAATTCCGTTTATGCAAATCCCGCCAGTGCAAGCTCAGCCAATCAAACCGCGTGCAAGCTGGGAGAGCCAGACCGCAGTTCATTTCCTCATATTCCAAACGAGATATTACGGTAGCAAATCACCCGGTTCTTTACGACCGGAACTATTTACCGGGATACAAACCGGAGGAACCAGGCATGGAGGGAGGTGGCAGAGACAGTGGGTGAAACTGGTAGGTTTTTCGCCTGTTTGGGGAGTTTATATCCAGTTTACTTCGTTTTAACATTGCTATTGCTTTGTATGTCGGGGGCGGGAGATTCATGTGATTGGTTGTTGGTGGCGTTGCTCGCAAAAAATCGCCAAGCTTCAGACACGCCCAGCTTCAAGATTTTTTGATGCCTGTAGTGTAGACGAGCAGTCACGAGCATCTATCGGCATCAAAAGTTGAACAATGTTCAACTTTTGAGGCTCGATGCTTGGCATCAGCCAATCAAATCCCGTTTATGCAAATCCCGCCAGTGCAAGCGCAGCCAATCAAACCGCGTGCAAGCTGGGAGAGCCAGACCGCAGTTCATTTCCTCATATTCCAAACGAGATATTACGGTAGCAAATCACCCGGTTCTTTACGACCGGAACTATTTACCGGGATACAAACCGGAGGAACCAGGCATGGAGGGAGGTGGCAGAGACAGTGGGTGAAACTGATAGGTTTTTCGCCTGTTTGGAGAGTTTATATCCAGTTTACTTCGTTTTAACATTGCTATTGCTTTGTATGTCGGGGGCGGGAGATTCATGTGATTGGTTGCTCGCAAAAAATCGCCAAGCTTCAGACACGCCCAGCTTCAAGATTTTTTCATGCCTGTAGTGTAGACGGGCCGTTACGGGCACTATAGAGCACGCACAAAAAAACTCCCCACACGCAAACACACAGTAAACCCGCGACTGTTACAATGAAGGCTCGATAATCAGCTCACGAAATATAGGCAGGGGTAAAGTGCTATTTTTTACGAGTGGGGAGCGGACCTCGCCTCCTCTAGGGGGGTCCGGGGGGATGCTCCCCTGGGAAGATTATTTTTAAATATTGAAGTTAAAAGCATCAATCTGGTGCACTTTGAGAGCAACATTAAGAGATCTATGGATACATCTGACAACACCCAGATGAAACACAACTGTAAGCAGATGTTCTTTTTCTTTATGGATATTTTACAATTCACTCCCCTTTCAAACTGTATTCTTGTTTTACTGCCATATAGTATTTCATAATTGTTTTTCCTTTATTCTCTTATTTTTTTTATAAATATAATGATCATATAAAGGTGTGCCGCGGAAATAATCTTTTGAATAATTTTTGACCAAACCGTTTGAGACCCACTGAGATAACTTAGACTAAAGTTAACTATCTAAACACTCAGAGAGTCCTTTAGCTCACCTTAGCCTCTCAGTCTGAGAGGAGAGCTCTCCTCCAGCTTGTTGTGGAACAAACAGCTCAGTATGTCCGTTAGTGCAGCTAGCTAACCAGATGCTAACAACACGGTCCCTGCTGCTGGCACCGGTCCCTCTCTCTCTCCCCCTCTCTCACACACACTAAATGCGCTATTTCCGCACACACACAGAGCCGCGAGCTTGAATGACACAAGCACACTTTTATTTCCATCCAACTCTCTGATTGGTCTGGTGTCTTGCCTCTGTTGCATTCACTGAACACGGGAAATTAAAGTCCTGCTGTCCTTTCTAGTGTCTTGATGAGGTTCACGTAAAGCACGGTTAATGTATTATATTATTGAGGTAAATTGTCCGGGGCTACAGAAAAAACATTCGGGGCAGGCCAAAATATCATTTTACCAACAATGTGGAATTCATTGGCTACATATTACACAGATTATGCACAGCGGGAGCAGCAATAACCGTCAAATAATAATTCAGACAGGGGAGCTCCGCACCCCCTGCCTGCCGCTAGGGGGTGCTGCAGCGCCCACAGCACCCCCCTTCCCGCGGCCATGCATAAGAGTATAATTAATGTGTATAATATCAGTTAAAATAAGTGCTTCAACATAGTTAACATTGCAGGAAAGCCATATATTAGACGTTAAGTACTTTGTCAGGCTTAATATATCTATCTGTAGATAGATACCCCCAAAGCTTTTTTCTTATTTGAAAGAAGACCTCAACCTAAAGTATTCTTTAATGTGTTAATAAAGGTTAATTAGTTTGTCTGTTTCGCACATCCTCATATTAATATCTTTGTACATCCTGCACTAAACTGTTGTATTGTAGAGATCACTTAAAGTATCTTCTTGATTTTTTATATTCTATATTTCTATCATTGACCTTCTACTTTAACAATATATTTATTTGTTGTTCCTTTCTTCTCTTTTCTTTTCTTTTCACTATTATCTGTAAAGCGTCTTTGAGCACCTGTAAAAGCGCTAACAAATTAAATCTATTATTATTATTATTATTATTACTACTTTCCCCCTATAGTATGTACTCTTAATATTTTTTTCATCAAATAACATTATTCAACAAAAATAACATTATTCAACAAAAATAATTAAATAACATGCTTTAACCACTAGGCTGTGCACACAAGGTGCACACAGCATACTAATAATAACTTTGTATTATTAGTGTAGGACACTTATGTATGTATAACATCTGAAGATGTGTAGTTTTATTCATGTTTTTACATACTTTTACAGGATATTGCTATTCTATTTCTCATGTTTTACTTCTACACATTAATATCTGATTTGTAAAACATCACAGACAGAAAGGCATATCCGTCATTTAATGGTAAGCTATTGCAATTGTGATTCCATAGATGTGTCTCCCATCACCCAAATCCTCTGACTATTCTCTCAACTCAGTATTTATTCTTATATTCAAAGAAAATCAGTAATATCTTTAAACACTACAAGTCCTTTTCTATCAGCTGTGCACCGTTATGGTGTAAATATAACCTATCTACCAATTGGATCAAATATAAAAGTCAGCCGAATTACTATTGATACTGCAGGGACACGTATTTTGTGAAAATAAATGTGAGATGTTGTTTAATTGTTGATATATTTATAATCCACGTCACATATTTAGTTTTGGTGGCAGTTCTCCTGTTTGTCCAGAAGTCTTCTCATCATAAATAAAGAACTACGGCAGCTGTGTAATATGTAATGCAGCCAAACCGTGTATTACAATGCCGTTATGTGATGACTTCCAAAGAGAAAAGCAAGAACACTCGGAATAAAGTATTTTTTTTTTTTTAAATGTTTTCGGACATCATATCGCATTAACATCATATCCCAACATGCATTGCCGCTAAAACATCCAATCAACGAGCTTCAAGCTGAGGATCTTGGGTAATCTGTTCAGTGGGTGGTTTGTGTCACTACCATGGATATATAATAAGAACTGGATACAGCATGGGAGGCGGGGCCTCATTCATTCCTATGAGAGTTGCTCATTGTCGCATGATGATAAAATGGCCCAACTTTTGAGAGAGCGAAACGTCACAGATTACCCGGCATGAAGAAACACACTCCTCAATGTCAGTTTCGGTGATTTATTGACAAGGATGACGACACCCTAAAACAGAATAATGCAGCAAGATAAGCTGACAAAGTATTACATCCATGCAATTCAATCAACACAAATATATACCACGAAACAGAGTATAGTAGTATAATAGTATAATATATATATAGTATAATATATGGTATAATATAATAGTGGAAACAGTCTTACATGAATGAGTGGACGAACGTCTCAACTCGAGGCGGAGTGCATGAACAATGTTTGAACTAAAATGGCCGCTCGGCACTTCCGGGTCAGAGCACGGCATAACCGGGCAGCGACAGCAGTGACACTGCCCTCTAGTGGCCGGCGATAAACTCTTCATCCCCCCCAGACCGGAAAGCTATGGGCCGGAATAGGTTAACGGTCTACATCCCGTATCCAGCTGCCAGACTCGGGCTCGTAACGTGCAGGCGGCCTCCTCAAGCGGCCCGGCCGAGTCGGCTGGGGCAGCGTCGGCGGCGACTGCGGCACCGGGAGCGGTGCACCCAGGAAGGCACCCGTAGGAACAGCGAGGTCAGAGGACGCCCCATCAGCAGGCGTCGGTGGGGAAGCGCCAATAGCCGAGTTGCGGGGCCCGACAGCCGGCCGCTGAGCAATCCCCTGGGGCGTCGCCCAGCCCGGGTGGATAGGTGGGGGCTGATGACCCAGGGCAGCGGGCGGCGGCGACGGCGCAGCCGACTGCTCGCGGGCGCAGGGTGTGGCCGGCGTGTAGGCACGGAGGAACCGCCGGTTGCGCAGTGTCAGACGTCCCGAACCGTCAACCCTGACCCGATACTGGTCGTGGCCCGGCGACTCCACCACGATCCCCGACCTGTCCCATTTGTGGGGGCTCGGGCCTTGCTGGTTCTGGAGGAATACCCTTTCGCCGAGTGCCAATGGGCGGAGCGGTCTCGAGTGAGCCCCCAGAGACTCGGTGGTACGGGACATACGGGTCCGAAGGGCGTCCTCCTTCGCCGCCCATGCCTCGCGCCATAGCAGGCGGATATGCGGGTTCGAGAACTTCTCGAGGCGGTTCACGAAGGAGAGCGAGCCACGAAGTGGGCGGCCGAAGATGATCTGTGCTGGCGAGAGGTCGCAGTCGGGGTCAGGCGTGTTACGCAACTGCAGCATAGCGCGCAGGAAGCGGTCCTGATCAAGGCTGCCCGACGGACCGGTGTTGGACATCAAGAGGCGCTTAGCAGTCTTAACCGCAACCTCCGCCCTCCCATTCGACTGCGGAAAGCTAACGGAAGACACACGGTGTTCGACGTGCCATAAGCGGAGGAAGTCCTCGGTGTGGCTCACCTTGAATTCCGGACCACCGTCGCTCGAGAGCTCCTCCGGTACGCCGAAGGTGGCGAAGAACGACCGGAGGTGTTGGACCAGGCCAGCTGAGCCCTCCAGGGCAGTACCCGCCGTAGAGCTCAGGACCTCTACCCAGCCCGAGAGCCGATCCCCGACAACTAGGTAGTGACGGCCCCCATAGTCGAAGAAGTCAGCAAACACCGCCTCGAATGGCGTGGACGGGGGTGGGGACGGCCGGGGGGGTGTAGCCGCCTGTGACGGAGCATTGCGGTTGCAGTCTGCACACCCGTCCCTGGTGGCCTGAATGTCCCCGGACATCCCGGGCCAGTAAACTATGGCTCGGGCATGCTGCCCCATAGCTGAGGTCCCCTGGTGAGCGGCATGGAGATGCCGAAGGACCCTCCCACGGAGGGATGGGGGAACCACGACGCGGTCCCGATAGAGCAGGACGCCGTCCTGGGCGTAGACGGACTCACAGACCGATGACAGACTCGCCAGGGCAGGGTCGTTAACGTCAATCCCACCCTCTTGCTCGATGAGTTGGAGGAGGTGGCCGAGGCATCCATCAGCCGCTGTTTCCCGTGCGAGGAGGGGCCAAGAGACGGCTCCGAGCTCCCGTGCGTCGTCGCGGATGGAGGCCATGAGTGCTGACTCCATGGCGTCAGGCCCGCTCGGCAGCCCCAATGAGAGGCCGTTCGCTGAACCCGAGGGGGAAGGATGCCTCGACGTGGCATCAGCGGCATAGTTGCTCTTGCCAGGCAGATGCACAATGTCGAAGCGCCATGGGAGGGTGCGCTGCTTCAGTCTAAACAGACGCGAGTTTGTGATCTCATCCAGCGTACGGTCGCCAAAGATTTTCACCAACGGCTTATGGTCGGTGACCACGACGAGGTTGTCGGACCCCTGCGTGAAGTACCGCGTCTGTTCCAGGCCCCATGCCACAGCTAGGGCCTCTCCCTCGACGGCTGCATAGCGCTGCTCCGCAGGGGACAGGAAACGCGAGCCCGCGAGGGTGACCCTCCACCCTCCTGGACAGCAGTCCGGTATGCCCGAGGCACAGTGACAATGTTGCTGGAGCAGGAAGTAACCAATGCCACGCATGGACCAGTCAGGGCGGAGGCAGGTACGCTTCTGCATGTCGTAGATCTCCACGCCCTCGCGGATGGCCTCCATTATGGCTTGCTTGGACGTCTGGAAGGCCTCCTCCAGAACGGGGGACCATAGGAACGCACAGCTTGGGCTGAGGAACGGCTTAAATGGAGCCATCGTGTCACGCAACTGGGCGTAGTTAGCCACCTGGTTGACAAGGCCGAACCAACTCCTGATGTCCGTCGTGGAGCCTGGGGTGGGGAAGTCCCGGATGGCGTCCAAGTATTTTGGGAGCGGTTCGATGGTAGATTCCGACACCCTGAAGCCAGCGAAGTCAACGCACCTCTCCGCGAACTGAAGCTTGTCCGGATTCAGCACGATCCCCGATCGGCCGACACGCGTCAGGAAGTCGATGGTCCTCCACCAGTGTTGCTCCAGGTCGGTGTCATAGTGGATGGTGTCATCCACACAACGTTCCTTGCGTTCATAGTCCGAGAGGACGGCGTCAAACCGACGGTTGTAGCCATCCCCTGACGACAGGAAACCCTGTGGTGCCCTGGTGTAGCGCCAACGGCCGAAGGGCGTGATGAAGGTAGTGAGGTGGCGATCCGACTCACGCAGGGGAACACTGTGGTAGCCGTTCCAGGCGTCCGTGACGGTCTTCCAGGTGCCCTTCGGGACGCGGCGTGCGAGGTGGAACGGGGACTCAGTGGCGAAGGTCTCACGTTGGCAGAACTTGTTGAGGGGGGAGAGGTCCACGGTCCTGCGGGGGGAACCGTCGTGCTTCCGAGTGACTACCATACGATGGCACCACGTCACCGGCTCGCCGTACGGCACGCGTTCAATGACCCCAAGGGCTTCGTCCCGCAGGAGGTCATCGTGAACCCTCCGCTGCCAGTGTAGAGGCACCGTAGCCGCGGTGTGGCATGCCTTAGGCGTAGCTGCGGGGTCCACGTGCATCTCGATAGGCGGCCCCTCCATGCATGGTAGTGCCCGATGGGGGCAAGTATTGAATGTCGACGAGGCATATCTCCCGAGTAGCCAACCTTTCATCCGGTTATTGTTCTCTGGCGTACAAGGGAACGGCAGTGCTGCGGGGCGCGCCGGGGGGACCGTGCGCTGAGGACATGAGCATTGGGCGTCCCCGGGGTCACTTGGCCCCACGCAGCCGCCGTTGGTTGACCTCGTCGCATTGATGGACAGGGGCTGGACTGGCGTGTCAGCCGTGTCAGGGCTACGCCTGTCCTTGGGCCCCCTTGCAACGTCGTCCGACGGGAAGTTACTGGGCAAGAGGCCGAGGTTGAGCAACGACTCGTAGGAGAGGTACATGGCCCGGACTGAGCTGCTCACATATACCATGGAACGGCAGGATGTAGTACGGCCCCCGCTGCAGGTCGTCGAGAGCCTAGCGAAGAACGCTCCCTCGATGGCTATAGGGGAGCGGTTGGCGGCCAACAGGCTGAGGCTGACGGGTCGCAGGTCGTCCCGCGCGAAACCGCAGGCCAGGAACTCCTCCAGAGACCAAAGGTCCGACTGCGCGCCAGTGTCTGCGACGGCGGATATTCGAGCTCCGTCGGCCGAGCCCCGGTTGCTGGTGCCATCCCTCGGCCCGACTGGCATGTCCATCGAGATGGTGATTAACGCCCGGGGGTGGTCTCTCAGCCTGGCTCGCCTCCATTCGCCCTTGGAGAAGATGTGGTGCTCGAGTATGATAGGTGAAGGCCTGTCGACACAGCCGTGCGACGTAGGGGCGCGGCGTCGGCGAAGGCTCCCGCGACGTCGGCCAGGGCGGGCTCCAGCTTGCACCGACGAGACCTGGGATACCAGCTCCGACCCCATGGCGGCCTGTTGACTGTCGGATGACGGCTGTTGACGCCTCTGTTGTCGGCGGGCCCTGTAGCAGCCGATGCACACCTGGTGAGGCTTAGGGTTCCACCCGCGAGGCCCCTCCGTGAAGACGTTAAAGACGTTCTTACATTCCGGACACGAGGCACGTTTAGCCCCGTCCGCGGGGCTCGGGGCGGGGCTCGCCTGTGGAGTCGTCTTCAAGCGCCGGAATGACGACATGGCTGATAGGGAGGACGACGGGAGAGCGTTACGGGCCATCTCTTTGTTCTCGACGAGTGCAATCACGTCATTAACTGGCTTGACCAGGACGTCAGTTGTCCCTAGCGTCTCGCGGCGTATGTCCGAGTCATAGATGCCATTGAGCAGCACATCGCGGATAATGTGGTCGGTATAGTCCACGTCCTTACCACACTCGCATACCGCATTATATGCGCATGTCTCTGCTTTACCCCGCACTCTGGCAGCGAATGCGCGGAATGTCTCGTCGCGTTCCTGGCGTAACTGAAGTAGTTCGGTGCGCAGGACGCATGTAGCAACTGGGATGACAGCTAGGGAACGCATGACGGTGATCAGGTCTGGCAAGGGTCCGGAAGCGGCGTCGGGGACGGCTTTCAACAGGCTGTCTCCAAGTACAGGCCCAGCGCACTGAAACAGCTGGAAGGGGGCCTGTGCGTCCCCTATGCCTGAGCCGGCGCGGAATACATTCCAACGGCGGATGAACACGTTCCATTCCTCTATTGACACGCCCACATCAACTTTGGGCCGATCGAGTCTCGGGCCGTGAGGGGCTGGGGCCTGGGCTGGCGCGGCCATGACAGGCGCTGCGTGCTGGTGGCTACATCCATGAATCGTCAATATAGCAATGACGAGTGCTTCAGACAAGTCATCGGATTTGAACTCGCAGCCGGGGACAGGGCATCCAACAACGACCATGGTGTCGTCATGAAGAAACACACTCCTCAATGTCAGTTTCGGTGATTTATTGACAAGGATGACGACACCCTAAAACAGAATAATGCAGCAAGATAAGCTGACAAAGTATTACATCCATGCAATTCAATCAACACAAATATATACCACGAAACAGAGTATAGTAGTATAATAGTATAATATATATATAGTATAATATATGGTATAATATAATAGTGGAAACAGTCTTACATGAATGAGTGGACGAACGTCTCAACTCGAGGCGGAGTGCATGAACAATGTTTGAACTAAAATGGCCGCTCGGCACTTCCGGGTCAGAGCACGGCATAACCGGGCAGCGACAGCAGTGACACTGCCCTCTAGTGGCCGGCGATAAACTCTTCACGGCATGCCTGAGAAGTACCTGTATGTGCGCTCATAGCGCATGCGCAACTTTAACCAAAATGCTCGTTCACACATCAAGCACGTCAATTTGCGTACAGGTAACAGCACCGCACGTTCATGACAGCATGGTGATGATTTGTTATTATGATGGATTTGATATTAACGAGGCGGCAGTTAGCAGCTAGCGGCTAGCTAGTAATTATGCTAATGTACACATCAATCGTTATGTACATTACGCTGTAACAGGATCTAGTGATATCCAAGCAACATAGCTTCATTTAGCATGAAAGACTGATTGCACTGTATATATGTATATATATATATATGTCATACATTTTTGCATACATTCACAGTAAATATTTATTCAGTATGATAGCTGTCTAACAGAAGTTACATTCATTTCTCACTTATTCTCACAATGTACTTAACCCCAAATAAAAGAACCCAATAAAAAGAGTTGTTAAATGATAGTGAAGTCACGTTGTAATAACAATAACTAATCTCTCTCGCGTTTTCTTTTTGTGATTTGCCAAAAGCCACTGTGTGAAGTGTCCTACTTGGGTTGCCGTCCGGAGTTGTCCAATATGGCAGACCATCTCGCACATGCGCACTGCAGATCGGGCAGAGCTGCAGATCGGGTAGTCACAGTTTGCATGGATGTATAATAAGAAGAGTGGTTTGTGGTGTGTATCGCTCAAAATGTCCCTTATAGGCCTACGTCTGTTTCCGGTGACTTTATTTACCGCTAAAAAGCCCAAGATTATAGAATCAAACGAATAAATAAAAACAAGTATAATTGTGTGCTATTGTTGAGTAAATAACAGTGTGTTATATAGAAAAGAATAACAAATTAGAAGGAAAAAAACATTTAAAAAAATACAGATTTCAGTATTTTGAGGCTCTGAGCCCCATTTCTTTTCCTCACAGACGGCAAAAAAAGTCCGACATTATACGATTTAAAATAAAAACAAATAAATAAAAAGATAAAACACTGGCATGTAATTTACGTTAGAATAAATAGAATGGTTTTGAATAATAGATGAGAGTAAAATCCACGTCACTTTACAGCCCCGTCCACTTTTGGGGAAACCAACGCTGTCATTTGAACGGCGATCAAGCCTGAAGCCACAGAGATCTTCTTTTACTGCCCTTTCTTCTTAGAGGAAGTACAGAAACATGTAACTCTGGATTTTTTAAAATGTTTGAGGTGCAATAAACGACACAGCAGCTTTTTGGCATGTTAAAACTATTACTTTCTGCCTCGCTCATGAGAGTAACAGCTGGCGAAATTACAGCCTTGCCTACTGATTTCAAATGTGTGCTCTAAAATGATATTTATAAATTACTATTATCATTATCATAGGCAAGACAATAAATGGCAAAGATATGTAGAAAATAAACGTATTTGAGATATGTTCATAACGAACGTAACGTGGGAGAAAATAAGTTTCTAGCTAAACGTAATTGAGAATGCAGTTTAGTTCTGTGGGAACGTAATGTTTAGGAGACAGGGTTGGAGAGAGAGGGAGGATGAACTGAAGTCAGGTGAAGAGTTATTTGCAGCATAACGGTTGGAGCTGTATGAGCGTCAGGCTGCAGGTGATGCTTCTTCTGCAGGTGGACGAGGAGCTGTGGCCGGACCCAGTGAGGTGGTCAAATGCTGCCTGAGTATTTTTCTTTCCTCTGTTTTTGGTGAAAATATTTGTTGTATAGCTTTTGAAATGCGTCATTTTGGTTACAGCTGTAACTATGTGTTGTGCATGACTGTTGCACCTTTTCTCTTTTGGAGAAAAACTAAATGTATAACAATAGTATATTTATTATAGTAGACTTGATCTATCTTTATACGCAGCATTATTTACATACAGAACACCAGAACAAATGAGTGTGCTTTAGATTGAGAACCACAGTGTGTGGTTGGTTGGACAAAGTGTCTTCACTATGAATGAAGTGTGTGCCATTTTGGTAAGTGTTTATGCCGTTTTGGGTGCAGTGCTTCATGTTGCAGGATATATGAGGTGGTGTTTTGCACTTTGGGTGTGTGGTTTTGTGAAAATGCCCTGTTTTCAAAAAAAGTGCTTTAGCAACTGAAAAAAACTGTATATAATATATTAAACAGTAATGTTCTGTCATAAATAAGGACTGAAAATAGGTATTGATAAAAACCAATGTAGTAGTGTGTCTGTGTGTGAATGTGTCAAACAACCCTCTGTACTCTACTTGTATCACAACCTTAAATACACTTAGTTCCAAATGAAGAGAAACATACGTATATGAAATATATAATATTGAAATCATATTAAAATGCTCGAGGCCACGCAGCAAGTTTCGAACCAAAATGTTAAAAAAAACACCAAGTCTCAAAGAAACACATCCCGTGCGTAACCATAAAGTATATATATTAAATGATGTTTGCATGCACCTTGATGTAAAAAGGTGGTCCAGATTCCTGCTCAGTACAGCATTAGGTTCACCTTTTGACGATGTGATTTCATTAAGTGGATAACAGGGAAACTGTACAGAAGATAAGAGCGTGCAGTGTATACAGTATGCCAAAGTTAAAATCAGTGCCACTGATATTTCTATTGAGAAAAGTTGGCTTCATTATCTTTGAGGTGGTTGTGTAACTGCAGCATGACAGCGGCTCTAAAACAAGATGCAGACAGGGAAAGGAGAACTGCAATCCTGAGACCTGTATTGTCATATCCATAAGTGTTGATGTTCAGTTACTTCAGTACTGTTGCAGCACTAGAGGTTACATTTTTGGAAAACAACAAAACTGTTTTCTAAAACTCATGTGAGCTGCTGTGTTGTCTCTTTTCCTGGCAATCGTAAAGATACAGGAAGAAGGAACTTGTACTCATAAAGTTGTGTTCATGAGCTCCTGAATAGAGGTGGGACCAAGTCATTGTTTTGCAAGTCCGAGTCAAGTCTTTGCGCTCAAATCCAAGTCAAGTCTCAAGTCAAGTCCAAGTCGTCTTATCTTCTATTTTAAGAGGGATCAGTAACATGACGGTTTGATTCAGAAGGAGTTTAATGTATATGATCCCTGATGTTAAGGTGACCAGAATGTTTATTTCCACTGTGTACAACATGTTATAAGGGACCCACAATCTATCTTTATGCAAGGGATAATGTGCAGCGAGGTGGTCTCTATGGGGAAAAGAACACCTGAATCTAGATCCCTCAGCAGGTGGTACTTTAACCATATTTTGTAGGGATGCACCGAATATTCGGCCGACGAAAGCCGAAAGGGCCTATCAGATATATCAGAGAAAGAGGCGCGGATTGCGATTTGTAAAACGTGTTCAGCTGACATTTCTCGAGGGGGTGTAACTGCAAAGACTTTCACCACTTCAGGATTACTCCACCACTTGAAATCAAAACACCCGGACAAATATGCGGAGTAAGATCAAATCACAAGCACTGACAGCGAGAGACTGTTCAGTGCTGCCTCTCATGTGCTTGATGAGAAGAGGAACAGACTTATGGCTGATAAAGCAGAGAAGCTAATGTTCATTAAAAAGAACCTCCCACTTTTCCTTAATAAGTAGACAAGGCTGGCTTATCATAAGCTTATCTAGTTCTACATGTCTACTCTATACCCACTTTCCTGAACAATTTTCATTGTGACTTATAATTCACCATCTCAGGTTATCATTAGTGGGAAATGACAGCAGCACAGTGTTCAATATATTGTACTTTCGGTATCTAAATGATACAATGTTGTTTACATTGCTCATGAGGACAGACCACCTTATTTGCAGATTCTTGAAATTGTAATTTAATTTGTAATTGATTGTGGATTTTGTATCCAGTTTTCACTTTATGTATCTTTAAACAATGTTTACTATTTTGCTTATGAGGACAGACATCCTTATTTACAGATTCTTGAAATTGAATTGTAATTTCCTTTGTAAATAGTTACATTCATGTGGATTTATCCAGTTTGCACATTTTTATGCATGCACTGATAGGTGCATTTGTTGTTGTTGAAGGCCTGGCTGTTACAGTCTTTATTTACAGTAGTTTGTTGTAGGCCTACTGGCCTAGATGTTTATGCAGTTTTAAAGCACCTTGGCTTTGTTCTGAATGCACTTTGTTGTAGTTATCCAACAGAGAAAAGAAAATGCACTTGACTTGGAATTAATTTACTGTATGCATTCAAAAGTGCTGAATAAATGTTTTATGGACCCATAATAGTGATTATTATTTAAGTTAAGTTTTGCCATAATCATGTCTTTTTTCCATAATCAGGCAGCTGAACAACATTGGTAAAAAATGTATACATTATATATATATATATATATTTCTATTAATCATTTTCGGCCTTTCGGCATTCGGTTTTCGGCCAACTGTTTCCTATTTTCGGTATCGGTTTCGGCCAAGAATTTCCCATTCGGTGCACCCCTAATATTTTGAGACTAATACTTTTGTACTTTTACTTGAGTAACATTTTGAATGCAGGACTTTTTATTATAACCAAGTATTCCTACACTGTGGTACTTTTACTCAAGTAGCCTACAAGATCTGAACTTCTCCGACCTCTGACAATAAATCCTGAGTGGTTACCAAAGAAAAACCCTGCTCTGAAGGTTATTTTCATTTTACAAATATTGCACTCAGCTTTGCTTTCTCCAATATCATTGAAATGCAGCCAGGTGCCGCGTCTTTTTTCCGTTTTCACAAATTCCTTTTTTCAAACTTTTTCCCCGTCCGTAGGCATGTGCAATGCATTCACAAAGCCAGCCTGCCAGGCGTTTCTTGGACAGAGCTTTTCCAGTTATCCCACCGCCGAAACACACAAACAGCTGTTCTGTGTGTCTACTAGATTCCACCGGGTCCGTCTGCGGCGCGTTACGGCAGCGCCGCGGTTTTGTTCCGGCCTCCTCCGGCGTTTCAGAAGCATTTCCGAAGCGGAGCGTCTTGCCTGCCGGCTCGCAGTTTTTGTTGATTTAGGCATAGGACAGGCTACTTTGTACAGACAAAGTTAATGATAATTGTAATATTCCAGTTATAAACGTCATGAATCAAAGATGTGCTGCTGTATTTTAGTGGTAAAAAAATGCATTCATCATCATAATTATTCTATATATATAATTTACACAGTGCCTGTAAACTGGAGGAGAACGCTGGCATTTCTCCTCCTACTTGAAAGACTACGGAGGGATAGGGTCTGCAAAATTAGTTTGTGTGTGTGTTCATATATATATATACAGTATATATGCTATATGCTCTGACCGTTCCACTTCCTGCCTGCCCGACCTTACGTCACGGCTGCGCCGCGTAAAAAATAGGATTCATCCTAATTTTAGAGGAGCCCTGCGCAGAGGCGCTTCTGGGACGTAACGCGCCGCGTGTGGTGGAATAGCACCCATTGACTAGAGTGGCCGCGATTGCCGCGATCGCCGTGAGCACCGCGGCGCAGCCGTAATGCGCCCGTAACGCGCCCGTAACGCGCCCGTAACGCGCCCGTAACGCGCCGCAGAAGGACCCGGTGGAATCTAGGGGTAAGGGCAGCCGTGCGCTCTTCATAACATGCCAGCGCTCGCACCGGGCAGAGGAGGTGCAATTTAGCCTCCCTCGCCCCACTATGAAGGGGAGATTAAAACTCCCCAACTGAATAACCCTCGACCTGGTTAGGGTTTGGACATGAGCTCGGCCCCCCTGTTCTCCAAACCCGAAATGTGGAGAGATAACATTACCTCTGCAGCCCATAACCACAATTTCTCTGCTATGGTCAACAGAGCGGCGGAGCGCTCTCCGCCCTGTCTGTTGATATATGCCACTGTGGTGCTGTTGTCGCTCCTGACCATTACATGCTTCCCCTTGATTAAGGGTTTGAAATGTTGGAGGACTAATATCACTGCCCGCAAATCTAGGAGGTTGATGTGCCGTGTCTCTGTTAGAGACCAGCACCCTCCTATAGCTCTCCCCAGGCAGGTCCCTCCCCATCCCGTTCCGGATGCATCCGTGAACACTGAGATGTGGGAGATCACCCGTCCCAGCGGGGACCCCCTCCGGAGGTGATCCGGGGAACCCCAAAACCGGAGGTTGCCCTCCACCGAGGGGGGGATGGTCACCAGCCGCCGTTTGTGTCTCTTGAGATCTAAACACAGGCTGGAGAACCACCTCTGCAGGCGGCGCATATGCAGTAACCCCAGCGGGACCACAACGTGAGCCGCTGCCATGAGACCCAGAGTCTGCATAACAGTTAAAGCCATCACAGTTACCCCCTGTCGCAGTCTGCAAATTGCCTGTAGCAATGATGCCTGTCTGCTCTCTGACAGGGTGGCGCGTATCCTGCCTGCATCAGGCACCACTCCCAGATACAATACCTGTTGTTGAGGCGCTCTTCTTCCAATTGATCGCAAATCCTAACTCGGTTAGATGTAGGATCAATTGAGCCGTATAACACATTGCCCGTTCTCTGGACCTGGCCATAACTATGAGGTCGTCCAGGTAAAAGAATAATCTCATGCCCCGGCTGCGCAGCGGCTGGAGTGCTACCTCCACGCACTTGCTGAACGTGCGCGGGGACAGGGAGTAGCCGAACGGCAGCCTGTTGTACTCGTAGGCCACCCCCTGGAAGGCAAAACGTAAATACTTTCTGTGTTTCGGAGCAATTCCGACATGAAAGTAGGCGTCCTTCAGGTCGATTGTTGTAAACCAATCGCCTGGCTGCACCAGTTCCAATAACCGTTTCACAGTCAACATCTGGAACGTTTTGCGTACAATGTGAAGATTCAGATCACGGAGATCCAGAATGGGCCTGAATTCGCCGGTTTTCTTGGGCACCAGGAAATACAGAGAATAATGCCCCCTCTCTCTGTCCCGTGTGCGCACCACAGATACCACCTGTTTTCGCACCAAGGTCTGAACCTCTGCTGAGAGAAAGCCTATCTCCCCTCGGGATGATAGCTTCACCTCTCTTATGCCTGTAAACGGGGGAGGGGTGCTGGAAAACTGTAGTGAGTAACCCTGTTTCAGCATCCTGTCCATCCACTCCGTTAACATGCATCTGCGTTTCCACTCCCCGTAACACTGTGTCAGGGGATGTGCAATCAATTGTGGTGCCCCAGTAATAAAGCTGTGATATTCCCTGGTGACCCGTCCCGCGGGTCACCAGGGGAAATCTCTACAAATCTCCCGTGAAGGGAACATTTGCCTATGGGGGGTCGACACGGAAAGTGCCGACTCTCTACGAGGGTCTTTGAACGCAGCATGGCGCACTCCCTCGGGAGCGCGCGCTCCGCCGTGATGTTTCCACCCAAACGGTGAAAAACATCAAGTGGAGTCTTCACACTTGGCATTAATTGTTTCCTAACCCTGTTACGCCGGCCATAATGTCCCTGTACCTGCGCATGCGCACTAGCTGCCTCCTTTACTGGAGTTACAACCTGGGCAGCGAGTGGGGAAACTGTACTGACAACATTACGTGGCTGTGTGGCTGAGAGGAAAGCATAGACACTCAAACTGGAATACATTTTATCACTTTTATTGGAAAAGGATGATGTCACAACCAAAGGATCATAGCGGAAGGACGCAGGATTTGCACTCGCTTCCTGACCGGAGAATTCCCCTCTCCCTGCCGAGACGCTTTCTCCCGCCGCCAGTCAACTCCTGGAGGATGGAGCTCCCCACCCGGTACCCCTCCGCTGAGGTGGCACCGGAGTGCGGACCGGAAGAGGAGCCCGACGGATTCTGTCGGCCTGTCCCTGCACCGACCCAGCACCTCGGGACGGACCGCGGAGGCAGAGGGCGCTTTCGGGACTCTCAGCCGACGCCTCTTTCTCCGTCTTACCACCGCCGGACGCACTCCCCCTTGCGGAGGGGCCTGAGGGTGAGCCAGCGGCAACATGCGGCTGAGCTGAGCCTTCTCCACTTCCAGGCGGTTGAGGCGGTGAGTGACCAAGGCTATCGATCCAAAAATCCCTCCCGTGGCAACTGGGGCCCCAAGGAGTTTATCCCGGTCTTTATAAGCCAGGCCGGTCAAACCTAACCACACGTGACGCGACGCCACAGTGGTCAGGGCCATCACCCGACCGGCTGCAGTAGCCATACCATGGACCAGATTATTCATCTGGCCCACGCAGCGGTCCGAATAATCACTCCCGTCCTCAGACGGGCGGGCGGAAGCGTTCTGCTGATGGGGAATCAGCGACACTCCTAACACACCCAGATTATTGGCCCCCGCCGCCATCTGCACCCCGAGCTTGAATATCTTAATGAGATACTCAAGCATCTCTCGGTCACGCGGCAGCGGGGGCAGGGGCCTTCTCCCCTCTGCCCACCCAGCTGCCTGCGGAAGCAGATGCGCCGCCAGGCTATCCTCCAGCGGGGGCACACCGGAACACTCCGTGTCTGAGTGGTCCTCCACCTTGAGGATTCCTGCCCAAGTAGCCACCATAGCCTTCGTTTTCAGTGGCTGCCGCCACACACCGACAGATGTCCGGCAGGGGGGGTGAAACGAAGGCTGACTGTGCTGGACGGCCTGTGCCATAGAAGTCCTGACACAGGCGGCTCACCGGCCTTGGAGGTATTGGTGGGGGAAGCGGCAAGCTCCGCCGCCATAGCCATTACCGCCGAGAAGTCCTGACGAGCCTACCTCTGCTGATGGCCTTCCTGGTGGTCAGCGGAAATCCCGGACAACGAGGTGTCATCATCGTCGTCCTCCTCTCTGATGCCTGGACCCGTCCGGGCTGCTGGGATGGCGAAGACGAAGGGCACTCCCTGCACATGGTCCTCCATCTCCACCACGTCGAGCTCTGGGTCCTCCACCGGCGAGACGTAACACCCCTCGAACACCGCCACTCTGTACAGGCGGCTGGATCGGGTCAACATCTGACAGGCGTTGCAGACTGCCGATGGAGGCAGGTTAGCTGCCGCGTGGTCAGACCCCAGACGCTTGATGCATCGAGTATGGGGACCATCACTCCCGATAGAACCCGGACACTAAGGACACGGGCGCTCCTCAGGTGAGTCCATATTCGATTTGTCCGAAGAAAAACTGTTTCTTGTTCCTTTCTATCCTGTTTATCTCTCGCTCAGTTACTCAATAGCTGCTTAGCTGAAAGAAAAAGTAAAGGGATAGCAGTGAGCGGGCGAGGTCGCCTCTTACGCGGTGGATGCTCCGTGAAAGAATGCGTGCATAGATAGGATCGAGGGGAGTACCCATATAGTCCAGTAGAGGGTGGAGCCTGTGAGAGATATAACTACAGTTGAAAATAACTAAATGAAACCAATCTCACAATTGATCAAATTGTATGTTGACATTTGTGAGTGAAGCAGTAGTGTATATACTTGGTGTTCATGTTATCTGACACGGGAACTATAAATAAGGAAACATAATAACCCCAGACACCCCTCTGAGTATTGAAGGTTAGTTTAATTGAATGTATAGTCAAAGATGTTTAATAATTGTAAAAAGAAATAAGCATAGGGGCAAGAAAAGGATTGTGTAAAGGAATTTCTTCAGATCGACATCTCACGATAGTGGTATTACTTATTACTAGTGTTGCTGTTTTCATTCTCAAGGTACAAACATTTTGGAACTACATATGTATTATGTACCCACAATTACGTTTTTCAAGCACCTACAGAAGTTACTGCTCTAGAAACACTGCTGTGCGACAGATATATTTTTTTGGAAGTCACAGTTATATCTTTGTCATTGTTTATCAGGAAATGTATTTATACTTGCATAAGAGGAATTTCATGAGAGTATTGCCTTTTCTTAATGGTGCTAATGGAAGTAGACACTTTGTTGTGTATGGAACTATAATAATAGATGTAATAATATGCTGCCTTTACATCAGTTATTAGATAGGTGACACATGAACATAGGAAAAACAATAGGGATGATATCAATGAGCAATTCCACCTTTTATTGAACAATGATGGATTACAATTGTTACAGTAAAAGCTTCAAATAAACAAAACAATGCCAAACATGTTTCTTGTTTCAGTTTTGAATTTTTGAATACACTACTTGGTGACTTTCAAATGAAATATTTATGATATCATCTTTTTGGCACAGGCATCAGCTATATGTTGAAAGGACTTTTAGAACGGTGTGCTTATCATTCTGTAAACTCATTTGGCAAAAACGGGAAAGAATCCTTATAGAAAAAGAACCTTACTGTAAAATAATGAATATTTTCAACAACACAATTTTGAATATACTTGTGTTTTTACTCCCTTCATCAAATTGAAATACATGGAACTTGTATAAGGTGCTATGGAGTTTTTCAAAATGAAGAGTAAAATATATCTTAAGTTTGGAAAATAACTTTGAATGCATTAGGTGTTGGACATGTCAGTCATAAAACACGTAACCTGAATGTTTGAACAGCAACAGTATTTAGCTGCTAAATGCAATATGTAGAACTTCTTTCAAGTCAGTAAATGCCACAGGATTAAAAGTGCCAATATGAAAGGGAAACAAATGAGATCCCTTGCAACCACTACACAATATCCATTGTAGCAATCACAGATTTACTCGTGCACACGAGAAACTAACCAGTTATCCCAAAAAAAAAAAGTCTCTCTCTTTTTTAAAATGTTTTCCATGTCCCTTTAGGGGCTCCGTAAGTAACACTTACAGTATACCTTGACTGACATGTTTTAAGTTCAAGTATAATCTTATCAATTGAGTTCTATTTACTAGTCATTTTAAGTGACACAAACATATTGTTTTAAGTTAAAGAAACATTTTAACTTTAAGTTATTTTAACTAAGAATTTTGTTAACAATGTACATATAAAGATCAAGTATCGTTAAAAATGTTCATATCTTTTCAACTAGCTATTTTGTTAGCATAGTACATTATGAAAATAATGGCCACATCCGGCCCGCCAGACCATCTCATCCGGCCCGCACGGGGTGGGTGACTGTGGCGTTGGCGGAGTGGTAAGTGCGTTCGCCCCCCAATCAAATTTGTTTTTACGTCTCGTGAGCAATCTGCAGTACCGGAGTCCAACAGAGAGGCAGCAGCTGCGGGACAGTAGCCTGCATACTGTGTAGCCTTCCCTGCCCTGAGAAGAAGTGATCCTTCATTAGCGTGAAGAGTCTGCTAAGCTTTATGTGCTCCGCAGTACCTGAGCGTGCTCCACTAGCATCATAGAATCATTTTTCCAGATGAATGTAGACAGTGTTTTTCATCACACTTCTTATAGCCTTCAAACATATCATCTCTGATTCAAGGTTCACAACTATTAAGAGTTTGATATTCCAATACGGAAGTGGAATAGCGGTCACTGAGCGGTGAGTGTGAGGCTGCCAGCTCTCATTTGAGGTTCTATCCTGAAACTGACATGAACAGAAGAGCGCTCTGCTCATTGTCCCCCAGGGATTCTCCAAAGCATTTCAAAAGATTAACATCATATTGAATCAAGTAGTCGTTTCTCATATGTAGTTAAAGAGCGGCACATAATTCACTGCCCAGATTCGTACAACTCACCTGGGTTGATGTCGGCTTGTCTAAAAGAAGGGAATGAGACATTCCTCCTCTGAAATACCTAATGTTTTATGCTGGAAAACGACAGGATCATTTATTCTTTTAGATGCTTAACCCTAACTATGTAAAGGGCGTATCATATGTTAAAGTGGACCTATCAAGCTATATTTGAATAATATAGTGTAGGACCATACCTATATAAGGCATATTTATACTTTTTATTTTTCAAAATACCAAACAGATCATGCATTTGAGCCATTCCTCATTTCGTAACACTGTCTTTGCATGGGCTGATTCTGTGAGAACAGCACCATCTACAGGCCTGGCATATGTACTACAACGTCTCCAGCGCTTTCGAACGGCAATGTCCGTGGCTGTCTCCTCCTGATTGGTGGAGTTGGCCCAATAGCCGTAGCGCCACTTCTGTGACGTCATAGGAGTGTTCAAATCTGGATCAGTCTGTATCAGATCCGTTGCAGCTCCTTTTTAAGAGATTTGGGTATGGAGGAAAATAGAGAGGGTTGTGTTTTCTGACACTTGGTGAGTTCCCTGGAACACCCGGGACACATATTCATGTATAAAAGACGTACAAAAGTGCATTTTGCATGATAGTTCACCTTTAAGGTTTTAAAGAAACCTCTTTTATAGACCACCCAAGTTGCAGGCTTTCTTAGTTCAGTGCACTGTGCAAAATTGTATTAGAAGTCATTATTATTTTGAATACCAACATATCTATTTTTTGAAACAGTCCATCAGACCTTTTCAGGTTAGAAATGTACAAGCTGATACAAATATTGTACATTTTGGAATTTTCAAAAATATGTGCAAGGGATTTGTTTCTAATGAGAAACGGTACAGAATAACAAAACCCAACTTAATATAAACATTTTGTTTAAACCAAACTTAAGGATAAAGATCATTATAAATGGGGTTATTATTTTCTCTCAGCAATTGAAGTACTTCAAATCAATATTCGGAACAGAATGCTTAAGACAATTTGGAAATACTGCCATTATCCCAGTGAATGCACCATGTGAACATGTTTCAAACACAGTCCAATGAAGCATTAATGCACCTGTGCCAATCAAATCCTAAATGTCAAGTAGGGACATGTTTTTCTGCCTTTTCAGAGAAATGTTAGAGTTGAATACAAAGCATGTTTCTGACTGTGTGGTGTCATCTGATATGACATTTGGAGCTGCTAATCATATCGCTTAGCTAAAAGGCAATTGTGTATAAGCTGTCTCTTGTGTTGTTCGTCATTTACACACAGACACATTCTGAATATTCAGCAGTGCTTGACAGTCATGCTTATTTAAAGGCGGAATAAGTAGTAATGGTGAATGCTGCCATCTTCAATGTGCCCAGCACCAGGACGGCCAGTTATTTTCATTGAGAGAAAATGCAAAGGTGGTTACATTCGAGATGATCCATTTCCAAATGTGCTAGAGGAGCTAGACAGAAGCATCAGCAGCAGAGTACAGGGAGAGGAGATTGTGGCCTACCCCCCCCCCCAGCCCTGGACACAAACTGTTGACCCCCCTGCGCTCCATCAGGACCAAAACCTCTCACCAACAGCTTCTCCCGCTCATGAGGCCTCGTCAACAAGGACCCACACTCACAGTGGCTTTTATCCACCCCATAATAACATTATGGATTACATTAAAGCACATTAAATCATGTGAACAACAGTATCTTGTTCTTTTTATTGTAAATCCTGCACAGGTTGCACATTTCTTAGTATTTGTCATAATTTATTGTACTCAGCTTCTCACATAATTATATTTTTTGTAAATATTGTCTTTATTTTTAATTGGTTACAATAGTCTTAAACTCGTTTTTTAAAATAGCTTTTATATTTGTACTATCATTTGCTACAGTTTCCTCTTTCTGTGTCTCTGTATGCATAATTTATGGCAAATTTCTTGTATGTGTAAACCTACTTGGTAATAAAACTGATTGTGATTCTGACCACACAGCTCATAGTCATGGTTATCTGATGGAAAACAACAGGCTTTGTGTTAGAAACTAAATATTGTAATGTCTCTTACTTGAGGGATTCTCATCCTGGCCAACATATCATCTACAATAAATGTTAAGTCAATCATTTGAATTTGATCATATCATGTGCAAATTACATAATGAGTCACTGGAGCAAATGAAATTGAAATAGTCATCAAACCGCAGAACATGCACAACAACAACAACACAAACGGTGTGAACAACACGCCCGAGGCTGCATGAAGTCTCCACCAGTGTCCTGAGCATAGAACATGAAGAGCGCTTTACAAACACAGCTGAGTGTCAGCCTGTGAGCTCGGAGCAGGAAGAGATTTCCCACCATTTAAAAATTATGCAAACCCCTCTATTTTTAATACGATATGGTAGATTTACTCTCACTAGATACCGTTTTTTTAAGCAGTCAGCTTGACTAAATTAAATGATTTTTTTCTCAATTACACATGATAATTGATGGCTTGTCTGATTTACGATGATCACACACACAGAGTTGAGGAGTGAGTGATGAGTTAATTAAGGCTCTGTGGAACAGGTGAGTGTGCTTGACGGTGCACGTTTGAAGGTAACTTCAGCTGTGCTCGTCGGCATTTCACAGAGGATTGTCTCCACATGCTAATTCTACCCTTTTAATACTCAAGCCCTCTTTTTTAATAAGCTTGAAATTAAAACGGCAGTGCATGCTGGCCCATTCTACAAGAGGAAGGATCAGGCCCAACAATGCGAGGGAAAGGAGTCAGGGGGTTACATCAAACAACAGCCGTAAGAAGCCAGGTATAAAGGCATTATATTGTACGTGTGTGAGGACTGAACCAGAGGTTAACTTCATGCTGCAGCCCCTCCCTGTTCCCAGCAGCTCTTTGTAGCAGCACACTTTCAAGGCGTTCAATTCCATTTTATACCCAACGATATATACAGGAGTCACAGCGTGGTTTCAGTCAGCAGAAATAAACTTCCAAACAAATTAAGATACGTGTGTGTAAGACAGACAGAATGGTCTTGCTGAAGACAGGAAAAAGTATTCGTAACTTGTATGATAAAAATACAAATATTTATAACACTTCTGTATTTATTTAATCCTTTATTTGGCAGGGACATTGCACATTAATGAACACTTAAAACAATAAATATTTCAAGCGTAAATATGCCGGATTTAGCTTTGAACTACTTTCCATCCGCAGTCCTTCACATAAAACATTTAAGAGTAGTACACTGAACAAACACAAAAAAGTATAACAGTGGTAAAAATACATATGAAGTGAAAGCAAAGATGTGGATGGAGACAAATGAAGCGAGTAATTATGAGGGGCCGTACAGCCTGTAATTCATACTGGTCCTCTCACGCACATACATTCTCCTTTTACATACATACATTTTCACTCACACACACACACACACATATTTACACTCACACATTTATACATGTTGCTCTCATATTATCATATTTCAATGCTCACATTCATATATTGTCACTGACATATTTATACATTTTTCACTCACACATATATACATTTTGCTCTCATATTCATGTACGGCATAAGTGATAAGTGATAACTCATAACTGATCCCAAATTCCAGTCCCGTCTAGAAACTGAGACTGAGATCCGTTGGGATTTGCGTTATTGACTCAGAGAGGAAGACTAGCCGTTGGCTGTGGTTACTAACACCCAGAGTTCTACAGTGACTGATATTAGTGTAGAGACCAGACATATCTTAAATCTTAAAATGTTTGTGAACAAAGCACTGACTTTCTATGGTGTGAACATTAAGGTCCATGCAAAAACTGGCTTTGGGTCTAAACCACATGTGTCAAACTCAAGGCCCTTGGTGGATTTAATTTCGGCCCGCAGGATAATTTCTAATTACTATTAGATCTGGCCCACCGGTATATTGCACGCACACCTTCACTGAATCCTGAGGGTTTCCTCAGCTCAGCCTGAGCCCAAACATTGATGACCTTGCACCCGAGATGAGATGCCAAGTATCTGCTTGAACTAGTGTCACAGAGCAGCACACTGAGTTTACATGGATGTTTCCTTCTGTACTTTTTCTCTTGAGACAACAGGACATGTTTGGTTTCTTCTTTGAGGGAAATAGTATTTTTGAAGCTGTTGTTGGCCTGTGGGAAAATGTAATCATAAGAAATGACTCGGGAAAAGCTGCAGATAGAGCCATAAGAAATGAATGCAACTGATTATTTAGTGTTTAATGTTGTTTTTATAGGCAATCATTTAAGCTTTGTTAGTTCCAGGTTTAATATGTGCAATAAGTTCATTTTAATACGTTTTGCAATAAACATTGAACCAGTCCGGCCCTCGACTAGTACCCATTTTTTTAATTTTGGCCCACTGTGTATTTGAGTTTGACCCCCCTGGTCTAAACGCATCATCTCAAATTCCAACAAGTGGCATCCGGCAATAATTTATCCAATATTTTAAATGAGGAAACATATGAGTTAAAGCATGTTAGCATTGATTTAAATTAAGATAGGTGGTATGAAATACCTGAACTGTGTATTTGTTGTTCTCTTTGCTGATTGATTCCAGCAAAACGACATACAATAATGTACTGAAACACTAGCTTCCTCCATGTCCCACCTACATCATAATACATATTTGTAAAAAAGGGGTAAGAGCAATACAACATAAAACAAAGGGATTCAGATCCACTCAGTTTCCATTTAAGACCTCAAAGAGGTGATGATGAACATATTATTAATAATATTATTAATATAATCAATAAGCAGTGAGTTGACTAATCCTAACAGAGCTGACCAGCTAACCAATCAGAGCAGACTGGGCTCTGGTTTCAGACAGAGGGTGAAAAGAGGTGCTGCAGCACAGGCAGTATGAGAACAATAAAGAGCTTTTTGAACATTAAAGCATGGAGACATGTCCCAGGAGTAAAATACAAATAGGTAACATGAAAATGAACAGAATATGTGATCTTAAATTATCCCACTTAACATTAAGCATTTCTACTTCTTAAAAAAAGTAATAAGCAAGAACATTATATGATTATCATTAGGAGTAAAATTTATCTCATTGTTTCCCGTCATGATATTTTAGCTTTTTAAAAACACGGAGATTGTTCCGTTCAAGATCATTTTGTCTCAGTTGTTGGGTTCTGTATTAACTCAGATAAAGCTCCAACTAAATGGCCTTATTTTCTGAGGCTATTGCGACTTTTTGTGCTGCGCTCCACTTTGTTATAAGTTTGAAGTCCTTCTTCTTTTAACCAACTGCGACCGATTGATATTCAGTTATAGGCTGCAGCTTAAAATGTGTTCGACCACAGAATTCTGCAAATTCTGATAACAGTGACAAAACAATTTACAATTGTCACGCCTTTCCCCTCTCTGCAGAGTCCCTGCAGCCCACCATCTGCACGCTATCAGGATGAGTGTGGACCCTCAGAATGTTGTCATGCAGTGAGCCGGTGATAACAGCCAGATAATGACCTGTCATTATGAAAAAGATGATAAAGGATGCTTTGTAAGACTATTGTTATTCTGCAGACAAAATTTTCCAAAATTGAAGAGTTGTGTAAAGAGCTCCTTGAAATGTTCAACGTAGTTCAATCAATAATTATTGTATTTTAAGAAACTATTTCTAGTGCTGTGCGAACAATTTTAAGTTTTCTGTAGCACCATTATACCAGAGATTGAGATAATTGTTAGACAAACTCTTGTTTCTAAATTACGGTCAAGATTCAGCTTACTGTCCACCATGAAATCTTTGTTGCAGGAAAAATGACAAAAGAAACAAAACAGGCTGCAATGTGCAGGTGGATGCAGCTGCCTGCATCACATGGGTGGGTGTTCATGTTGTGCATGGCACAGTGATATTTCTGAACCAAAGATCAGTTCAACAGGCCACAGTTTTACAGACAGTACAGCAAAGAGGGATCTTCAAATCAGTACTAAGAAACTATCTGGGAGTAATGATTGCAGTAGCTGAAAACATTTGCAGCTCCTGTTAAAACATTTAAGAGAAAGCTATCAACGATCATTTTTGTGTAACCACTGCACAATTTATTTTCTATATTAAAGAGACAGAAGGTTAATGGAAAAGTCCTTATCTCTTCCCTGTATAATTGAAAGAGCAGAAGGTATCACTTCTACTAAAGTTTGATAACTGAGATTCGGACATGCAGACGAGTCCCAGATTACTTCTCACCACTCTATTTTATCACCTGCACTGTTGGGGGAAGTGGGCGGGGGGGGGGGGGGGGGTGGTGGTGTTACAACATGAGCAGAGGAAGAGCAGCTCACCCTGCTCTTTCACCCTGCTCTTTCAACCTGCTCTGTCACCCTCAGCCTCTCTGACCCCCCAAGCAGCAACTATGTATTACTAAAAGGAAATCATACAAAATGTAAATGTTAATACTCTTTCTTTCCGTTATATTCAATGCTCCATATTTTGAAACTGGGCCCCATCAGACCACAGGGCCACAGTGTTTTAACTGGCTTCCCATTTTATAGATTGTATAAACAGATTCAATGTTAATTTTGCGATTAAGCCAAATAAAAATAAAACACACAAGTTGTTTGATTAAAGTACAATGGATAACGTTTTGTTGTTTTATCGAGCAACAGATACACTTTCAGGTTCTGTAGTGAGAGGGTAAACTCAGTAAACCCACTTAATGCCCATGGTCCAGAGAAGAGAAATGAGGAGCTGAGATGATGAGGATTGACTTCCATTACTCACTTATCTTTGTAGACATACAGATATTATATACTTGGATGCGTTTGTGTTTGTGTGTGTATATAGGGAAATAAACTAATTGAAATGAATACACGATAATTTATGCACACATAAACAATATACATAATATTACCAAACTGTATAGAAATAATAATCTAACATGTCTTCCTTCAACTATAATAGTAAACAAATGTATACAGAATATCAAACTGCCACTAGAGAATGCAATTCCTGAAGAAATTGCTAGTGGGAATACTTTATGCTGAAAAGCTGACGCTGAACTGCTATGCTGAAATGTAATGTGTAAGAAGAAAGTGAATAATTTAGATTGAAATGATACATGAACACTGGGGGCTTGAATGTGTGATGAGAAAAGAAAAGAAAGTGAAAAGGCTTGGAAAAGCAGCAGAATATTTGAACTGCACATTTTTGAACTAACTTGATGGTGAATGATCTGTTGCCATGGCAATGGCATTTGATGACACCCCATAATACGCTTAGATGCGTTGATAGCATGCATCCTTACAAAACCTGTGAAGTTTTGGGCCATTTTGAGCATTTTCACTGAAATTATGAGAAAACTTGCCATGGCAACAGCATTTGAAGGAATCTCAAAACTGTCCCGTAGATGTCTTCACGGCTGGACTGTTAGCACACCTGAAGTTTGAGAACTTTTTGAACATTTTCATAGGAGTTATAGCGACATCGTCTTTTATGGCGAGGGATGCGTTTCCATGGAAACGGCATATGATGAAACCCCATAATTGATTTAAATCTGTTGAGGGCTGGACCGTTAACCATTATCTGAAGTGTGGTGCTGTTGACCCCAGTTATTGAAGATGTTACATTATAAATATTCCCCAGAATTATTCAAAAGGACATTCTTCCAAACTCTCTGCTGTAGTCTGACCACCAGGAGACTATTGATGTGTGTGGTGAGTTTGGTAGTAATAAGCTGTATAATAGTGATTGAATATTATTGTATTCTCTTTTTTCGGAGTTGCACTTTGCAGATGGTCCCTGAGCACTCGTTTCTTCTCCGGCTGCAGATAGAGAGTGTAATGTGTCCAGCTCGGAGGACGGCGCATACTGGCTTTTTTTGATCAAAATGTGATTGTAGCTCGTTGTCAACCTTAACACGGTACTTAAGTCATTTGTGCCTGAATAACGTTTTGTTCATAGGTTATTGATCCGTGAAATCAGAATCTCCTAATCGTTCCAACTTTACTGAACTAAGCCAGAAGACCGCTCGGTTTGCTGTTCCTTCACTTTATTTTTATTTACATTTATTTTGGACGAAAACTTAGCGTGAGGAAAGGCAAGTGTGGCGTGAGTGCGTGAGATATGGGTTACTTGCGTGACTCTCACGCTCAATGCGTGAGTGTTGGCAGCCCTGGTGTTTTATGGCGAGGGATGCGTTTCCATGGAAACGGCATATGATGACACCCCATAATTGACGTAGAGCTGTTGAGGGCAGGACCATTAACCTTTATCTGAAGTCTGCTGCTCTGAGCATGTCAGTTGGAGTGATGACATCATTGTGTTCCATGACACAGGTGTTTATATTTGAGCTAACGACGTGTCCAGAGATCAAAGGTTTCCATGGTGATTATTGAGAGGAGAGCATTGTTCTGAATGAGAGATAAACCTGTTACATGTGAACGTTTTGTTGAAGAACCGTAACAGATATCGGTGACATTTCAAAACGTGAAGCATGTCAAGGACCTTGAGCATCTGAAGTGTACTTTTTGTATGCTTTCGGGTTAATAATGTGGCCTTTTTGGCAGATTAACTAAAGGTGTGCGGCTGCTGTGGTGGGGAAAGGTGAGGCTGAATTTAAAATGGGTTTTAATGGAGACAAGTTGAAAGATTTTGTCGCTTCATGACCTCAAGAGGCATTTTGTTTAATTATTTTGCTTAATTTTTTTAATCTTTCAAGCTACGAGATGTTTTCGTACGTTTGTCATGAAAAATTATGTCTCAGGAATGTAGAGTTTGGGAATTATGGCAGGTTTAAAATAAAATATGAAGGCAAACTTAAATCTGTCCTCCACTCTAGCTGTGACGTCACACACTCTAAAATCTGAAGAAAACCTCTTTACAAAGGTCTGAACAATGTTTAATATCTCTAAAAGTACGAATCAGATTTAAAAGTTGCGTGACACTAATAATGTCAGAAAGATGTGTAACATTTTAAAGTTGGAATGAGGTTTCCGAGTGAAAGTATGAAGGAGCAGTTAGCAGTTGAAGTGGCATGAAGATTGTTGAAGTCTGAAGAGTTTCTCCATTGACTTCCATGTTAAAAATGGGATGTATTATGGGATGTATCTCTGGAATTATGAAAGTTATGAATGATACAAGTAATGGCCATTGATTCCCGACCGAGCTGAACGTTTTGATGTTTGAACGGAGTTTCTGCGATGTTCAATGCGGGAGAAGAAGCAGCGCAAAATAACCCGGCGGAATAATAAAGAATTTTGTGCGTAGCATAAAGCTGCATTCAGACCGGACGCGATGCAATGTTTGGGGGCGGCGCGATTACATGTAAAGTCAATGCAGAGACGCGGACAGACGCATGAAGACAATAATGTGGACGGGGCACTAATCACGCGATTGAGGCGATTGAACTGTGCCGCGTCAAACACGAGAGTTACATTTTTTCAACTCGAGCATCAAATTCACGTGACGTGTTCTCGCGGAAGCCAATCAGCGGTGAGGATCTCAGCCTGCCTTTACTGACGTTCAACCAGAAAACATCAGCCATTAGCTGTTAGCAGTTAGCACACAGAGATCACAGCTCCTCATATCTGTTCAGAAACTAGACAAAAGTTAAACAAGAACAAACCACAGACTGTCTGTGTCATGGCGAATACAGTCGCTGCTTTATTTATGTCTGTAGGCCGTTGTTATGAGTGTGGAATGAGCATATACAACGTTAGCTTAGCCTGTTCGACCCAATCTCCATTCAGAAAACAAGCATTTTAAAAGGTTTTTCGCCTGCTGTCTTGTCTGCAGACTTGTCAAAGCATTAATTCATGGTTTTCACTAACCGGTATCAGTATGTTGTTACTTCGGCATCATTTAGAAACGTGTATTACAATTTAATCACTGTAAAATATGTTCATTTTGTGGGAATGCTGTTAACAGCATTCCAACTAACTGTTCTTCTACGGACGAAAAGTTTATTATTATTCCGTTATTTTGGCCCTCTTCTCCTCCTGCATTGAACATCGCAGAAACTCCATTCAAACATCAAAACGTTCAGCTCGGTCGGGAATCAATTGCTATTACTTTTATCATTCATAACTTTCATAATTCCAGAGATACATCCCATAATACATCACATGTTTAACCATTGAAGTCAATGGAGAAATTCTTCAACTTCAACAAATCTTAATGCAACTTCAACTGCTAACTGTTCATTCATACTTTCACTCAAAAACCTCATTCCAACTTTAAAATGTTACACATATTTCTGACATTATTCCTGGAAAACAACTTTCAAATCTCATTCTTACTTTTAGTGATATTAAACATTGTTCAGACCTTGTTTTAGAGGTTTTCTTCACATTTTAACATTAACTAGAGTGATGTCACAGCTAGAGGGTAGAACATCTTGAAATGTGCCATCATATATTTTGTTTAAACTGCCATAATTCCCAAACCCTACATTCCTGAGACATAATTTATCATGACAAACGTAGGAAAACATCTCGTAGTTTGAAAAATGACAAATAATTAAGCAAAATATTTAAACAAAATGCTTTTTGAGGGCATGAAGTGACAAACACGTTCAACATTCCTCCGTTAAAGCCCATTGTAATTTCAGGCAGATATTTCCTCACGGCAGCAGCCGCACACCTTTAGTTAAACTGCCAAAAAGGCCACATTATTAACCCGAAAGTACACAAAAATTACACTTCAGATACTCAACTTCCTTGACATGCTTCACGTTTTGAAATTTCACAGATATCTGTTACGGTTCTTCCACAAAATGCTCACATGTAAGAGGTGTATCTCTCATTCAGAACAATTAAGTCTTTGATCTCTACAGAGCTCGTTAGCTCAAATATAAACACCTGTGTAATGGAACACGATGATGTCATCACTCCAACTGAAATGCTCAGAACAGCAGACAAAGATAAAGGTTAATGGTCCTGCCCTCAACAGCTCCACGTCAATTATAGGGTGTCATCATCATATGCCGAAGAGGGAGAGAAGAGAGAGAGAAGAGAGAGAGAAGAGAGAGAGAAGAGAGAGAGAAGAGAGAGAGTAATGTCATAAAACACGGTTTTCTCATAACTTCAGTGAAAATACTCCAAACAGCCCAAAACTTCATAGGTTTGGTAACGATGCAGCCATCAACGCATCTAAGCGTATTATGGGGTGTAATCAAATGCCGTTGCCATGGCGACAGACAACTCGCCATGAAACAGGATGTCGCTGTGAGTCCAATCGACACGGTCCAATCGTTCCCCAATCCTCACTTGTATATCACTGGTCCATGCCTCAACAGCTCTACGCCAAATCTGAGATCTCACCATATGCCGTTTCCATGGAAACGCATCCCTCGCCATAAAACATGATGTCGCTATAAGTCCAACGGAAACGGTCCAATCGTCCCCCAATCTTCACTTGTATATCACCGGTCCATGCCTCAACGGCTCTATGCCAAATCTGAGATCTCACCACATGCCCTTTCCATGGAAACGCATGCCTCGCCATAAAACATGATGTCGCTATAACTCCTATGAAAAAGTTGAAAAAGTGCTCAAACTTCACATGTGTACTAACAGTCCAGCCGTGAAGACATCTACGGGACAGTTTTGAGATTTCTTCAAATGCCGTTGCCACGGAAACGCATCCCTCGCCATAAAACATGATGTCGCTATAAGTCCAATGGAAACGGTCCAATCGTCCCCCAATCTTCACTTGTATATCACCGGTCCATGCCTCAACAGCTCTACGCCAAATCTGAGATATCACCATAAGCCGTTTCCATGGAAATGCATCCCTCGCCATAAAACATGATGTCGCTATAACTCCTATGAAAATGTTCAAAAAGTGCTCAAACTTCACATGTGTACTAACAGTCTAGCTGTGAAGACATCTACGGGACAGTTTTGAGATTTCTTCAAATGTCGTTGCCATGGAAACGCATCCCTCGCCATAAAACATGATGTCGCTATAAGTCCAATCGACACGGTCCAATCGTCCCCCAATCTTCACTTGTATATCACCGGTCCATGCCTCAACAGCTCTACGCCAAATCTGAGATGTCACCATATGCCGTTTCCATGGAAACGCATCCCTCGCCATAAAACATGATGTCGCTATAAGTCCAATGGACACAGTCCAATCGTTCCCTAATCTTCACTTGTATATCACCATTCCATGCCTCAACAGCTCTATGCCAAGTCTGAGATCTCACCACATGCCCTTTCCATGGAAACGCATTCCTTGGCATAAAACATAACGTCGCTATAAGTCCAATTGACACGGTCCAATCGTCCCCAAATCTTCACTTGTATATCACCGGTCCATGCCTCAACAGCTCTCGGCCAAATCTGAGATCTCACCATATGCCGTTTCCATGGAAACGCATCCCTCGCCATAAAACATAATGTCGCTATAACTCCGATGAAAATTTTCAAAAAGTGCTCAAATTTCACATGTGTAATAACAGTCCAGCCGTGAAGACAACTACGGGACATGCTGTTGCCATGGCAACACAATGCCTGCCATGAAACACGGTTTTCTTATAACTTCAGTGAAAATGTACCAAATGGCCCAAAACTTCACAGGTTTGGTAACGATGCGGCCATCAACGCATCTAAGCGTATTATGGGATGTCATCAAATGCCGTTGGCATGGCGACAGATCATTCGCCATCAAGTTAGTTCAAAAGTTTGCATTTCAAATATTCTGCTGCTTTTCCAAGCCTTTTTACTTTATTTTTTTCTCTCATCACACATTCAAGCCCCCAGTGTTCATGTATCATTTCAATCTAAATTCTTCACTTTCTTCTTACACATTACATTTCAGCATAGCAGTTTAGCGTCAGCTTTTCAGCATAAAGCATTCCCACTAGCAATTTCTTCAGGAATTGCATTCTCTAGTTTTGTTGTAGTTGTAGCTCCCGAGCCAGCGCGTCTTGTTTGAATGATGCGAGTAAACACAGCTGGCAGCCGCGGTGAAACCTCGAGCGATTAGAGCGAAGCGAATATTCGCATCGCGTCCGGTGTGAACGCAGCAAAACAGATGGTTGGAATGCTGTGTCAGCATTCCCACTAAATTACAAGAGACTCACAGAAAATGTCTATGCTGCCCCAGAACGCCTCGTTGGAGATTTCTCTTTTTCCAAATGGACCAATCCGTGGAGCTCCTCACACACACACACACACACACACACACACACACACACACACACACACACACACACACACACACACACACACACACACACACACACAATCTTTTAGCGGCGAAAATGTGATGCGCTGGGGGGGTGATAGTGGAGCCTCGCAGCGTGGCGAAACTGTGGCGCGCTTACACTGTAGGTGCGCCGCGTTTGGGGGTGCGGGAGGGGGATGCGGGTGCTAGTGGAGCCTCGCAGATGGGGCGGCTGCAGCCTCCTCAGCAAATAACCCCCTCTGTTTCAGCCCTGTTTACAAAGTGCTGATTCTCTGACGGTACTTTAGATGAAAATAAGGAGCCCCTCCCCACGCCCCTCTGAGAGAGATTTGGTTTCAAAGAACAAAATGGTTCTCTAGGAGGAGATTCAGGAGATAGGGGGGTGGGTTACCTTGGTTGCTGATTGGCTAATGGTTACACAAGACAAAACATCGTTATGACATCATAAAGTGGCCAAAAAGACAGGTTTTTTTAGATATGGATCAGAACAAAAAGAGAGAGAATCTTTGTTCCTGAAACTTTCAGAGTCTCTTTCCACAGAGGGGACACATGTTGATGTAGAAGAGACATGGAGAAGAGGGGACACATGTTGATGTAGAAGAGACAGGAAGAAGAGGGGACACATGTTGATGTAGAAGAGACGTGAAGAAGAGGGGACACATGTTGATGTAGAAGAGACGTGAAGAAGAGGGGACACATGTTGATGTAGAAGAGACATGAAGAAGAGGGGACACATGTTGATGTAGAAGAGACATGAAGAAGAGGGGACACATGTTGATTTAGAAGAGACATGAGGAAGAGGGGACACATGTTGATGTAGAAGAGACATGGAGAAGAGGGGACACATGTTGATGCAGAAGAGACGTGAAGAAGAGGGGACACATGTTGATGTAGAAGAGACGTGAAGAAGAGGGGACACATGTTGATGTAGAAGAGACATGAAGAAGAGGGCACACATGTTGATGTAGAAGAGACATGGAGAAGAGGGGACACATGTTGATGCAGAAGAGACGTGAAGAAGAGGGGACACATGTTGATGTAGAAGAGACGTGAAGAAGAGGGGACACATGTTGATGTAGAAGAGACATGAAGAAGAGGGCACACGTGTTGATGTAGAAGAGACATGAGGAAGAGGGGACACATGTTGATGTAGAAGAGACATGGAGAAGAGGGGACACATGTTGATGTAGAAGAGACGTGAAGAAGAGGGGACACATGTTGATGTAGAAGAGACATGAAGAAGAGGGGACACGTGTTGATGTAGAAGAGACATGAAGAAGGGCATTTTGCATAATAGGTGACCTTTAAGCCATATCACAATAATCCCAATAATAAAAAAAGGCAGAACAACATAACAGGCAGTAGGCTACTGTGAGCAAACACTCACCTCCATTTACGCAAACAATAAGATAAGATAAGTTAAGAGGTACTTTATTGATCCCAAATTGGGAAAATGTTTGCGTTGCAGCAACATAAAAAACTAAACAATGCATTGCACATAGTAGAAGAATTAATGAGAAGAAATAAACATTTCTAGAATTGAAACATCTCAAAATAGAATTAAAGCAGCATTAAAAAGTAGAAAATATACAACACTCAAGACAACACTAAAGGTGTTAACAACTAAAGGTTCCAAGTTTACTTCAATGTCATAACTGTTTCAACGGTGAGGCAGCGGCTATAGCCCAAATGAAACAAATGGGGTACTTGTTTGATTTGTTATTCATTCCTTTTTTGGTGCATTCATATCTGCATTGCCATTAGGCTTGTTTATTCTCCTTTCAGCACCTTGTGAACTTTTATTAATGAATTGTTATTATGAATAACTATTACTACTTACTGCAATAACCTGCTCTAGACAACACAATAATAGTCAATTGTCGTAGTATCAGTGCTTTAAGGACTAAGAACAAGTGTTTTAATAAGAGTTTCCTTATGAATTGCTTCAATGTGTGTCAGTTAGTGTGTGTGAGGGTGTGCTCTGCTTCTATTGGTTGCATGCTGCTGGCTGTGTTAATACGTTAATACTCTCTCATGTGAACACTGGTAATGAAAGTGCTGGAGCTGAGCGTCCACAGCTGGCAGACAGCTTCACAGAGCCCAATATGTCCCCTCTGTTCTGAGTTGGGTAATGAGTCGCACTAAAGTTATTCTGCCAATCAAAGCTATCAGAAACACTATAATACTTCAGCGGCTCAAATGGAAAACTCTTTGTTGCTCCCAAGATCTCTGCAAGATGGAACCTTTTCTAAGCAGCAGTGTGACTTGTGAAGGGGGACATGGAGTGAGACACCCTGGTACGATACTGACATGTATGAACACACTATGGTACTGGAATGAAGGTAAAGTCATTTTACAACAACATTTTCTTTACAAGTTGTCCAGGCTCTTTTCCCCCAACGATTTCTAGCTTTCCTTAGCTGCCTTCTATCGTTCTATTCTTTGCCTGATGTTGAGGTTTTATTCTCAATTTTGTCTTCCTACTTGTTCTTGTTTGGCAAATACACTCTGTCTGTCCTCAGTGTTCTTTGGTGTCAGTGGTA
The DNA here is from genome assembly GCF_949606895.1 of Notothenia rossii. Taxonomy (NCBI): domain Eukaryota; kingdom Metazoa; phylum Chordata; class Actinopteri; order Perciformes; family Nototheniidae; genus Notothenia; species Notothenia rossii. Next base: position 33,153,551 of record NC_136907.1, read on the forward strand.
AATGTCACATGTTGAAACACTGTTAAGAAACATATTTTTTGTTGTTTACACAATACACAATACAAACAAACATAGTCTGATATCTGTGCAGGAAATTGAATTGTAAACTCTTGTATCATGGTAATCAAAGATAAATGTTCCAGACACAACCTGTAGCTGAAGATAGAATGTCATCTCCATTTGTCATGGACAGAATGCAGCAGTGTGTTCTTCAAAGGGAAGCATAACGAAGCATAACGTTTCTCATTTGTAATTATTTGATTATCTCTCCGGCTGCTTTGTCTGTGTTACGCACCGCTGTGCAAACCCAGCTGCTACGGCACCAAATGCTGGATTTCAGACAGGAAATAAAACTAATGTGCAAATCATGATATTGCTCTAAAAATATCGTGATCCAACAGTCTTTCTGACTTAACCACACACCAAAGTTCGATAACAATAGCAGTGCATTTTGATGTAATGTGGATGAGAACAATACTTTCATCACTCTGTCTGTCATGTGACCTGAATGTGCTTCTAAAATTGGCTCAGAAGATGAGCACTGAAGGGAACAGAAAGCTGCTGTTGTCAAGCTGCACTTGAGAACGCTGAACTTCAAGAAGTGTCTGTTCTTTAAGGCTACATTACATTTGAAATAAATTCAGAATCCTTATGAAGAAGGAACATAGAGTGTGTAAAAGCATAGGCTAAACAAGAGCATCACTCCAAACACACTTTACTTGGGTGAAGCTGCCCAGTGGGGTTCAATCAGGGGCTTTAAACAAGGAGCCATCTATAATAGCAGAGGTAGGAATCATGCTCGTCAATACCAGCAGCCAGCGGTGTTCAGAACCTCGGCGGAGCTCATCCATTACCTTTCAGTCCTCTCTGCTCTCTTCAATAAGGGGAAGTAATTGAAATACTTGACGGCTCTATATTGATCCTTATAGCTGCTTCAAACAACTAACACCTGTTGAAGGGTGTAAGGAGTCTATATGATTTCTGCAACAAAAGATTTATAAACAATGAGAAAAATAAAGGATATAACATTATGTATATGACATCCAATGTAAAACACTAAACATTGAGTAAGATTAAAATGTAAAAGCTACATATTCCCAACGACACACCTGTAAGGTTTTTGTAACTTGCCCAGCTAAACAAAGAGAACAATGATCACACCAGTCTGACTCCAAATGAAGGTTAGGGCTAGGGTGGAAAAGTAGGGGGACATTGGAATATATCAAAAAATAAGCTCTGTGGCAAACACAAATTTAGGATTCTTACCAGTGCTAAGCCAAAGGCAGACTCATGTTGGCGTGATGTCGTTCAGAAGTCTCATTTGTTTTTTATGACAAATAGAACTTTGGATGTTCACAAGTGGGTTATTTACTGGAATATGTTTCTCATCAGGCCAACAAGAAAATAAAAATACACAGTACTTATAAATTGATGGAGTGCTGCATAGACCGAAAGACAAATAGAGATACATTCAGTCAACACAAGGTGAGCTGAAAACACTGCAGACTGACTCCTTACTAAAACTGTTGCTGGATCTGAGCTGTTAACATGCTACATATCCCACACAGCATCCCCGGTTCAGAGGGCTGATACTAACCAGAGTAATGATATTTAGAAGGCCATTTATGCTACTCTAAGTCTATAAAATAAAGAACTACAATCCCTGTATTTGCTGTAAATCTGGCGATAGCTTTCAGATTTTACCTTTGTTAATCCACCAGGCGTTTCTGCTAAACTGGTTAGAGAGAATGATAGCCCCACCCCCCTTCTCCTCTGCAAGGAGACACAGAGCTGCCAACTGCCAACAGCTCTTCTTCCAGAAGAAAGTTGGAAGCAGTATTAAAAATAGTTTTACAAAATAATTTCACCACGGATTTAGACTGAGATGTGGTTGAGAGCTCTGAGCCCTCTGTCAGAATTCCAGGTCTCTCCTTGGTAGTGGGTGAACATCTACCCCTGCACCCACCACACTCCTCTGTGCAGCCACTTAGAAGAGCCAGAATCTGCTTCAGATGAAACGATCCCTGATTTACTGCCATTGACCAATAACCACAGCAAAGCCCTGCTGACACAGGATGGCAAGGCCGGATTAACCATATGGGCAACCTGGGCAAGTGCCCAGGGGCCCTTGGGCAAAGAGGGCCCTCAGTGACAAAATGAAAAAAATATATATATTTATTTTTTTATTATTATTATATATATTTTTTCCGGACACAACCTCACTCATCATACATTGTTTTAAATGACACTCACTCTTCGCTATAAATAACACAGCTTTTCTATAGGGTCAAATTTATATATTTTCTAAACCGTCTCTGTACTGTAGGTCTCACTATGTATGCGCTCAAATGTATTACTACGCGGCGGCGGTGTATAGCCGAATCACAGCCCCACCCGCACTCATGTCACATTTTGTCACGTGAGCAGAAAAAATGGATGGTGCCTGTAGCCAAACGCCCTGCGGGGCTGTGAAAAGAAAGAAAAACAAAGAAAAATAAGAGAGAGTGGTGGCTACATTAAAAAATGTGCCAACAATAAATAGCTTTTTTCAATAAAATGCATACTTTCAGTTATGCATCGCACTAAACTCATGGGCACTGTGGATGCTTCTCTAGGAATGCAGGTCAACACAGAAAGTCAGTACTGGAAGGATGTATTGAGACGTGTAGTTGCGGTGATTACATTCTTGATTGAGAGGGGGCTTCCTTTCCGGGGAAATTACGAACTTTTAGGATCCGCACAATACGGGAACTACCTGGGAATCCTGGAGCTGCTCGCGCAGTTTGATCCATTTTTAAAGAATCATTTGCAGAAGTTTGGCCAGAAAGGACGTGGTAGGACTTCATATTCACTGTCTGTGAGGAGTTTATTGGTTTGATGGGTGACAGAACAAAGGAAGCAATAGCAACTGAACTACAGCGAGCAAGGTATTTCTCTGTCATCGTAGATTCTACACCTGACATGTCTCACGTCGACCAATTCACTTTAGTTTTCCGATTTGTGAGTGAGAAAGGAAAAGTTATTGAGAGATTTATTGGATTTGAACCCATTCACAGTCACACTGGGTCAAGTCTGGCTGACTATGTGATGAAAATGGTCATTGATATGGGGCTGGATCTCTCAAACTGCTGTGGCCAGGCTTATGACAACACATCCAACTCCAACATGTCAGGAAAATATAATGGGCTGCAAGCTCATCTCAAGAAAAGCAACCCACTCATACATTACATTCCCTGCACAGCACACTCCTTGAATTTGGTTGGTGTCAACTGTGTTGAAAATAGTTGTCGTGAAGCAAGCCAGTTTTTTGATATACTTCAAGCACGTTATGCTTTTTGCTCTGCTTCTACCCACCGATGGAATAAAGTGTTCACTGAAAACGTCACACTGACGCTAAAATCTCTCTCCTGTACAGGATGGAGCTACAGAGGAGACTCAACAAGAGCTCTTTGTGAGAATTACACTGCAATAAGAGGGGCTTTACAAATGTTGGCGGCTGATTATGAAGAGCGACAGGACACACGGCGAGAGGCCTCTGCGCTGTGTGGCAAACTTGGGAAACTAGAGACTGCTCTGCTGACAATATTTTGGGACACTGTACTGCACCAATTCAAGCTTACGAGCACTAGCTTGCAAAAGAAAGACATTGACCTAATGACCGCTGTGCGACTCTTGGAATCGC